>NC_083225.1:104238149-104538149 GCF_032191835.1 Heteronotia binoei
AAGAACATAAGAGAAGCCATGGATCAGGCCAATGGCCCATCCAGTCTAACACTCTGTGTCACACAGTGGCCAATATGTGTGTGTATGTGTGCGTGTGTATACACGCACACACACACACACACACACACACACACATATATATATATATATGTGTGTGTGTGTGTGTGTGTGTGTGTGTGCCGGGACCTCGCAACAGTGATCCATGCAACGGTCACCTCAAGATTGGACTACTGTAATGTCCTCTACTTCGGGCTACCTTTGTGCCGGACCCAGAAGCTGCAGCTAGTGCAGAACGCGGCGGCCAGGCTGTTATTGGGACTCCCAAAAGGGGAACATATACGGCCGGGGCTACGTGGACTGCACTGGCTGCCGATTATATACCGGGTCCAGTACAAAGTGTTGGTCATTACCTTTAAAGCCTTATATGGCCGAGGACCCGCCTACCTGAGGGACCGTCTTTCCCCATACGAACCCCAGAGAGCACTGAGGTCAGCCGGGAAAAATCTAATGGCTATCCCCGGGCCGAAAGAGATTAAACATCAAAATATCAGAGCACGGGCCTTTTCAGCCACGGCCCCTGCCCTATGGAACCAACTCCCTGGGCCTGCAAGTTCCGCAGGGCCTGCAAGACCACCCTTTTTAAACTTGCTTACCCAGACTGCTGAAGAAGGCTGTTAATAAGGATCCGCCAATGCGGCTTAAAGATCTAGACCGCTGTATATAAACTGGCAGAACTAGCGTCACACATCATCAGCACTGTCAGATTAAACTATTTAATTGTATAGACTGGTTTTTAATGTTGTTAAATAATGTTTTAGATTGTTTTATATTGTTAAATTTAAAGGTTTTATTATACTGTGTGTTATTGAGAAATGTTGTTAGCCGCCCTGAGCCTGCCGAGGCGGGGAGGGCGGGATACAAATAAAATTTATTATTATTATTATTATTATTATTATTATTATTATTATTATTATTATTATTATTATTATTATTATTATTATTATTATTATATATACTATGGCTAATAGCCACTGATGGACCTCTGCTCCATATTTTTATCCAATCCCCTCTTAAAGCTGGCTATGCTTGTAGCCACCACCACCTCTTGTGGCAATAATTCCACATGTTAATCAACCTTTGGGTGAAGAAGTACTTCCTTTTATCTGTTTTAACCTGACTGCTCAGCAATTTCATTGAATGCCTACAAGTTCTTGTATTGTATTGTGAGAAAGGGAGAAAAGTACTTCTTTCTCTACTTTCTCCATCCCATGCATAATCTTGTAAACCTTTTTTACGTTTAGCCACTATCTTTAATCCTTCCATCATATTATAATCATCCTCTATCTTTTGATTTGGTGGGCGATAACAAACTCCATAGTTAAATTTTCTTTTGGGCCCTCTATTTCAACCCGAAGCATTTCTAGAAGGGAATCTAATTCTTTGGCCTCAGTCTTACTGGACTGTATACCCTCTCTGACATACAGAGCCACCCCACCTCCAACCCTTCCCTCCCTATCCTTCTGATATAACTTATATCCAGGAATCACCGTGTCCCACTGAATCTCCTAATTCCACCAAGTTTCTGAAATCCCCACAATGTCTATGTTTTCCCCCAACACTAACCATTCCAACTCACCAATTTTACTTTGAACACTTTTAGCATTTGTATACAAACATCTATAATTTCCCAGGCAAGTTAGGCCCGCAACCTTCCTCCTGCTGCCTCAAGACTTTGGCAGACAGTCCATACTGTTTGTCACCATCTCAGTGGACAACTCTGATCCATTACCCGGTAGAAAAGTAACAGCTAACCCTTCATCTCTTTGAGATGAGTCCTCCTGAACCAGAGACATTTCATCTCCTGTCAGCGTTCCCCCAAGATTTAGTTTAAAAACTGCTCTGCCACCTTTTTGATTTTAAGTGCCAGCAGCTTGGTTCCATCTGGGGACAAGTGGAGATTGTCTCTTTTGTGCAGCTCCCACTTGTTCCAGAAAGCATCCCAGTGCCTAAGAAACTTAAACCCTTCCTCCTTACACCATCGTCTCATCCACACATTGAGACTTCTAATTTGTGCCTGTCTTTCCAGCCCTGCACGTGGAACAGCTACCTTGGAGGTCCTGGCCTTAAGTCTCCTGCCTAGCAGCCTAAATTTTTCCTCCAGGACCTCACAACTGCATTTCCCCACATCTTTGGTGCCAACATGCACCACGACCACTGGCTCCTTCCCAGTACTGTCTCTCAGCCTATCTACAACACGCATAATGTCCGCTACCTTTGCACCAGGCAGGCAAGTTACCATATGGTCAGTACGCAGTTTTGCCACCCAGCTGTCTACTTGCCTAAGGATCGAATCACCAAGACCCCCCCTCTCTCCCTGCCCAGGGATGGTTCCTTGGCGCAAAAGGATACCCACTCACCAACTGAAGAAGAGGTCCCTTCTGAGGGCGCATTCCCCTTATCCTCAGCACGGTGCCCTGTTCCATCTTGACCCTCATGCTCCCTGGCAGCAATGGGGCTGCCACGTTCAGAGTTCATCTAATACGTCCCCGAGAGTCTTCTCCAAGTGCCTGACTGTCTCTGCTTCTCCAGGTCAGTCAACTCAGCCTCAAGGGTATGAACTCGTTCCCTGAGTACCAGGAGCTCCTTGCATCGAGCACACACCCAAGACTTCTGTCCTGTGGGCAGATAGTCATACATGTGACACTCAGTGCAAAACACTGTAAAGCCCCCACACCCCTGCTGGCATTCTACCTTCATGTTAGCTTTTTAAAAATATACAGTCCCCTTTTAAATCATGTTGTGTTTATGTGGCTGTCCTTCTGGAGGGCCTACTTACCTTATTAGGAACACAAGGAAAATAGGGATCTGGGTTCCTGGTCCTTACACAGTCCCCAGGCTAAGAGCCAGAGGCCAAGAGCCCTTTAGCTCTCACCCTTTGGCTCGTGCCTCTATCAAGGCACAGCTTAATAATGCAAAGAGGGTGGGGCCTCAGTCTGCCCCAGGAACACAGCCACTCCTAATAAATTGTCAGCAATCACACAGAAATTCTCAGCAACTCCCCCAGCTGTTTAGAAAGCCAAACCTCACCCGTATAGCACTTCTTATCTGCTCTCTCTCAGAGCTCTCTGAAATGTGCTCTGCCTCTGGCAAGGCGCAGTTTAATAATGCAAAGAGGGTGGGGCCTCAATCTGCCCCAGGAACACAGCCATTCCTAATCAATCAGCAACAATCACCTTCAGCCCACTCAAACCAAACAAACAGCAGTTCCCCAGCAGTTCCACAAACTCAGAATTTTTAGCAATCACACAGTCACACAAAACTTTCCTGAAAAGACTTCCTATTTTTTTTGTCCAAATGCTAACTGTTTCAAGCAGGTTCTATGAAAAGCATAGAATCTTCTATATAAATACATATATAATAGAATTCTTGATGCTCAAGCTGACTATTCTGCCATTATTGTCCTAGAGCATTTTGTTTTCATAATACATTGTGATCAAATAATTCTAACACTTTTAAATAAAACTATTTAAAATTGCACCATGCAACAAAATGTGTGTGACCTTTTTAGTGTATCCATAGACCTTCTAGCATCTGTGTCTTAAGATGGATCTGTCCAAGGCTGGCACCCCAGATCTATTTGGAAATGACTTCCAGGATGAGAGAAGGCAGTCAAGCATAATTAGGGTTTGTAGAATCTTTTGGGCTCATGTGCCGTGTTCTACTGGAGAAAGTTTTCCTTCCGGACTACCCTTCCAGGAAGCCCCACCAAACAATGGGCACATCCACAAACCAATTGCGCTTTCACCACACCCCCACCAGCCTAGAAACAGCAGCTCTTCAGCAGCCCTGGCCCCACTCAATGCACAGCAGCCAAGAAGGTCAGAGTGTCTGCTCCGGCTGCAACGCTACTGAGGATGTTCTCCACAGCTGAGAACAGAACGTCTGGAAGGAAAACTTTCTCCAGTAGAACACGGCACTTGAGCCCGAAAGATTCTACAAACCCTAATGATGTTACCAGCCGTGAAAACCTGAAATCTTTGATAACAGTCAAGCATACTTCCCTTAAGACATAGTTTCCTATACATGTCTTTCCATTCCCCTTACAGACCCTCTGGTAAGAGGATTAGTTATTTCTGTTCTGCTTATCCTAAATTCACTCCCTCCTGCCATGTTTTGTGGTCTTTCCCAGGAACATATCATGTGTATCTAGCAAACAAAATGTAATTCATTCACAATTTCCAATAGCAATAAGCTTATGTTACTTATTAGCTGACATTCAAGCAAACACACAAGTTTCAACACATATAGTATCTTGATTACACAACTTTAACTTGTGTACAGAAGTAAAGTCAGCAGAGTGATTTCTCCTTTACAGTGGACCTTAATGCCCCAGCTATACTGTGGCAGGTAGAAAACCATATGAAATTTGCTTTCACTTGCTAAATTCCAGATGTTGACTCTAAAGCTAGGAGGGTATAGGAAAGACAAGGGCTGCATAATGAATGCTTTTCTTTTCTTTTTTAGAATCAAGAAAATAGTCTTGGAATATACAAATAAGCATGTGTGTGTGCTTTTATTCTTCACCTTTCTAAATGCTTCAAAAGACCCCTGGGTATTTAGAGAAATGTGGTATAATATCCAATCTGAGTGCTCTGTGCAACCAGACTTTCCTCTTCTGGAGGAAATGGGGCTTCCCCACAAATAGCTTGAAATGCTAAACTAAGTTGATCAAAGCATACTGTTAAAAATGTGCACATGTCCTGTAGGCATCACATAGCTCCCATGCTCTAAAAAACCCCATGATGTCGCAGAGTTTAAACAAAAAGGCAGCTCAAAGTATCTGGCAGATGAGCATTCATTTCATCTTGGCAAAGCGCACCTAAGTATTTCATTTTGTGAAGGGCTGGCCTGATCCCATGAGCAGCTTTAAAGCAATGGATCTGAGACATAGTACTTAGTTCAGTTTGGTTCTTATTCAGTATGGCCCTGAAGCTTGCTACTGCATAAGAGCTGGATAGACTCTGCATTGATGAAAATAGTTCTTGAGTGTCCAAAATACTTCCAGGATAGCATACAGATGAATTGTCCTAGATTATTCCCATGCAAAATATCTGACTTCTGCTTCTGCAGAAGATCCTAACGGAGAAAAAATCTTTTAAAACCATTTTGTTAATTTAGGTAAAATATCATCATAAAACAAGACAATGTTATTCTCGTAATTAAAAAATAGATTCCAGTCACATCACACAAGATATCTGTTGAAAACTGTATTTCCATATAACTTCTAAATCTTCTTATTGAAAGTAGTCCAGTATGCTGTCCAGTACGGTAATATAATACAGAAGGTATCTTTGCTTTTATGAGAAACTACCTAAGTTCTCCTACCTATTTAAATAAATTGCTTTTAAACAGGGGTCATTTTGTAGAAAAATAGGTGGTGGAGCTCATCCAGGGATTGTTATGCAGCTGCATCTACTATTCAATGGACAAGGTAGGTAGGTGGGGAGGAGGAGGGGGAACCCTCAGAAAGGTTCAGGAGCTGCACTTCTGTGAGCTTCTGCTGAATTCAAGGCCTGCTTTTAAGTATCAAAATGCAGATGGTATATTGTACAATCAGTTATATTAACATCTGTTGGTACTTTGTCACCAAACTCCATGAAATCTTGAATCCCCTTGAGAATATCACAGGAACTAACTTGACTCAAGAAAACTATGCTTCCTTGCAATTCAGTGTCCATTTGTTTGAATTTTCAAGAAACTAGCATTTCATTCATTGCATATATGAGGCTAAGAATATCTTCTAAGAATTTCAAGTCACATAGGAAAATATATGTGGGGACTGAAACAGGGACGCTATGATTCATACCTGTTCAAATACCCACCTAATTGAACAGCCTGGTGAAGCCCCAATGCCAAGGTGAACTCCTGTCCAAATAACCATCTCATTGAACAGCTTGGTGAAGGCCCAGTGTGGTTTCCCTGCAGGTTTCTAGCCAAAAATGTATTGGTCTGCTGCCCAGTTTTGGGACCTGACTCTTCTGCCTCATGATATTCTCAATCAGAGTTATGCCTTTTGTTTTCTGAAAGATCTGCTAACAAGAAATGAGGTGGAAACCACACTCGAACTTCTTGGAATTCTGTGTTTGTAGAATGCATAGTACCTGAATTCTCATCCCTAGACTTAATCTTTGTCATGTATTGCTTCCCTTCCCTCAGGGCTCAATACCAGTAATTATCCCATTACTTGAGACTGTATGAATGAATCAGCCTGGTTACACCTCACAAAGAAAAAATAAATGCAGTCTACTTTGTAGTCAGTGTGGCCTAATGCTGTTCCTCAGAAATCTAGTTACATATTTTGAGATACAATTGATGGTGATGCATGAGCAACTTCAGTTGTTCTGGTGAACTCCTTTGAGCTACCATGAAAGGGGGGTGGTATTTATTGTGTGTATTCTGTAGTCATTTAATCATTTAGATCAGAGGCGTCAAACTGATTTGTTACATAAATGTCACTTTGTGGAACTGGGCCATGCATTCCATAAAATGTAACATGAGGTATCAGAGATATTAATTTTATAAAGAAGTTTCAGATGTCGAATGGCAACAGCAGGTGAATGACAATAGCAGGCTTGATTGGATTGGGTGGTAGGACTAGAGATACCAGCGTTGGTAATGAGAAAGGAAACGTAGGTCTCAATTCCATCCAGGAAGAATTAGTCCAGGAGAATGCAAAGAATAAATGAACGTAAGTCTGACATTAGAATTATTTATTTATTTATTTATTACTTTAGTTTTCTATCCTGCCCTCTCCACAAGCGGACTCGGGGCGGCTAGCAGTTAATTAAAAAACAATTTATGATTATAATGTAAAACAATAAAATAACAATTAAAATACATTTCATGGTGCTGCTCAAAACTTTAGTATATGTGAAATCATAACTTTCTTTCTTCAACATTCAGTTGGAATTTCAAAGGGAGATTAGAAACTGCAATTACAATAGATAATGAGCTCAAGACAATGCAAACTTGGTTCTGTAAGTAAAGGGTGAGGCCTCATCTGAATATAACGCCATAGAGTCCACCCTCCAAGCATATTCTCCCCAGGGGGAGAGAAATCTGTTGTCTGGAGTTTAGTTGTGATACCAGATCTTCAGGCTCCACCTGGAGATTGGCTACTCTAGGTCTGCCCGCTTGCTACTGTTCAGCAGCAGCCTCCCTATGACAGCCAATGTGGCATAGCAGTTAGAAGAAGAAGATATTGAATTTATATCCTGCCCTCCACTCCGAATCTCAGAGTCTCAGAGCAGCTCACAATCTCCTTTATCTTCCTCCCCCACAACAGACACCCTGTGAGGTGGGTGGGGCTGAGAGGACTCTCACAGCAGCTGCCCTTTCAAGGACAACCTCTGCGAGAGCTATGGCTGACCCAAGGCCATTCCAGCAGGTGCAAGTGGAGGAGTGGGGAACCAAACCCGGTTCTCCCGGATAAGAGTTCACACACTTAACCACTACACCAAACTGGCTCTTCAGAGCAGGGTCTGCCAGACCCAGGTTCTTGCTGCAGAAGCTGACTGGGTGATTTTGGACTAGTCACAGACTTTTAGCCTACCTCAAAGGGTTGCTGTGCAGATCAAAAAGGGGAAAGGACAATGATGTAAGCTGCTTTGGTCCTTGTTGTAGGGAAAGACTACTTCTCCTAGGTAGAGGCTGTAGGGAGGGGTGAGGAGATGGAAAGCTGAATTCAGAGGAGCAGATAAAGGTAGGTTGATGGTTGGCTGGGAAGGAGATAGGGTTGCCAACTCCAGGTTGATAAATTTCTGGATATTTGAGGGGTAGAACCTGAAAGGGGAAGGGTGGGACTTTAGACAGGTACAATGTCATACATGCCACCCTCCAAACCAGCCATTTCCTCCTGGAGAACCACTGTTGCCAGGTGAGGGCTGGAGATCACTCAGAATTACAACTGCTTTCCAGATGGCAGAGATAAGTTCCCCTGGAGAAAATGGCTGCTTTGCAGGGTGGACTCTGTTTCATTATATCCTGCTGAGGTTGCTTCCCTCTTGCATTGGTCCCCACAGTGGAGAAAGATTGTACTTTTCCTAGGTAGAGGCTGCAGGGAGGGGGAAGTGATAGAAAGCTGCAGTCAGATGAATTCCCCTACAGGAAATGGCCACCTTGAGGTCCATACTCTATGGTATACCATAACTCCATGGTATACTATAACACAACCAGGGGAGTGCCAAGGGTACGGGGGTAGTTGAGAGGAAGAGATGGTTGGGGGGTCAGTGGTAGTTGGAGGGGGTGGGGGTGGGAAGACACCAAGGGTGGGGGGAGTGAATACCTTCACTTGGGTGGGTGGGAAGACAGCAAGGGGGGCACTCCCCCAGAGCTTCTTTCTAGAACCCATTGTATTTTCCCCCACAACAGGCCTTATTCCTAGTTTTAAAAAGGTAGTCCCCAGTGTAAGCGCCAGTCGTTTCTAACTCTGGGGTGATGTATCATCATGACATTTTCATGGCAGATGTTTCCAGGGTTGTTTGCCCTTGCCTTCCCCCATCATCTACACTTTACCCTCATTTTACTGACCTTGGAAGGATGGAAGGCTGAATCAACCTTGAGCCAGCTACTTGAACCCAGCTTCCACTGGGATTGAATTCAGGTCGTGAGCAGAACTTGGACTGCAGTACTGCAGCTTACCACTCTGCATCATGGGGCTCTTAGTACCTGGAATAAAATGTTGTTTGTCTTGAAGCTGCCATCACAGGACTCCAATTTTATTTTCTCTCTCTTTCCTCCCCTCCCCAAAAGAGGAGGAGCAGCCCCAGAGAAGGAAGCAGAAGCTGTGTGTGGGGGGGAGGGGGGGGAGGGAAGGCAGGCAGGCAAAAGGTAGGAATCAAAGAGCCACTAAGGGGCTGGGGAAAACGCAAGTTACCATGTGACTGCAGCAGCAGTCCTGGAAAAACAAGCAGGAGAAGGAACTTGCTTGGGGGCCTGATTTGAGGTCTGCGCAGGCCAGATGTGGTCTGCAGGCTGCATGTTTGACACCCGTGAGTGTGAAGCTTGCTTAAAGAGAAATGATTGGATATCTTCCCTATTTGGCTTGAAGATGTCTTGGAAGCTAAGCCGGGAACATTTTTCATTCAGCTGTCTTGGTTCAGATGGCATAAGGTGCTGATTTCTTCTGCTGCTTTTTGGGAGTATGCTTCTAATTTCTGAAGTGGAAGACTAACCAGCAGAAGAACAGATAGACACAGGAGAGGCTTAAAGAGGCTCACCCTCTCTTGTAATTGCAACCCTCAATGCTTTCCCAGTTAACACTTCAGATAGGGTTGATGGGAATTATAGCTTGTTTGGCCTCCCAGTTCAAGATCTGAAGAGACCATGTTGCCAAATGTTTATATGGAAGGTACTTATTTTTGTAAAAAATATCATGCAATCTACATCGAATTCATATATGTTACTCACTGCATGTCATAGGCACCTGTGTCCAATCTCTACTTCTCATTGCATATGCAGTAAAAAACCAAACATGGCCTTGCCTATAGGTACAGCAGAATGAGGTAGTAGAATACACTATGCCACTTCTGACTGCAGGGAGTTTTCCATGGGGCAGCATTAAAAATGGAACAAATTGGCAGCCAATTAAGTGATCCTAAACTTTGGGTAATATATGCGAAATGCACATCCACTGCAGTTGATGCACAGGGTCCCAGGTAGAGTTCCTTCACGTTAACTAATGCCTGGTCCTTTGAAATGGAGATACCGGGGACTGAACTTGGAACCTTATGTCTTTCCTGTGTAGCTTATATATATATATATATAGGGGAAAGCCTAAAAGATATATTTGGGGGTTATATATCTCTTTTAGGCTTTCCCCTAAACGGTTGTCTTAAAGCTGTTTTGTGACCTTTAAGCTGAAAACCACCAACACTTTCAGTAGGGTGTAGAAATCATCTCTTGTACTTCTCCATAGCAATTGTATTTACTATGCTTAACTGGCTCCTGCATTCTTTTTAGTAGGAGGACAGAAGCCTACAGATCATTTTATCTTGATTTTCCTTCTGTTAAGAACCCTCTACCAAATATATTCTTCATTTATTGAAAGAGTTTGTGAGGTTTTTGTAATGTCAAAAGAGATATTGGTGTATATCTAGCCATCTGCTGACTTGTGGAGGGAGACTTCACTACTTTCCTTCCTGTTGCAGTTCACGGAGCCCTCCAATTTTTTTCCTGGAGAGTCAGTTGAACCTCAGGAACTGTATAGTGGGCAAAATGGGATTATCCCGTGGAGATGGAAATTAACAGAAATCCTCAATTCCTCTTCAGCAAATGGAAATACCTTTCTATCAGAGGAACTGTGTAGTTGAATGAATTTTAAAATTTAACTGAAATATTTATATTCCACCATCCAAGTTGTGTGCATGGAGAGGGTGTGTGTGTGGTTCAGCTATGATCTTAACATCTTATCTGCAACCTGCACTGGGGATGGGCACAAACTGGCTCACAAACTAAAGTTCATGATTTTGGCTGGTTCATGGTTTGCAAACTGAAGTTCATGGCAGGCAGGGCCAGATTAGGCCAAGTAGGCATTGGCCTATGTGCCCCCACGCCTTTAGGGGCCCCAGGCCGGCTTCCCTTCCCCAGTTTCCCCCCTGCTTGCAGCCCTCCCAGCCTGCATGTGCAGCCAAAAACTGAGCCGCTCTTTGCCCAACTTGCCTGGTGCAGCTACTGCTGACTCTTTCTGCCTCTCCCCCGCAGCTTTGTCAAAGGGGTTTTTGAGAAGGGGCCTGCAAGGCTGCAGCAGGGGTCAAGGGTGGTGGGGCAGGTACTCCAACTCTGAGATAATTTGCAAGGGGCCCCCTGAGATTTCAGCTGTCTGGGGGCCTCCACAGGGTTTAATCCGGCACTGATGGCAGATCACCCAGAATAAACTTTCCATGAAATTTGAAGCAGTTCACGGTGGTTCATGGTTGAGTACATTTCCAGATAGTCTCCACTAAATCAATGTTTCTTGAAATCCAAATCAATGGGTGGGGGGAGAATTTTGGTGTGTGTAACTTGCAGGGGGGTTCATTCTATAAACTTTTGAACCTGAGCCTGATATTTCCTTGCGAAGCACTTTCCTGTGGGTATCTTCTTTCAGAGGCCATAACTTGGACCCCTAAATCCAATGTGCACATAACTTGTAGGGCATATAGAGAAGCATCAGGGGGGAGGTTCCCTGTGAGTTTGCTGACTCTAGCTTGCACAGGGTCTGGTCTATACACTCCTGAATCTGCACTTGTCATTTCTCCAGAAAGCACATTCCTAGGGGCCCCTTCTTTGAGGGGACATAACTCAGACCTCGTAAATCCAATCCTCACCAAGCTTGGAGTGCAGGTAGAGGAGAGTCAGCTAGAGACCTGTTGTCATCTTGGTGTCTCTGGCACACTGCAGGGTTACTCTATCATGTCACAAACTGAACCAGCTGGGTGCTAAAATGTTTGTGACAGTTTGTGGCTCATCAGGAACCACAAACTGAAACAAACCACATTTTCCTGATTCATACCCATCCCTATCTTGCACATTATGCCCATCCCTATCTTCCTGATTCATGCCTATCCCTATCTTGCACAGAATGCCAGACAGGTTTCAATATATAAAGCAAAACTCTAAAAGCAAAACCCATGTATTATTCAGACCACCCAAAATAAATAATAATAATAAATTTATTTTTATATCCTGCCCTCCGCCGCCAAAGGCAGGCTCAGGGCGGCTAACACGACACGGTATACACCATGATTACAATAAAATACAATATTACTACAGAACAATTAAACAATTAAAATAGATAAAATAGATAAAAATAGATAAAATAGATAAAAGTATGTAAGATTTTAAGTTCTTACAATTATGTCTTAAGGCATCCCTTCATTTGGAAATATGCAAGAAATCTTCTCAGGTTCTGTAGAACTTGAAAGCTTACATGTTGTTTGGTGGTATTTTGATTGGCCTTAAGAGTATTAAAGCTGCAGTACTGCAGTCCTAAACTCTCCTTACGACCTGAGTTCAATCCCCGGCGGAAGCTGGGTTTTCAGGTAGCCGGCTCGAGGTTGACTCAGCCTTCCATCCTTCTGAGGTCGGTAAAATGAGTACACAGCTTGCTGGGGGGAAAGTGTAGATGACTGGGGAAGGCAATTGCATACCACCGTGAAAATGTGAAAGCAACGTCACCCAGAGTCGGAAACGACTGGTGCTTGCACAGGGGACCTTTTCTTTCCATAGCTTGTATTGCCATATTTCAAGTGGTATAAGATGCATTATTTTTAAAAGTTCATATTCTTTAGTCCTTTTCAACAGTAACAAATATTTGAATTTGTTATTCACCAGTTATTGCACTAAGCATATTTATGTGACTTTTGTTTTACAAGACAGAGGCTCAAGCATGATTAATACACAGTATTTTAATGTTGATGCAATTGTTTCTGTAGATCAACACAGTTATTGGGAGTTATAGCCTAATTACTTAATTATAGTGTATCTGCATCACTTATTATGCAAGAAAGCAATGATATCAGGCAGAATATGACTGGACACAGCCTAACTTAGCCTATGATTGGCTACACAGTTAGGCCTTGACTCATTACACATCAAATAAATACAAGCTCCTTCAGGCTAGACAGACAGGAGATGAATATGGACACATGAGGAAGCCCTAACGGAAAAACTTCTCATCCTCATCTTTTGAATGCAAGATCTTATTTAGGAAAGTAACCTGGGTTCTTCTTGTTTGGGAGCAATTTTGTGAAAACTAACATGGCCTGCTGTGCTTTGGAAATTCTGGGGCTAGTGCTTGGAATCATTGGGGGGTTTGGAAGTTTTGCTGTCACTCTGATGCCCCAGTGGAAAGTAACCGCTTTCACTGGAGAAAATATTCTGGTCTCTGAAAATCGTTGGGAAGGCCTGTGGATGAACTGCATCAGTCGTATGAATGGTGTTTATGTGTGCTTAAGCCATATGTCAACACTAGCTCTTGAAACTCCTTTAGGAGTATCCAGAGGGTTTATGTGCACAGCATGTGCATTATCAGTTATTGCCTTTCTGATTTCCATTCCTGGTATGAAGTGCTTCAGATGCCTTGGCGATAATGAGCAAATCAAGGACAAGATGTTATTGGCTGCTGGAGTGATTTTTCTTTTGTCTGGGATTATTGTGTTAATTCCTGTCTCCTGGGTTGCCAGCATCATCATTAATGACTTCTATAATCCGGAATTCCTGAATTCCCAGAAACATGAACTGGGAGAAGCCCTCTATTTAGGGTGGGGAACCTCAGCATTCTTGATCAGTGGAGGAGGCATATTATGCAGCTTCTGCCACTGTGCAAAGAATCCCAGAAGATTTCTCTCACCATCCAGCCACAGAGTGAACAAAGCTGAATATGTCAAAGGGAAGCCTGCATCTGCACATTCCTATGTGTGACTGCTTCATTTTCTCATGTTGTTTTGGGCTGCAGCATTGTTCTTCCAAACTGTATATCACTTAGGTTCGCTGAAAACAATAGATCTTTATGTGTAGTTATGTTGACATGTACAAAAGTATGTGAGATTTAACACACTATATCTAGCATGCATAACAATGCATCATAACCTACATGTGGCAACTCAGGTGCTATACACTGCATCTGCATGGCTAGCAGCAACATAGGCATACTGGATCCTGAAATTCTCTGCATTAAGGGGATTAGACTTCTGTACCATGTTGATGTGAAATACTGGGAAAATATTTTCTACAAAGACCAGTTTTCAAAATGATGATACAGAAGTTGTACTTGTGACAAATAATGTTTGGGACTTATTGCTTATTCCAAGTGATATTTTAAACCTGCAGTGACCTCACTCCTTTAATAACACTCTTGTGGAATATGTGTGACATTGCTTTCCTTCAGGCAGACTTAAGGCATTTTCCCACCAGGAATAGGGGATCCTGGCCCCCAGCCACTGCTTCTGTGGGTGGGAGAAAAATAATTTTTAAAATGTCTGTTGGGCAGCAATGCAAACTCCATGAACTCATTGGTTTAGGCCAGTACACACATAGTCAGTGAGTGGAGGCTATCAGAACAGGGAGCATCTGTTTGCTGGGAAGCTGGATACAGTTCTAGACACTTATCATCTTGCATAAGGTAACTGAAATTTATATATGTGAAATGTTGATTGGGAAGGAGTGATACATTTATTATGACTGGTATTGTTATTGGAATTGTATTGTTATTTGGGGGTTGTGTTTTTAAAGCTGAAGCCTGGTTTTTGTGATGTCCAGTTTGTTCCTTTAAGAAAGAGGACTATATGTATAGTGAAATAAGAACCTGATATCTCTGTTAAGCCCTGGGGGTTCTACTGTCCTGAGTGTAGTAACTTGTAATTCAGCAGTCTCCCATTCCAGTCTGTTTCTGAATTCCTTTGCAGTAAAACAGATTGAGGTCCTCTATTGAGTGCTCTGGGAGATTGAAATGTTCTCCTGCAGGTTTCTCAGTGTTGTGATTCTTGATGTCAGATTTGTGTACATTTCTCTTTTGGCAATGAAGTGTGCATGCACATGAAAGCTTATACCTTGAATAAAATTTTGCTGGTCTTAAATGTACCACTGGACTTAATCTTTGTTCTGCTCCCTCAAACCAACATGGCTTCCCATATGAATCTATCTATGTCTTTAGTTATACAAACCTTGTTGTATTGTTCTTTATATTGAAGGGGTTTAACTTAAATACATTTAATAACTTACATTCTGTTCTAAGTGTTGTAGCAACTTGTTCTGTTTCTAATTTAGCCCCAGGGAATTTATGTAGGCAGAGGGTATAACAGCATGACATCATTTCCAGGGGAAACCCAGAAGTGAAGTCAATCCTCTCTAGGAATCACCAGAGTTTCTGGATATTCCTAAATAGGTGTGACATCACTTCTGTAGTTATATGTAAGATCTTGCTAAAAGAACAGCAAGACGCATGATTTTTTTTTTTTTTTAAATCTAGGTAGACACAGAATAGAATGGTTTTCATAACCAGTTTTGGATCTGAGCAAATATTTTTAGACTTAAAAGTCATCCCCATGCTAGCCTCCAGTAATTTAGCTAATTAATTTATTTACATCAGTGGTTTTCAACCTTTTTGTACTTGGGGACTGGTGAAAATAGGAGAATTATTTTGGGGATCGCTAAAGCAGAAATACAAACCATAGAATGCTCCAGGTCAGCACCAGGCAAAACAGCTCCCCTTCCCTCCAGCCATCCTAGTGGATCAAAGGGGAAGAGGAAAAGGATGTAAGCAGGAGGGAGATTGGGAGAGTTTTGCGGGGGGAGGGGGGGGAGATGCCACTCTGATTCCCTTCTTTCACAGACTGGCAGAAATTTCTGGCAGACCAGCACTGGTCCATGGACCAGCGGTTGAAAACCACTGATTTACATCATCTCCTTACCAAGCTGGATGCACTTGTGTGCTAGATAGCTCCACCTTTTCCAGTGTGGCCCCATTGCATTTCTGTCATTGCATCCCCATCCCCATCTCCTCCAGTTATAATGCCAACCACAATCCCTGCCTGGTTTATAATCTTCCTTGCAGCCTTTGGCACAGACATCTTTCTAAAGCATTCACTGAGGTTTCAATTGCATTAAATATATGAGACTAGGACACATTTGGTTAGCTTGTCCCAACCATCTAATGCTCCAAATGATGCAAACAGATTTCCAGAGGGTTTTTTTTTGGGGGGGGGGATTTTGCCATTTCATTCTTTGCAAAGTGATGTGTCTGATGTTTTTATTTATTGTCTACATACATATCTGGCATTTGCTGTAAATGCATTGAAGGTGGTTTGCAAATGACAGCATTGATTTACAATCTAATATGATGCACAACAGAAAGGCTTGGGATGGTAAAAAAGTGACTTCAAGTACCAGCTGTTTTCAACTGCCATACAATGACCTTATTGATCCAGGTGATCCATTGCAGAGGGCTTTGCTTTGTTTCAATGGTGCAGCTAGGTGATATGCTGATGGCACCCACCATTTTCAGTTGTCCACCTACCGTCCTATATATATAAAAGCTTGGCAAAACCGAGCTCCTGATTTTGTCTTAGCAAAACCAAGCTCCCTCATTGGTTGGAACTGTGCTGCATCAACCTTTGACCTTTCAAACCATCAATCAAGAGCACTTGCATGCCACTGGCTGAGTCTGTTCCTCTCTCTCGCCTGAGAGGGAAAGCCAGGCTAGCTGATTATGTCAGTAAAAGGCAACCAACATTGTTTCTGACAGTTGCTAGCTTTCCCTACTCTCCCATTGGGTGAGGAGGATGGAAATAGCCAGAGAAAACCTTTCCTTCATTGGCTGAAAGCTCCTCCCTCTTCTTCTCTGGAAGGGAAACAGTCAGAGATAGGGGGGAAATGGTGTTCCCTGTCAGGGAGCGAGGGAAGGAAAGCAAGACAGAACTTGAAGTCCTGTGCTTAAGACCAACAACATTATCAGAGAGAGACTGTTGGTCTGAAAGGTATCATTAAAGCCTCTGAGGCAGAACTCATTGGGGTCAGTCCTGATTAGGGCTGCAAGTTCCAGGTTGATGGGAAATTACTGAAGATTCTGTGGTGGAGTTTGAGGAGGGCACAGGAGTTAAGGCTTCAGAGCAGGGTCTGCCAGACCCAGGTTCTTGCTGTGGAAGCTGACTGGGTGATTTTAGACCAATTACAGACTTTCAGTCTAACCTACCTCACAGGGTTGTTGCGCAGATCAAAGGGGGAGAGGAAAAGGATGTAGCTGCTTTGGTCTCTCCCTCTCCCCCCCCGTCACCATGGAGAAAGGCCATCCTTTTGCTACGTAGTAAATTGAAATAAGCCCAGCAAAGGAAATGTATCCTAGGGCATGTTTGCAGGGTGGGAGAACCTGAATTCTGGAGAGAACAAGGCTCCCTCCCTTCTTTCTCCTGCAAATCCCATCTCTTCACTTGGCAAACATTGGCTTGGTAACAAACGTTAAAGTAATTCCACAGTGAAAAGTGATGTGCTCTTCCTTCAATCCTGCTTTAGCATTTTAGTGCTATTTGGGATTAAAAAGGGAGCAGAGATATTTTTTTATGTTAGGGAAAGTTATTTGTCACTAAAATCATGTTTCTTTTTATTTAAGGTACTCCTGGTTTCTGAACTAATGGGAAAATAAACTTTCATGAATGATTGTCTTCTTGCTACCATTATAGATTCAGACAATGAACCCTATTTTCTGAACAAGCACTGCTAATTAAAATACATTTTAAAGAGAAGTACCATCTTGATCAAGATTTTATCTGATTTTACGTAGTTGCTGCTTGATTTCCATGGTATATATCGGAAACACATACAACCACACAGCTGCCATAAAGAAAGTGGAATCCAAATGATGAGAATGTATTTGCATTTCAAAATGTTTGATAACAAGATATGAGATTTAAATGACCTATAATAATAAGACAAATAGGTATGTAGCTGACAGGATAACTTCAAAGGACCTCCTTGGAGCTTTGGGGAGGAGTTTGAAAATGCAAAGGAAAAGTTCTACAGTTCAGACTTCAATCTTGATCTGGAAATAGGCTTGCCAATCCCCAGGTCCCAGTGGGGGATCCCCCTGTTTTACAGGCTTCCCCCCACCCCCAGCCAGCTGGCTGGTGGGGGAAGCCCCGCCCCCACAGCCAGCATGCAGCTCTAGATCTTGGGCATGTTTAGAAACCTGCAAACAGATCCCTTTCAAAATGTGTGTGTGTATCTGTGCGGCTTTAAAATTGAGCAGAAAGTACTTCATAGGAAAGGTCAGCAACATAGTAGTCCCTCTGTTTGTTTTGCTTTCATTTCAGAACAACTAAGTGTGTCTGTGAGAGAGGGAGCAGCGTGGCCCTGTTCTTTTCAGACGTAGTTGTGGAGGAACCAGACGCAGTATGTGTGTATGTGTGTGTGTTAGAGAGAGAGAGGGTTGCCAATCCCCAGGTTTGGAGCCCCTGCCCCCCACTTTAGGGTCATCAGAAAGCGGCGGGGGCGGGGAGGGAAATGTCTACTGGGCAATTATTCCCTTTGGAGAATGATTCCCATAGGGAATAATGGGGCATTGATCCACAGGTATTGGGGGCTTTGGGGGGGGCTGTTTTTTGAGGTAGATGCACCAAATTTTCAGTATAGCATCTAGTGCCTCTCCCCAAAATACTCCCCCAAGTTTGAAAACTATTGGACCAGGGGGTCCAATTCTATGAGCCCCAAAAGAAGGTGCCCCTATTCTTCATTATTTCCTGTGGAAGGAAGGCATTTAAAAAGGTGTGCTGTCCCTTTAAATGTGATGGCCAGAACTCCCTTGGAGTTCAATTATGCTTGTCACACCCTTGCTCCTGGCTCCGCCCCAGTGTCTCCTGGCTCCACTCCCAAAGTCCCCAGATATTTCTTGAACTGAACGTGGCAACCCTATCTGGAAAAAGGTCCAGACCAAAACTAGTTTAGAGAACCATGGGGCAACAGCAGGGTGGAAGCAGTGTTGGTACACATTCACATAAAACAAATGTAGAAGTTAGAAGAAACAGTGAGGGAAGACAGAACTGAAGGCGGCAGGTGACATAGAAAGTCACTTTGGAATGCAAACAAAGAAAGGATCAAATGGTTGGTTTAGAAAGGGCCTTTGTGAAAGTAAACAAAACCCAGACCACAACAAAGAAGGGTAGCAAAGTCAGTGTTTTCAGTGGAAAGGTATTACTATTATTATTATTTCAGTTGCTCTAGGCATAGAAAAATGAAATGAAAGCAGACAGGTGTTTTCCTTTTAAAAAAATTGGTGGCTGGCAATATTTCCCCTGATAGGAATCAGTCGAAAGAAGTGCACCTGAACTGAGAGACACCTGCTTCCAAGGACTGTAAAATCAACCCCGTTTCTTCAATCTGCTGGAAACCTAGCAGGTCTTTAGACTAGAAGGAAGGTTATGTTCTGTTCAAATATGGTGCCATTATTTGTAAAAACAGATACCTCATACTCTTGAAGTGGTTTCACATTGAAAACAATGGTCCTGAAACTCTAAAATCTGAAGAACTGCATAGATTTGAATCATGAACCAGTAATTTTTATCCCAAAAACTGCAATCATGGTTCTGCCACCCCACAAATCCTGGATCCAAAATGATAACAATTATAAAACTCCTAGTCGTATCTCCATAGTTATCTAAATGTTCATAATAATGTTTTTGGAATGTAAAATTAGTCTGGGATTAGTGATACTAGGATCATCATGAGGGACCATGAGAAATTGTTTGATTGATACTTGCAGAGAAGTAAACAGAATGATCCAATAGATTCCTGAATAGGATTTATTGGTTCAAGGACTGTCCAATATGTTTGTACAAACTGTTTTCCTCAAGTGTGACAATTACCTTGTTTCCTGTTTCAAAAGGTACTTCCTTAGAGTTCTAGTTCATACCTAGTTCATCCAGGGGCTTACTGGATGCAGGGATTCCATCTGGTATTATTTTCTATAGCTAATTGGCCACATTACTCCTATACAATAGCTTGTGTGTGAGCTTGTTGTTTTAGGGCAACCCTAAGAAGCAGAACAATGCATGTGTCATTTGGTTGTTTGCAGCAATCACCATCACACCCCAAAATTGCACAATGTTACTCAAGAATTCTGGTGCGATACTATTGAAAGAATAACATAGTACTTGCACATGTAACAAATGAACTGGGAAAATATATTTACAAGGCTTTATCCTGAGTCTCAGTGTATCATATTATGGTAAAGGTATTCTGAAGAAGTATTTATTTCAGAGTGAACATTTTGTCTGTAAACTGTTAAGTTCTGAGGATAATACTGAAGTTTTGAACCAATGCTTTGAGTTAGTAATGTGCTGGATGAAGGTGAACAATCTGAAACTTAATCTTGACAATACAGAGATTTTCTGAATTATCAGCAAGGCAAACACCTTGTTGTAGCCTAGGTGATTAAGATACACACATTCAGACATACTTGGAAACATTGCCAGCTATGGGCAGTCCACACCTGGCCACATTATTACAAAACAAAAAAAACATTTCCTGACTTATTCCTTATTCCCCTCCTCCCTTAGTCTAACAAAAGGTCTTCTTTTTTGAGTTCGTGGAGGGTTTGCGTGCTCTATGCATGACAATCTTTTCAAAGGGAAATCTGTTTCTATTGCAGCCAAAAGGAATTCCTTTCCCTGGAAGCACAACTTGGAAGTGGCAATGGGCTGCTGTTATGATCAGCTGAGGCAACCAGCCTTTTGCTAGGCAGAGGAATTTCCCTGGAAATAAGTTTTCTCCACAACTCAGTTTGGATGGGGTTCTCTGGGAGGCCTTCCTTCCAACATCAATGAGGCATGACCAGGCGAATTTCAGGACCTCTAGGTAGATATGGAAGAGCCTGGAAAACATACTTGGAGAAACAAACAAATAAAACATCACTAATAGGTGCTTTTTCCCTTTAAAGCTTTCTTTGGCTGTCCACAAATTGCCATAACTTGAGTCCAACCCTGTTGAAATAGGGTTGCACACATTATCTAAATTACCACATTTGCTTTGGACAGGAGACTTCCTCCTCCTCACATAGAGTTTCAGTTTGACAAGGTCTCTACCCTTCCAATGTTAAAGGGCAGATTTCATACACCATACATTATGCAGAACACAAATTCACAATATAAGCCTATGCATCACCTCTCATGATTCAGGCTAGTGCATATCCATATAGAAAATGAGCACCCAGAGGTTCATGAGAGGCTTTTTATTTTGTTGCAACAGATATGAATCTTAAAAAAGAAACATAAAATTGTGCACAAAATTGGGAGCTCCAAAAAGAAATTACCAGAGTTGGATTTACTCTTGGATTATGAAAATGGTCACAAAAAGGGAAGAAAAACTTCAAAAACAAACACAAAACAAAACTGAGGCTTCAATAGAACAATGCCAGCTTTAACATGCATGTATACAAGGGATCAGACCCAAAATGATTAGAGAACTGGATTAGAGAATTTAAACCATTGGACATCAGTGGGGTGTTCAAGTTCCACTGAACCCCATCTTCCTCCGTGTCAGCTCATCCAAAATTTGTTCTGTGGGTTTCACATAGGTGTGAGAGTGGGTTTCATCAAACTTTTAACAACAAAAATCCTAAAAGCAAATAATAGTTAATCCTTAAACAAACAATTCTTAGCAGACATACCAGTAATTCTTAAAATTACTATATAATAATGAGCATGCACTAAACTTGAATTGCAGATCCTAATTTTCTTCATATATATAATGAAACAATCCTGGAAGGCAAATTCTGGTTAATACACCTTGACAAAGAAGGTTGAAATAACAGAGAGACAGAAACTTAAAACAATTAAATGGAAATGTGTTATCCAGTAGCAAGCCTGGCCAGGACTGGAGACTGGATTGAAACACAAAATCAAGCAGAATTGGAGTCCTACCATGGTAAGAACATGAAACATAGAAAGGATTTTCTGAACAAAACACTCAGAAAAAGTCAAGCTCTAACAAGATACTTTTATTGGAGGCATAAAATATGATAGATAAGCATATAGATGCCTCTTTCCATAGGAAAGAGGTTCACCATATAGCTGAATAGGAAGACTGATATTCACAGTTCATAGATGGAACATAACTATAAATGACATCAAGAGAACAAATGAAGATATACATTTTGAGGAATGCAGAACAGTATTAAAGTCCAGATTTCCAATGAAGACCAAGAGTTTTCAGGAATCCTGCCTACTAAATTACCAACAAATCTAGAAAAGGTATTTCCATAGGAAACATAACACTGAGAATAACTGGATCACTGATAAAACAAAGTATTAGTTTCTCAAGACTTAAGAGAGAAGATGCACAGTGAGAGGGCAGTTCCACCCAAGGAAGGGTATAGATGTTCTTCTATAACACGTTATAACTTTGAATGAAAAGAGATCTTGTAGAAACCAAATTTTGTGAGGCAGAACTTCAAAACACTGCTCTTTTCAGAAAACAACAACAAAAGGAACCCCCAGATCCAAATGAATGAAAAATTGGGAAGCAGCCCAAAGTAAGACAGAAAAAACTACCAGATGCAACACCTGAAGACCACATGCTTCTGGTATGAGATGTACTTAACAAAAATCACAATAGAAATAAAATTTCCAAAAGGTTGGATACTGTATTGCTTTAGCAGAATAGATGTTTCATATAAACCCAATATTGCAAATATAAACTTTTAACCCATTATCTCAGATCAAAAAAACTTAACAAGAGATCTGTTAGGTGCACCATTTCTTTAAAATAAAGGAGATCACAAGCTAAATATCTTATAAATATTCCCCTGCTTCCACTGGGGATCAAACTCAGAGAAACCCTGCTTCCACTGGGGATCAAACTCAAATCGTGAGCAGAGCTTAGGACTGCAGTACTGCAGCTCTAACACTCTGCGCCATGATGTTCTTGTGGGGGGGAAGGGCAGGAGGACTGCAAATTTGCAATCTTTAACTTCCCTAGGCCAGGCTCCAATTTGGGGCTAATTTAGGCACTCTCTGTTCATGCTCAGAGGCCTTTCCTTGAGCCTGAAATTTATAGAACTGAAGCAGTAAATATTTAACAAAACTAGTTTACTCTCTCTTTCTCAGAGATGTTTGGTTCTTGCATTTTAAAGGTAAAAATAATGGTACAACTCTCTGAATCTCTCTCTCAATCATGGCAATAAATTGTATTTATTTAATTTGCATCCTTGCTGCATTTTAAAAGAGCTGAACCTAAGTTCTTTTGGGCTAACTGTAATGCAGTAGCCATGCACTAACTGAATTTTAGTGCTAAGCTGAATAGCCTTAACTGGATACACCATGAGGGTCTGGGAGGCATAAAAATATAATAAGTACATTTATTTGCCTAGCCTAACCTAGACTTGAGCCTATTATGCTGAACAGCCTCCTGACATAATTCCATTTGGGGAAACCCTTGGATTTCATCTGGACATTTGAACCATGTATGATAATATCTAGCTGTCTGAATTTATACCCAGTTAGCTAGTTATATTGAACAACTCACTAAAACCAATGCTTTCATGCCTATTTTGTAAAATAAACTTTCTTTAAGTTATTTGCTTTCAGGGCCACCACAATCTGAGCCAAACTTATCCACTAGCCTTTGGAAGCACCTACTATCAATTTGTGAAAACTGACTTGGGGAACCCCTTGCTGCAGTGGTGTGGCTTGGTTTTCTCTAGAGTTTTCCTAATAGGCAGAGGCTTAACTAGGGCCTCTGTGCTAAAGGATTTATCCAGTCTGGTGGCAACCTACCTTCCTGGTGTTTCTGGGGGAAATACCAGATTTTGGACCTGTGTTGGACTATCAGTTGGCAGGTCTGCCAACCCACCTCTGCCAGACAGATGGCAGACTTCGTCACACTAACACTGATCTTTTGAGCAAGGCCACATTCTCTACAGTTAGTTTTATTTCCTGAATGGGGTTGCCATATCCAGACAGGACAGATTGCTAGAGATCTAAAATGGAAGTCTAAAGTAAGATGAGATCCCAAGGGAACCAGGCTCTGAGCTCTCACTCACAATAAACTTCAATTACCGGCAGAGAAAACTAAGTCTGCAGCTTGGAACTTTGTCCTGTGATTCCAGGAGATCTCCAGGCCTCCCCTTGAGAACTGGCCTCATTTAATTTTAGTCCAAATCATTGCTCTTCTGTTCTTTATTTTATTAAGGGGAGAGAGGTTTTTGTTACCTTACAAAGCCAGGTCTCTCCATTCTAAAAGACATTCAAATCCAAAAGTTAGATTTTTCTTGTAGGAGAGGTTTAGGGACAAAGGAGCCTTGCCTGCCCACGTGGAACTACCATTCTCTGACATTTCCCAGAATTCTGGCTTCTAAGTTCTCCATGGCACCAAACATTTAGACAAGACACTTCTAGGGAAAACAGAAGAAGAAGACATTGGATTTATATTCTGCCCTCCACTTGAGAGTCTTAGAGCGGCTCACAATCTCCTTTATCTCCTTCCCCCACAATAAACACTCTGTGAGGTGGGTGGGGCTGAGAGGGCTCTCCCAGAAGCTGCCCTTTCAAGGACAAGCTCTGTGATAACTTTGACTGACCCATGGTATAGCAGCGCCAACCTCACGGCCTCACTGGATCTCTTTATTTCAGTCTCTTCGGGGTATTTTACTAGTTTATTTGATGGGACCACAGCAGCTTTGTTTGTTCTTCCCAAAAATATATAGGCTCACGAGAACTTTAACTTAAACCACAGATTTATTGTAACAAAAAGTCTTAAACTGGGGATATGGGAGATATTTACACAGGCTAGTACTTTGTTCAGTTGTTTCAGGCTTTACATTCGCTTTTACTTTCTTGGATCTTTCACAGTTACACAGTTCACAGTTTCCCTTTAACTCACTCTCCACCTCTAGCCAAGGTCCGGCCTCTTGGGATTGATGTGTCTAGTCTCACCCCTCGACTGGAGTCTCTCCTCTCAGCCCTCTTGGTGTCTCAGACCCACATCCACTCCCTCAACCTCCTCACTAGATCTTCAGAGTAGTCTCCCAGTGTCTGTGACCATTCCGGTCTTAACTGACTCACACACACACAGCCCTCTTGGCTGGTTTTGTCCAGCTGGTAGTCTCTGGAAGACTTCCCCGTCTCCGTCTCCAGCTTCTTCACAGGATCAGCTGCCCTCTCAGCCCTTCTGGCTGGCACTAACTGACCCTCTCAGTCTCTGTCAGGTCCCCACTGACAGACTTCTCTGACAGGCCTCCACTCTGTCAGACATCAACTGACTGAACTCCTGCCTCAGCAGTTTCTCTCCTTCAACTAACTTTTCCCTCCCTGAGAGCTCCCAGCACCCTGCCCCCACCCTCAGGCCACCCGACGCAGCCCTGTGTGTCCTCAGACCATGGTTAACCCATTGCTTTCCGTCACACATGGCAATTCCAGCAAGTGGAACTGGAGGAGTGGGGAATCAAACCTGGTTCTCCTGAATAAGAGTTTGCACACTTAACCACTACACCAAACTGGCTCTCAAACAGAAAACAGGAGCTGCCAGTAAGGGGTCTGTCAGCCAGGGAGCCTGAGGGTTTACACTCCCTTTCTCTCGTGACGCAGTGAGATCTCCCTACTGGGAACTACACAAGAGAAAATCCTTCTCACTTAGAGGCTTTGTCTCTCATTCACACACACCACAGAAATCCTCCCAGATCCTAGCTTCTGTGCTTCAGCTCCAAAGCAGAGTCTAATAGACAGAGCTCAAGGGGTGATCAGACCCTTCTTCTCTCCCAAGGAGAGGCAATCAGAATTCCCAATTCATACTCACAATCCTGAAGATCTTTCAATTCCCTGCACACATTGGTTCAACCAGGCGCGGGATCTTGGTTGGCTGACCAGGCACCCTCCCCAACCAGGGTGAAGGGAGCTGGACTCGATCAAAAATGTGACCGTGGCGCCTAGTCCATTCTTCCCGCCATGAGGGTGGAAGACAGACGCTTATGCAGTCATCCAAGGGGTTGGAAAAATCCTCCCCGTTATTCCCGGCAATGCACCATTTAATGTAGCAGGAAAATAATGGAGCTGCACACTTCTGGTATGATTTTACTCTGGCACCAAAGCAGAACTTAACAAGGCATAAGCCTTCAAAATGACTAAGTTAAAGTTATTTTCATACAGACCATTTTTATTCACCCCCAAAACAAGCAGGCAAGCCCCCAGGCTTATCTACTCAACATGCCCCACCTCCTTGCTTTCCTTCCAGTAATTTTCCACTCCTCTGTCCTTCTGCTTAGCAAGCTTAGCAAGAAGCTTCTCAGAGAGGCCTGTCTGTTATCTACTTTTTACAACCTTCAATCCACTCCCATTGAAAGCTGTCTGCTTCTAGCACATTGCAGTTGCTTCAAACATTACACCAGACATTCTCTTCTGAAGGCAAAAAACATATTTTCATTTATTATTATAGGGGTATTCATTAATTATTCAGGGGCTGCCCCTTCACTGGTTGGGGTCAGCAATTGGGAGTATGTGACCCCAATATTACAGCAATTACACCGCCTACCAATCTGTTGCCAAGCCCAATTCAAGGTGTTGTTTTTGTCCTTTAAAGCTCTACATGGGTTGGGACCAGGGTGTCTGAAGGACCATCTTGTTCCATACATTTCTGTATGGGGATTAAGATCACAGGAAAAAGGTCTTCTGACTATCTCAACAATCAAAAAAGCTTGTCAAGTGAGCACACAAGTGAAGGCCTTTTCAGTGGCAGCTCCACGGTTATAGAAAAACCTCCCCAGGGAGGTGTGCCTTACCCCCTCACTTTTTTGCTGCAGGAGGCAGTTATAGACAGTTTTATTTAGGACTGCATTTGATTAATTTCTTTTTTATTTATTGGCAATCCTGACTGAGATTTTAAAGTGTGGTCTTTTATTTTTCATAATTGTTGTTTTGTGTGCTGCCTAGAGTTCTGCAAGGTAGAAAGGTGGCTAACAAATGTTTTAAATAAATGTTTAATTTGGAGATGATGATTCTTAGGAATGATCTGTAGTATCAATGATTGCAAAATGCTGCACCATGAGAAATTGTCAGATTTTTCTTTACAGATGAATAAGAAAAAGATCTTTTAAATGTGTTATTTTTCTAAATTGAAAAGTGTGTGCCCCATCTCTCAGCCTTATCTCAAAGGCAAGTACAATTAAAACTTAAATTAAACAGTACATTAAAAATAGCATTAGTAATTTTTTAAAACCATGTGCATCCTTTTCCACCACATACATCCTGTCCTTCTTCACATAACTCAAGAGATGGACTCAGGAATTAAGCATGGAGCTTTTTAAAATAATTAATATCTGCTGATGCTCCCCAACCCTAAGGATATCTGCCTACCCTCAGTCAGAGCCAGGGCTTTCTCAGCCCTGATGGAACAGTCTCCCAGGTGAGATCTGGGCCCTGTGGGACTTAATGCAATCCCACAGTAGGGTTACCAAGTCCAATTCAAGAAATATCTGGGAACTTAAGGGGTGGAACCAGGAGACTTTGGAGGTGGGGCCAGGAAACATTGGGGGTGGAGTCATGAGCAAGGTTGGAACAAGTACAATTGAACTCCAAAGGGAGTTTATTATTATTAGGGTGACCGATACAATAAACAATACAAACATAAAACATTAAAACAATTTCATTTGCTGGCCTTCACATTGAAAGGGACTCCACACCTTTTCAATGCCTTCCCTCCATTAGAAATAATGAAGGATAGGGGCCCCTTCTTTGGGGGCTCATAGAATTGCCCCCCCTGGTCCAATCCTTTTGAAACTTGGAGGTGTTTTGAGGAAAGGCATCAGATGCTATGCTGCAAATTTGGTGCTTCTACCTCAAAGAACATCCCCCCCCCCCCACAGAGCCCCAGATACCTGCGGATCAATTTTCCATTATTTCCTATGGGAATCATTCTCCATAGGGAATAATAGAGTGCCCAGTAGACATTCCCCCCCTTGCTTTCTAAAGCGGGCGGAGGGCCTCCAAATCGGGAAATCACCTGACCCCTCCCTCTCTTTCACACACACACATTTACTGGGTCTGGTTCCTCCACAACTTTACTTGCTCTGAAAACAAAAGCAAAACAAATGGAGGGTCTGTGCTATGACGAAACTGCTGCTGACCCTTCCCCATGAAGCGCTTCCTGTTTCCTGATGAACTTTAAAGGCACACATTTTAAAAATGGACCTGTTTGCAGGTTTCTAAACCGGCTGGAACTCTAGACGTACATGATGACTGTGGGGGCGGGGCTTCCCCCCGCTGGCCAGCTGGCTGGGGGCGGGAGGAAGCCTGTAAAACCAGGGGATCCCCTGCTGGGATTTGGGGATTGGGAAGCCTATTCCGCAGGGCCTGTAAAATGGAGATGTTTCACCAGGCCTTTGGTGGGGATAGCGGAAACTTAACTTGTATTTGCTTCTCCAGTTCTGTTCTATCTCTAGTGCTTACCCACCTTACATTGATTTTGTCTGCTAGTCCCCCCATCAATATTTGTTATATCTTCCTGTATACAATCACCTAGGGAGCCTTTGGGAGAAGAAGAATTATTGGCACCATTGATGGGAGATGGTTAGTATAAATTGAGATGGTGTTTTAAGCTTGTCCGTTATGTTTTAAAAGTTATATTATGTTGTTATATGTTGTTGCACCTGCCTTGAACCTGCTTGTGGGGGAGGGAGGGCTAGAAATCAAACAAATAAATAATCCTGGACTTCTCCTGGCCATTGTGTAATTACATATCTGATACAGCTGTCTACAGTCCTAAATGGACCCTGATAACAAGTAAATTATAAAAATTATTATATCTAGATTAATGAATACGTCATAAAGTGAGAATATGCACTGTTATTACAATAGTGAGTGCTCTAGTATGTTTATGTTGCTGGTTTCAGTTATTCTTCATGGTTAATACATTTTTTTGAGAGCTGGTCTTGTTGAGGAACTGGAACAAATGAATTATTAATTTCAGCAGCTAAAATATACATTTTACATATTATTCTTGTGAAGTAGGTAAATAGTATGATTCATATATGATTCATACAAGTTCATTCATTCATTACATGATATATGTAAATTACTTATAATTTACTATGACCTTTCTTCATAGGACTTTGTCTCCAGACTCCTCACCATCTTCATTGCCCTCCTCTGCACCCATTCCAGCTTGTCTATATCCATCTTGGGGGGGGGAGGGGTGGGCTCCCTCTTGGGTATCCTGCCCCTCCAGGGAAAGTGTATGCGCAATACATAGCCTCTCCTTTCCCGGTGTAGTGAACACCGCGTGGTCACTGTCCAGCTATGCCTGGCAGATAGTCACTGCAATGGCCTCTCCTGCATTACTGCATTCGTGGCAACACCTTCCCGCTGGTCCCCCCCATTTCTCACAGAGTTTGCCACGTCATGGTGCGACCGAATGTCCGGCGGTATAACCGGATGGGCAGGCTGGGCTCACCAACCTCGCCAGCCAAGAGAAGGAAAACTCTAACATCAAACCCGGGCAGATAGAGCTCGTTAATGTAACACCTACCACCTGGAGGACTCGCTGCCGGCATCCCGCCTTTCTGGCGTTGGCTTCATGGTCAGGAACTCCATTGCCTCCAAACTCGAAAACCTGCCAACAGGTCACTCAGATCGCATCATGTCCATGCGCCTCCCACTTCAAAACAAGCAGCATGCAACACTCTTCAGTGTGTATGCCCCAACCCTTCAAGCAGATCCTGCAGAAAAGAACAATTTCTATGCTGATCTACGCAACCTTGTACGGAAGACCCCTACAGAGGACAAGGTGATCATCCTTGGCGACTTCAATGCCAGAGTAGGTAAAGACTCGGAAGCCTGGAAAGGAGTACTTGGCAAACACGGCATTGGCAACTGCAATGATAACGGGCGCCTCCTGCTAGAATTCTGCACGGAGCACCAGCTCACCATCACCAACACTATCTTTCAGCAGAAGAACAGTCTGAAGACAACCTGGATGCACCCACGGTCCAAGCACTGGCACCTTATCGACTACATTCTGGTGCACCAGAGAGACCTTCGAGATGTCTTACACACCCGAGTAATGCCCAGTGCGGAATGTCATACGGATCATCGTCTTGTACGCTGCAATCTCTGTCTTCACTTTAAACCCACACCCAGGAGAGGAGGTATCCCTCGGAGGAAACTTCAGGTTGGCAGCCTTCAGTCAGCCGAAGTTAAAGCTGCCTTCCATGCAAAACTCCAGTCAAGAATTGAGGACCCCAGTTGCCCCACAGACCCTTCTCCAGAAGCACTCTGGGAACACCTAAAAACTACCATCCTGTCGATCTCTAAAGAAGTCCTTGGGTTCTCCACAAGGAAGAACAAGGATTGGTTTGACGAGAACAATCAAGAGATCCAAGAACTACTAGCGAAAAAGAGATCTGCCTACCAAGCACATCTTGCTCAGCCCTCCTGTCCTGGGAAAAAAGCAATCTTTCGCGCTGCATGTAGCAACCACCAGCGCAAGCTTCGAGACATTCAGAACGAGTGGTGGACCAAGCTTGCAGAGAGAACCCAGCTGTGTGCAGACACTGGTGATTTAAGAAGGTTCTACGAAGCCCTGAAGGCAGTATATGGCCCATCATATCAGGCTCAGAGTCCCTTGCGTAGTGCAGACGGCCAAGTGCTCCTCATAGACAAGGCATCCATACTGAACCAGTGGTCGGAGTATTTTCAGGTTCTCTTCAGTGCCAACCACGTAGTTTAAGATTCAGCAATCCACCTCACCCCACTTCAACCAGTGAAAACAGAGTTGGATGAGATCCCCACCCTAGAAGAGACTGTTAAAGCCATCAAGCAACTGAAAAGTGGCAAGGCAGCGGGAGTTGATGGAATCCCACCAGAGATCTGGAAGCATGGGGGCACAGTACTACATAGCACACTTCACAAAGTACTTGTCACCTGCTGGGAACAAGGCAAACTACCACAGGACTTTCGCGATGCAATCATCATCACTCTACACAAGAACAAAGGGGAAAAGTCTGACTGCTCCAACTACCGGAGGATAACCCTGCTCTCCATCGCAGGCAAAATCCTTGCCAGAATATTCCTGAACAGACTGGTGCCCACCATTGCAGAAGAACTCCTCCCAGAGAGCCAGTGTGGCTTCAGAGCTAACAGGAGCACCACCGACATGGTATTTGTTCTCAGGCAGCTCCAAGAGAAATGCAGGGAACAGAACAAGGGTCTATATGTGACTTTTGTCGACCTTACCAAAGCTTTCCATACCGTTAGCAGGAAAGGCCTGTGGCAAATCTTGGAACGTTTAGGATGTCCCCCAAGGTTCCTCAGCATGATCATCCAGCTACATGAAGACCAGCGAGGCCAAGTCAGACACTGCAACGACCTCTCGGAACCCTTCCCAATAGGCACAGGTGTAAAGCAAGGCTGCGTTCTCGCGCCAACTCTCTTTACGATCTTCTTTAGCATGATGCTTCAAAGAGCCGCAGTAGATCTAGATGATGACGATGGTGTCTACATCCGCTATCGCACTGATGGCAGCCTGTTCAACCTGAGGCGACTAAAGGCTCACTCCAAGACAATGGAAAAACTTATCCGAGATCTACTGTTTGCTGATGATGCTGCACTCGTCTCCCACTCGGTATCAGCTCTGCAGCATATGACCTCCTGCTTTGCAGAGGCTGCCAAGCTATTCGGCCTAGAAGTTATTCTGAAGAAGACAGAAGTTCTCCACCAGCCTGCACCCCAGGAAGATTATCACCCTCCCTGCATCACTGTGGGTGAATCAGTTCTGAAGACAGTCCAGCAGTTCAGCTACCTGGGGTGCATCATCTCCTCAGATGCCAAGATCGACAAGGAGATTGACAACAGGCTGGCAAAGGCAAACCGTGCATTTGGCCGACTGCACAAAAGAGTATGGAGCAACAAGCATCTGAAAAAAGGCACAAAGCGGTTGTGATGACAACCCTCATCTACGGCTCCGAATCGTGGGTTTTATACCGTCATCACCTGCGACTCCTTGAGCGCTTCCATCAGCGCTGCCTTCGCACCATCCTCAACATCCACTGGAGTGACTTTGTGACCAACACTGAAGTCCTCAAGAGGGCGGAGGTTACAAGCATCGAGGCACTGCTGTTGAAGACACAGCTGCGCTGGGCAGGGCATATTTCTAGGATGGAAAACCACCACCTTCCCAAGATTGCTCTGTATGGCGAACTTTCCACCGGCCATCGAAATAGAGGGGCACCAAAGAAGAGGTACAAGGACTCCTTGAAGAAATCCCTTGGCACCTGTCGCATCAACCATCACCAGTGGTCTGACCTAGCCTCAGATCGCAAAGCATGGAGGCACACCATCCACCAGGCTGTCTCTTCCTTTGAGAACGCACGCATAGCTGGTCTTGAGGACAAAAGGAGATTGAGGAAGAATCGCACTGCTACAGCACCAACCCCAAATTAGACTTTTCCCTGCAGCCACTGTGGCCGGATCTGCCTGTCCCGCATTGGTCTTGTCAGCCACCAGCGAGCCTGCAGCAGACGTGGACTACTGCACCCTTCTTAAATCTTCGTTAAGAACATAAGAGAAGCCATGTTAGATCAGGCCAATGGCCCATCCAGTCCAACATTCTGTGTCACACAGCGGCCAAATATATATATATATATATATATATATATATATATATATATATATATATACACACACACACACACACACTGTGGCTAATAGCCACTGATGGACCTCTGCTCCATATTTTTATCTAACCCCTTCTTGAAGGTGGCTATGCTTGTGGACGCCACCACCTCCTGTGGCAGTGAATTCCACATGTTAATCACCCTTTGGGTGAAGAAGTACTTCCTTTTATCCGTTTTAACCTGTCTGCTCAGCAATTTCATCGAATGCCCACGAGTTCTTGTATTGTGAGAAAGGGAGAAAAGTACTTCTTTCTCTACTTTCTCCATCCCATGCATTATCTTGTAAACTTCTATCATGTCACCCCTCAGTCGACGTTTCTCCAAGCTAAAGAGCCCTAAGCGTTTCAACCTTTCTTCATAGGGAAGGTGTTCCAGCCCTTTAATCATTTTAGTTGCCCTTTTCTGAACTTTCTCCAATGCTATAATATCCTTTTTGAGGTGCGGCGACCAGAACTGCACACAGTACTCCAAATGAGACCGCACCATCGATTTATACAGAGGCATTATGATACTGGCTGATTTGTTTTCAATTCCCTTCCTAATAATTCCCAGCATGGCGTTGGCCTTTTTTATTGCAAATGCACACTGTCTTGACATTTTCAGTGAATTATCTACCATGACCCCAAGATCTCTCTCTTGGTCTGTCTCTGCCAGTTCACACCCCATCAACTTGTATTTGTAGCTGGGATTCTTGGCCCCAATGTGCATTACTTTGCACTTGGCCACATTGAACCGCATCTGCCACGTTGACGCCCACTCACCCAGCCTCAACAGATCCCTTTGGAGTTCCTCACAATCCTCTCTGGTTCTCACCACCCTGAACAATTTAGTGTCATCCGCAAATTTGGCCACTTCACTGCTCACTCCCAACTCTAAATCATTTATGAACAAGTTAAAGAGGATGGGACCCAGTACCGAGCCCTGCGGCACCCCACTGCTTACCGTCCTCCACTGCGAAGACTGCCCATTTATACTCACGAAGTCAAGCCGAGAGAGATATCCTTCTTAAAATGTGGTGCCCAAAACTGAACACAATACTCTAGGTGAGGTCTTGTGAAGTGAAGACTTCTAGCTCATTTTTTATTCTTAACATGTGTGAGTCTTTGCCAAGAAAGCAGAGTAAAACTCCCTTAGCAGCAGTTAGGGCTAGTGGTAACTGGAAAAAATGTTTGATTTAATTTCAGCCTATTGGTTCTGGTCCTACCTTCTGGGGCTACAGAAAACAATTCCACACTATCCTCTATATGACAGCCCTTCAAGTACTTGAAGATGGTGATCATATCACCTCTCAGCCGCCTCCTCTCCAGGCTAAACGTGCTCAGTTCCTTCGACCTTTCTTCATAGGACTTTGTCTCCAGACTCCTCACCATCTTCATTGCCCTCCTCTGCACCCATTCCTGCTTGTCTATATCCTTCTTAAAATGTGGTGCCCAAAACTGAACACAATACTCCAGGTGAGGTCCTACCAGAGCAGAGTAAAGTGATACTATCACTTCACGTGATCTGGACCCTATACTTCTGTTGATACAGCCTAAAATTGCATTTGCTTTATTAGCCACCACATCACACTCATGTTCATCATATGGTCCACTAAGACCCCTAGATCCTTTTCACACATACTACTGCTAAGACAAGTCTCCCTCATCCTATAACCATGCATTGGATTTTTCCTACCTAATGGAGAACTTTTCATTTATCCCCGTTAAAATTCATTTTATTGATTTCAACCCAGTTTTCCAAGCCATATCATTGTTTAAAAGCTGTGAATACTAGACTATTTTAGAAATTACTTCATACCAGCAGGGTTGACAAATTTTAAATTAATAAATTTAAAGTATTTAACTTTATTTAAAAATGTTTCTATATGGAGTTTAATATCTGTTATTATTGTTTTCCCTTCTTAATAAAGTTCACTGATAACAAAATGGCCACTTTTGTTTCCTGTATTTTCCCTTCCAAAGCCTTCTCCATACAGGCCACTTTTACATAGTAATGAATTAATATACTAATGACATAGCAAAATTATTATTTAATTATACTTGATAAAATCACAACACAAATTGTTGCATGTAAATATGAGATATGAGAATGTGGTTCTTCAGTGGTTCCTCAGGATTTCAATCACAGAACATTCATTCTCTGTTCCTGGCTCTGGAAATCACCTTTCTCTCACCACCCATCATAGTCCTATCTTGCCTGCGTTTCTGCTTCCTCTTGACTGGTAGACTTCCCTGCAGCCCTACACTTTAATTGCTAAAACATTTATCTTGTCTGGGAAGAGTCAGATTCTGCAATGACTCCTGCCTCTGCATCAGGAAGCAAATATTTTGACAAAAGCATTCTGCAAATGATGAGAAACTAATCACCTGGAAAAGATTTAGGGGTTGATTTCAGAAAATGTGTGTGGCCAAATCACCTCAACCATATGAACAAATATAGCCTCACCTACGTTATGTTTATTAGAGTAAGAATCAAACTGTAAGTTATAGAGTTACTAACCTCCAGGTGAGGCCTGGAGTCCTATCAGAATTACAGTTGATCTCCAGACCACACAGATGAAGATGAAGAAGATGAAGACATTGGATTTATATCCTGCCCTCCACTCTGAAGAGTCTCAGAGTGGCTCACAATCTCCTTTACCTTCCTCCCCCACAACAGACACCCTGTGAGGTGGGTGGGGCTGGAGAGGGCTCTCACAGCAGCTGCCCTTTCAAGGACAACCTCTGCCAGAGCTATGGCTGACCCAAGGCCATGCTAGCAGGTACAAGTGGAGGAGTGGGAATCAAACCCGGTTCTCCCAGATAAGAGTCCGCACACTTAACCACTACACCAAACTGGCTCTCCAGATCAGCTACCCTGGAGGAAAAAACTTTGGAGAGGAATCTCTGTGGCACTACATCCCAGTTCCCTCCTTTCTGCACTCTACTCTCCCCAAGCACCCCCTCCCCACAAAAAAATCTCCAGGAATTCCCCACACTGGAGTTATCAAACCCAATCAGTTGATACAAAAAGCAGTTAAAACATTAAGCAAAAATATGTTTGCTTTCTATGATCCTTGTTCCCCTAGTTTGACTTACCCAATTCAAAACAACATTAATAACATCAAAACTCAGCCAGAGAATCCACTTTGATTCCAGATCTTCTATTTCTTATCCTCTTTTGCTTTCAGTTAGCAAAATATATCAAAGGGGGTGGGATACTGGTCTGAATCCCCTTGGGAAATCCTGGAAGCTGTTCTGGTGCAGGAGGCAATAGTGGGTGTCTAAGCGGCAAATAAGCTGCGAACCAACTCTGATTTATTTATTCAGTTTCTCTTTTTACAAGTGGGATTGTAAAGCCACAGTATTTTGCCTCATTGGCTTTAATGGGATGTTGCAGCCAATGGCAACTTGCTTGTAGAACTGCCAGTAAAACATTATTTTGTCTTAGTAGATCACTTTAATTGGTCTGAAATAAACTAAATTTTAATTAGCTGTTAAAAACACAGCAGTTGTTTAAAACAGGAGGCACATCCTGTTGCCTCAATTTCTTAAATGTTTTGAACATATTAACACATTTCCTTGATTCAGTTGCTTGGCAAATGTATTCGAGTCCCCACAAATCCAGAAGTTTTTAATATACTATGTAGCACAGACTATAAAGTTTTGGGGTGCAAACTGTAGAACTGGCTCATGCCAGAGGCATGAGCCAAAGGGCGAGAGCCAAAGGGCTCTTGGCCTGTGGCTCTTAGCCTGGCATGGGGGTTCTGTAGGAAGGTGGGTAGTCCCTCACAAGTAGTCTCAAGTGGCAGTTGGTAGTGGAATTTACAGGGAAGTCAAGATAGAGAATTTTGAAATGGATTGCAGCAGGATGGCTGGTGAAAGAGCTGTGATGTGTAAAGTCTGTGGGATATTTCTATTTTTACCTGAGAGTAGCAGCAATTACATTTGCAGCAAGTGTAAGCTAGTAGCCCTGCTGGAGGAGAAGATACGGGGACTGGAGGCACGATTGTTCACACTGCAGTGTAAAAAGGAAGGTGAGGATTTTTTTGACAGAACCCATGAGGTGCTCTTGAAAGGACAATAGGAGGAAGAGGAAGTGGTATCTCAGCAATTGGAAGAGAACCCAACACAGGAGGAGGAGGGTTCATGGAAAAATGTAACCCGAAGGAGCAGGAAAATCGGGAGATGTTCTGAGCCTTTGCTGCTCAGCAATAGGTTCCAGGATTTCCCCACAGAAACTGATTCTGAACCACTGGAACAAGGGCTACTTCCCTCCGCAAAGTTTGAAGAAAATTTATTAGGCTTCTGTGGATAAGAAGCCTAGAGCTTCTGCTCCCCAGCATAGGAAGAGGAGGGTGATGGTAATTGGAGACTCCTTGCTCAAAAAGGTGGAGCCCAAAGTGTGCCGACTGGACTTGTTGTCCCGAGAGGTCTGCTGTCTGCCAGGTGCATGCATCCAGGATGTGACAGAAAGGATTGGAAGAGCTATCAAGCCCATGGATTATTATCCTTTCTTGCTGATCCATGTGGGAACAAATGATACTGCCTGTCACATCCCTGAACGTATTAGAAAAGACTATGTGGCTCTGGGTCAGAAGGTGAAGGAGCTGGGAGCACAGGTTGTGTTCTCATCAGTTCTTCCTGTTGAAGGCTGTGGCTTAGGACAAGAAAGAAGAATACTTTAAATAAATGACTGGCTACGTCAATGGTGTCATCAGGAAAGATTTGGATTTCTGGACCATGGCTTACACTTTCGAGATGGTGGTCTTCTATCTGGAGATGGTTTGCACCTTAAGAAAGTAGGAAAAAGGGTGTTTGGTAACAGCCTTGTTAACCTAATGAGGGCTTTAAATTAAATTGTATGGGGGAGCAATACAATAATTCAAAGCCTCGTATGATGCCAGTAACTAGGGATAAGAACACTAAAGCTTTGCAGAGAGTGGCACAAAAACTAAGCAACATTAATTTGCAGATATGTATGGAGACTGTGGCGCAGAGTGGTAAAGCTGCAGTCGGACCCCTCTGCTCACGATCTGAGTTAGATCCCAGCGGAAGCTGGTTCTCAGGTAGCTGGCTACAGGTTGATTCAGCCTTCTATGCTTCCGAGGTTGATAAAATGAGTACCCAACTTGCTGGGGGGAAAGTGTAGATGACTGGGGAAGGCAATGGCAAACCACCCTGTTAAAAGTCTGCTGTGAAAATGTTGTGAAAGCAACGTCACCCCAGAGTCAAAAATGACTGGTGCTTGCACAGGGGACTACCTTTACCTTTTTTTAATGGTGACTAAATCCTCAGGATGTGTAAAACATGGATTCCGATGTCTCTACACTAATGCACAGAGTATGGGAAACAAACAGGAGGGACTGGAAGTCCTAGTACAGGAAGAAGACTATGACATAATAGGCCTTACTGAAACTTTGTGGGATGACACTCACAACTGGAATATTAGGATTCAGGGGTACAACTTATTTTAAAGGGACAGACAAATGAGAACGGGTGGAGGCATAGCAGTATATGTGAAGGCGGTATATACTTGTGAGGAAATACATAAATCTGAGCATGGCAGCTCAGTTGAGAGTCTCTGGATAAAAATAAAAGGAATAAGAGATAACAGTGATATTATGGTGTGGGGGGTCTGCTATAGACTACCAAGTCAGGCAGAGAACTTGGATGAGATACTCCCACAACAGATTGCAAAGCTTTCCAAGAGAAGGGACACAGTGATCATGGGAGATTTTAATTATCCAGACAACTGTTGGAAGTCCAATGCTGCTAAAAATGGAAGGTCAAATAGATTCTTGACTTGTCTTCCTGACAACTTCCTTTTCCAGAAAATGAAGAAGGAAACAAGGGGATCTGTTATCTTTGACTTGATTCTCACCAACAAGGAATAATTGATTGATGAAGTGGAAATAGTGGGCACCCTGGGCAGCAGTGACCATGTGATTTTGGAATTTACAGTCTTAGGGAAGGGAAAAGCTATACATAGTCAGACTTACAGGTTGGGCTTCAGAAAGGCAAACTTTGACAAACTTAGAACTATGCTGGGTAAAATCCCATGGTCAGAAAGACTTAGGAAGAAGGGGGTTCAAGAGTTTTTTAAAAGCAAAATACTAAAAGAACAATCACAGATGATTCCTATGAGAAGAACAAATGGGAGAAGCCTAAAGAAGCTGAGGTGGCTCCATAAACAGCTCTCTAAAGACTTGAGAAATAAAAAAGACTCCTTTAGGAATTGGAAGGAGGTCCTTATAACCAAGGATGAATATAAACAAATCACCAGTGTTTGTAGAGAAAAAGTTAGGAAAGCTAAAGCTCAGCATGAGCTTAGGCTGGCCAAAGATGCTAAAAACAACAAAAAAGAGTTCCTATATTCAGAGTAAGAAAGAAGGTAAGGACATGGTAGCAAGGGCAGGAAAGTTAAATTGTAATAGGTAATGAAGGTAATGAAGAGAGGGTAGAACTGCTCAATTCCTACGTTTCATCAGTCTTCTCTTCCGAGGGCAACAGTGCTCAACATGGCAAAAATGGAACATATAATGAGGGTATGGAGTTGCAACCTAGGATCAGCACAGGGGTAGTACATAAACACCTAGACTGATTTTGCATTCACTTTATAGAATCATAGAGTTGGAAGGTACCTTTAGGGTCATCTAGTCCAATCCTCTGCACAATGCAGGAAACTCACAAACACCTCCCCTTAAATTCACAGGATCTTCATCACTATCAGATGGCTATCTAGCCTCTGTTTAAAAACCTTTAAGGAAGGAGAGCCCACAACCTCCCGATGAAGTCTGTTCCACTGAGCAATTGCTCTATTGGTCAGGAAGTTCTTCTTAAAGTTGAGCCGGAAACTCTTTTGATTTAATTTCAACCCATTGGTTGTCCTACCTTCCGGAGCCACTGACAACAATTCCACACCTTCCTCTATATGACAGCCCTTCAAGTACTTGAAGATGGTGATCATATCACCTCTCAGCTGCCTCCTCTCCAGGCTAAACATCCCCAGCTCCTTCAACCTTTCCAGAGCCCTCACCATCTTCATCGCCCTTCTCTGAACCCATTCCAGCTTGTCTATATCCTTTTTAAAACGTGGTGCCCAAAACTGAACACAATACTTCGGGTGAGGTCTTACCAGAACGGAGTAAAGAGATTCCATCACATCATGTGATCTGGACACTATACTTCTGTTGATAAAGCCCAAAATGGCATTTGCCTTTTTAGCCACCGCATCACACTGTTGACTCATATTCAGTGTATGATCCAGTAAGACTCCTAGATCCTTTTTGCACATACTACTGCTAAGACAAGTCTCCCGCATGCTATAACTATGCATTGGATTTTTCCTACCTAAATGCAGAACTTTACATTTATCCCTGTTAAAATTCATTTTATTGATTTTAGCCCAGTTTTCCAGCCTGTCAGGGTCATCCTGTATCCTGTTTCTGTCTTCTTCTGTGTTTGCAACCCCCTCCCAATTTAGTATCATCTGCAAATTTAATAAGCATTCCCTCTATTCCTTCAGTGTTTTTGCACAGCAAACAGAAACTAGTTTTTAGCAGTTTCTGTTTGTTGTGCGAAAATGCCGATCCTTGCTGCAGCCCTGGGGCAGATAGTGGGAGATTGGAAGGAAACAGCGCTGAGAAGACGAATGTGAGAGCAGCGTAAGGTGAGTGTGAAATTGGTCCTAGTTTCTTTTAAAAACTAAGTCCTCAGGGCCAGATGAACTGCATGCAAGGGTACTAAAAGAGCTTGCAGGTGTAATTTCTGAGCCTCTGGCTATTATTTTTGAGAATTCTTGGAGAACAGGAGAGGTGCCAGAAGATTGGAGGTGGGCGAATGTTGTCTCAGGAAGGAGAAAAAGGAGGATCCGGGTAATTAACGACTTGTCAGCTTGATGTCTATACCTGACGCTGCCCTGAGCCCATCAGGGGAGGGCAGGATACAAATGTAATAAAATAAAATAAAAGTTTTAGAACAAATAATCATCCTGGAACATTTAGAAAGGATAACTGTGATTACTAAGAGCCATCATGGATTTCTCAAGAACAAGTCATGTCAGAATAACCTGACCTCTTTTTTTGAGAAAGTGGCTACCTTGCTGGATCAGGGGAGTGCTGTAGACATAATTTATCTTGATTCAGTAAGGCTTTTGATAAGGTTCCACACAGGGCTTTTTTTGTTCCAGGAACTCCTTCGCATGTAGGGCTACAACCCCCAGGGCTCTTCTTAGAGGGCCTACTAAAAGCTCTTGGAGGATTGGCTTCATCATAGCCTAATATGCAAAGGAGTTCCTGCTTCAAAAAAAGCCCTGGTTCCACATACTATCCTTGTTGACAAGCTGGTAAAACGGGTTGGGATCCTGTTACCATTAGGTGAATCTGTAACTGCTTGACAGATCACACCCGAAGAGTGCTTGTGAATGGTTCCTCATCCTCTTGGAGAGGAGTGACAAGTGGAGTGCCTTAAGGATCTGTCCTGGGACCTGTTTTGTCCAACATCTTTATAAATGATTTGGATGAAGGAATTGAGGGAATGCTTATTAAATTTGCAGATGATACTAAATTGGGAGGGGTTGCAAATATAGTAGAAGACAGAAACAGGATACAGGATGACCTTGACAGGCCGGAAAACTGGGCTAAAACCAATAAAATGAATGTTAACGTAAAGTTCTGCATTTAGGTAGGAAAATTCCAATGCATGGTTATAGGATGGGAGAGATTTGTCTCAGCAGTAGTGTGTGCAAAAAGGACCTGGGGGTCTTAGTGGACCATACGCTGAACATGTCAACAGTGTGATGTGGTGGCTAAAAAGGCAAATGCCATTTTGGGCTGTATCAACAGAAGTATAGTGTCCAGATCACGTAAAGTGATGGTATTGCTTTACTCTGCTCTGGTAAGACTTCACCTGGAGTATTGTGTTCAGTTTTGGACACCACATTTTAAGAAAGATATAGATAAGCTGGAACGGGTCCAGAGGAGGGCGATGAAGATGTGAGGGGTCTGGAGACCTATGAGGAAAGGTTGAAGGAGCTGGGGATGTTTAGCCTGGAGAGGAGGCAGATGAGAGGTGATATGATCACCATCTTCAAATACTTGAAGGGTTGTCATCTAGAGGATTCTGTTGTTAGGGTAATTGCTATGGATCTCCTCTTTTGGATAGGGAATTAGTAGAGGAGATTCCTTGGCAGAGCATAGGAGCAGATCTTTTACCAATTTACGGAGGTGCAGCTTTCATAAAGGAGACTCCAGACTAAATATATATTAAAATGAAAATGTTTTCTATAGAAAAATATATAAAAACAGAAATACAATCACACATAAACAATCAAACATTCATACACACCCGAACTAAGAAAAATAGAGATTAAACATATAAGGACATTAGGAATATTACGGGGTGGGTGGGGAAAGGGGAGTTGATACAACCTGATCCATGGATCCTTTGAAGCAGAAGAGAGGAATGTAGAAAGTGGCCCAAACAGAGTTTGGGGGTGCATGTCTGTGGGATGGGGAGACAAGACAAGACACACTGGACTGCCATGTGCTTGGCCTTTATATTACCTGATTTGTGCCCTCAGGTAATGAGGTCATGAGGTGTGTGACGAGGAGGTCAGCTGACTGTAGTGATGTCAGAACATGTGACTGCTGATGTCATCAAGAGTGCCGGACAGTGGGAGCAGTGGGGGAGGCTACCAGGAGTTTAATAGGATTAGTGGGACTGGAGGTGTTTAATCAAAGAAAAATACCTTAAACAAAGAAAAGAAGTTGGTCAGTTTGGAGTCACATTGTTAATCTACTGTAACAACATAGCTATCACAATTCTGCATGATGGCTTAAGTCCATGGGAACAGTCACTTCCTTGGGCTTCTCTTTTGTCTCCTGCAGCCTTCAACAGCTGACAGGAAAAGTTTCTTTTGTGATGTGTGGGTGTTGCAGCAAGCTCTATTGTCCAACTGCTGGATCTTCACATTTGCATATGCGTTGCCCCACCCGGAGTGTTGTCTTAGCTCTGCCCTCCGGGCTGCATGTGCAGGCCCAAGATGGAGTCTGGATTTCCCCATCCAGCATGGCTTCTGGTGAAAGCTGCTTAGATGCTGTCTTCCTTGGACAAGAGTGCAATTGTGTTCTGCATGCAGCTTCTTGGGGAAGCCTGAACTGAAATCCTTCTATGCAGGAGGAATGCATAGTTACAGCACTGGCAGGAACAAGCAGGGAGGCCTCTTAGCCAAGCTGTAACGTTTGCTGCTTGGCCCCTAGGCTTCCCAACCCCCCCCCCCCCGCCCTGCCGGGGACCCCTGGATTATCAGCCTCCTCCCCCGCTCTCCAAAAATGTGGAAGCGGGGGGATGGGGGGAAGGGGAAACGGCGCAGTGTCTCTTTCCCTGCCTGCCTCCCTCCCTCGCAGGCTTTAGGCTTCTCCCTTCCTCCAGGTCACAAAGACCCGCCCACCGCCGGCCTGCTATTCGCTCCAATCCGGCCTCCCTTCGTGAGGTGCATGCTGCGACTCGTAGTCCTTTTGTCCTCTCCAGCTGCCACAGGTGTCTCCTCGGGGAGTCTGGCCGGCGGGGGTGGGGAGCTCCGCCCCCAGAGGACCATGTGTGTTTCTGCCTCTGGAGGCTTCAGTCGCTGATTGAAAGGCTTCCTCTTGGGATGGGGTGTCTGTGTTACTTTGAAGAAGTTGGCAGCAACTCATGAGTAGAGAGGCCAATCCCCCTTCAGTGTTGCCAGAAATGGGGGGGGGGGTCTGCTGAGTACTTCATTATTCTCTATGTGGAGATGGATTCTCATAGGGTATAATGGGGGTGCTGTTTTTTGAGGTAGAGGAACCAAATTTTCAGTATAGTATCTGGTGACTCTCCCCAAAGTATCCCCCAAGTTTCAAAATGATTGAACCGTGGGGTCCAATTTTATGAGCCCCAGAAGAAGGTGCCCCTATCCTTCATTATTTCCTATGGAAGGAAGACATTTAAAAAGGTGTGCGGTCCCTTTAAATGTGATGGCCAGAACTCCCTTGGAGTTCAATTATGCTTGTCACACCCTTGTTCCTGGCTCCACCCCCAAAGTCTCCTGGCTCCACCCCCAAAGTCCCGATTTTTCTTTAATTGGGCTTGGCAACCCTATTGGCCCCACAGAGTAAAATCTTCATATTGAAGCTGGCACAGTTGCCAAATGCTTAGAATCACACAGGATCCACTGCCTATAGAAAGTAGGCAAGTGGGTATTTGCCATTAATGTCCATATTGTGTTAGTTGTACCCAGTGTTTCCTGCTTATCACTGAATGTCCACAGAAGCAGTTTGCCTGTGTTCACACAGTATAAGTTCATAACAGTAAGAGTTCAGTATCTCTGACACTCTCTCTCTCGGCTTGGCTTCGCGAACGAAGATTTAAGAAGGGTGCAATAGTCCACGTTTGCTGCAGGCTCGCTGGTGGCTGACAAGACCAATGCGGGACAGGCAGGTCCGGCCACAGTGGCTGCAGGGAAAAGTCTGATTTAGGGTTGGTGCTGTAGCAGTGCGATTCTTCCTCAGTCTCCTTTTGTCCTCAAGACCAGCTATGCGTGCGTTCTCAAAGGAAGAGACAGCCTGGTGGATGGTGTGCCTCCATGCTTTGCGATCTGAGGCTAGGTCAGACCACTGGTGATGGTTGATGTGACAGGTGCTAAGGGATTTCTTCAAGGAGTCCTTGTACCTCTTCTTTGGTGCCCCTCTATTTCGATGACCGGTGGAGAGTTCGCCATACAGGGCAATCTTGGGAAGGCGGTGGTTTTCCATCCTAGAAATATGCCCTGCCCAGCGCAGCTGTGTCTTCAACAGCAGTGCCTCAATGCTGGTAACCTCCGCCCGCTTGAGGACTTCAGTGTTGGTCACAAAGTCACTCCAGTGGATGTTGAGGATGGTGCGAAGGCAGCGCTGATGAAAGCGCTCAAGGAGTCGCAGGTGATGACGGTATAAAACCCACGATTCGGAGCCGTAGATGAGGGTTGTCATCACAACCGCTTTGTAAACATTGATCTTTGTGCCTTTTTTCAGATGCTTGTTGCTCCACACTCTTTTGTGCAGTCGGCCAAATGCACAGTTTGCCTTTGCCAGCCTGTTGTCAATCTCCTTGTCGATCTTGGCATCTGAGGAGATGATGCACCCCAGGTAGCTGAACTGCTGGACTGTCTTCAGAACTGATTCACCCACAGTGATGCAGGGGGGGTGATAATCTTCCTGGGGTGCAGGCTGGTGGAGAACTTCTGTCTTCTTCAGACTAACTTCTAGGCCGAATAGCTTGGCAGCCTCTGCAAAGCAGGACGTCATATGCTGCAGAGCTGATACCGAGTGGGAGACGAGTGCAGCATCATCAGCAAACAGTAGCTCTCGGATGAGTTTTTCCATTGTCTTGTAGTGTGCCTTTAGTCGCCTCAGGTTGAACAGGCTGCCATCGGTGCGATAGCGGATGTATACACCATCGTCATCATCTAGATCTACTGCGGCTCTTTGAAGCATCATGCTAAAGAAGATCGTAAAGAGAGTTGGCGCGAGAACGCAGCCTTGCTTTACACCTGTGCCTATTGGGAAGGGCTCCGAGAGGTCGTTGCAGTGTCTGACTTGGCCTCGCTGGTCTTCGTGTAGCTGGATGATCATGCTGAGGAACCTTGGGGGACATCCTAAACGTTCCAAGATTTGCCACAGGCCTTTCCTGCTAACGGTATCGAAAGCTTTGGTAAGGTCGACAAAAGTCACATACAGAGCCTTGTTCTGTTCCCTGCATTTCTCTTGGAGCTGCCTGAGAACAAATACCATGTCGGTGGTGCTCCTGTTAGCTCTGAAGCCGCACTGGCTCTCTGGGAGGAGTTCTTCTGCAATGGTGGGCACCAGTCTGTTCAGGAGTATTCTGGCAAGGATTTTGCCTGCGATGGAGAGCAGGGTTATCCCCCGGTAGTTGGAGCAGTCTGACTTTTCCCCTTTGTTCTTGTATAGGGTGATGATGATTGCATCGCGAAAGTCCTGTGGTAATTTGCCTTGTTCCCAGCAGGTGACAAGTACTTTGTGAAGTGAGCTATGTAGTACTGTGCCCCCATGCTTCCAGATCTCTGGTGGAATTCCATCAACTCCCGCTGCCTTGCCACTTTTCAGTTGCTTGATGACTTGAACAGTCTCTTCTAGGGTGGGGATCTCATCCAACTCTGTTTTCACCGGTTGAAGTGGGGTGAGGTGGATTGCTGAATCTTGAACTACGCGGTTGGCACTGAAGAGAACCTGAAAATACTCCGACCACCGGTTCAGTATGGATGCCTTGTCTGTGAGGAGCACTTGGCCGTCTGCACTATGCAAGGGACTCTGAGCCTGATATGATGGACCATATACTGCCTTCAGGGCTTCGTAGAACCCTCTTAAATCACCAGTGTCTGCACACAGCTGGGTTCTCTCTGCAAGCTTGGTCCACCACTCGTTCTGAATGTCTCGAAGCTTGCGCTGGAGGTTGCTACATGCAGCGCGAAAGGTTGCTTTTTTCCCAGGACAGGAGGGCTGAGCAAGATGTGCTTGGTAGGCAGATCTCTTTTTTGCCAGTAATTCTTGGATCTCTTGATTGTTCTCATCAAACCAGTCCTTGTTCTTCCTTGTGGAGAACCCGAGGACTTCTTCAGAGATCTGCAGGATGGTAGTTTTTAGGTGTTCCCAGAGTGCTTCTGGAGAAGGGTCTGTGGGGCAACTGGGGTCCTCAATTCTTGACTGGAGTTTTGCCTGGAAGGCAGCTTTAACTTCGGCTGACTGGAGGCTGCCAACCTGAAACTTCCTCCGAGGGATACCTCCTCTCCTGGGTGTGGGTTTAAAGTGAAGACGGAGATTGCAGCGTACAAGACGATGATCCGTATGACATTCTGCGCTGGGCATTACTCGGGTGTGTAAGACATCTCAAAGGTCTCTCTGGCGCACCAGAATGTAGTCGATAAGGTGCCAATGCTTGGACCATGGGTGCATCCAGGTTGTCTTCAGACTGTTCTTCTGCTGGAAGATAGTGTTGGTGATGGTGAGCTGGTGCTCCATGCAGAATTCTAGTAGGAGGCGCCCGTTGTCATTGCAGTTGCCAATGCCATGTTTGCCAAGTACTCCTTTCCAGGCTTCCGAGTCTTTACCTACTCTGGCATTGAAGTCGCCAAGGATGATCACCTTGTCCTCTGTAGGGGTCTTCCGTACGAGGTTGCGTAGATCAGCATAGAACTTGTTCTTTTCTGCAGGATCTGCTTGAAGGGTTGGGGCATACACACTGAAGAGTGTTGCATGCTGCTTGTTTTGAAGTGGGAGGCGCATGGACATGATGCGATCTGAGTGACCTGTTAGCAGGTTTTCGAGTTTGGAGGCAATGGAGTTCCTGACCATGAAGCCAATGCCAGAAAGGCGGCTCTCAGCCTTTGACTTACCTGACCAGTAGAGGGTATAGCCAGCACCGTGTTCTTGAAGACTACCTTCCTCAGGGAAACGGACCTCACTGAGAGCTGCTATGTCGATATTCAACCTGAGAAGTTCGTGGGCAACTAGAGCAGAGCGTCGTTCAGGGCGACCACTGCCTACTGTGTCAAGCATGGTTCTGATGTTCCAACACGCAAGCTTTAGTCTTTGCACACTTTGTGAGGCAGGTGCATGCCTTTTCTTTGTTGTTATTTTTCGACCGCAAGTAAGGATGCCCGTTGACCGCGGCTAGCCAACTGGGGTGGGGGAGACGAGCTTTGTTTAGGCCACCTTTTCTAGGCCCCTCTCCGTGTGGAGCAAGCAGTGCTGTCCCTAGATAAGGCTGCTTGGTCGTTCAGGGTGCTGCCGAAAAATGCTTTCGTCTCCGGGTTAGCATCAGGCGACCAATACCCTGAACCGCCTACATGCAGGATCGGGACTGCGGCTTCCAGTGGCACCTTCCACCTGCCGTTTCGCCCCTTGCCCATCGCTGCAGGACTTGATGCGTTGTGTGTTGTGTGTGTGGATATGCCCTTCAGGCCTGCGCAGAGGAATTTTTTAGGTGAAGCGCAGTGTGCGCGGTACTGGCTCCACCCTTTCACCTGGGGGTCATCTGCCATGGCCCAGTAAGCCGGGATGCCGGCAGCGAGTCCTCCAGGTGGTAGGTGTTACATTAACGAGCTCTATCTGCCCGGGTTTGATGTTAGAGTTTTCCTTCTCTTAGGCTGGCTAGGTTGGTGGGCCCAGCCTGCCCATCCGGTTATACCGCCGGACATTCGGTCGCACCATGACGTAGCAAACTCTGTGAAAACAGAGTTTTCATAACAGTAAGAGTTCAGTATCTCTGACACTACACCAGAGTTAACGCAGTCTGTAAATCGTAACACAAAAAGGGAGTCCGGGGAGTCTGGAACCAGGGTCAGAGTGAACACAGTCCATTTTAAAGATGGAGGAAGGGGCTCATGCTCACAGTGTGGAATTGTTTTCTGTGGCCCCAGAAGGTAGGACCAGAACCAATGGGTTGAAATTAAATCAAAAGAGTTTCCAGCTCAACATTAGGAAGAACTTCCTGACTGTTAGAGCAGTTCCTCAGGGGAATGGGCTTCCTCAGGAGGTGGTGGGCTCTCCTTCCTTGGAGGTTTTTAAACAGACATCTGACAGCAATGAGGATCCTGTGAATTTAGGGGCGGTATTTCTGAGTTCCCTGCATTGTGCAGCGGGTTGGACTAGATTACCCTTGAGGTCCCTTCCATCTCTATGATTCTATGAAGCCACTTAGCTACCTCCTATGCCACCCCATAGATGTAGGTCAGCAGTGGTATTGACTTGGGAACAGCTTCATCCCATTTTTGCCACGGCTCTTAGATCTAGGGTCTCTTTGTTGAGCTGGCACGAACCAGAGGGAAGCAGGAGCCTCCTCTTATACATATCACTGCTCAAATATAGCCCATCAGACCTTGTGTAGGAGCAGCATGGATGGGGGGGATCCTCCCCTCATTTGTGCCACCACTTGGATGCATGGTGGATGTCTCTGGAACTCATCTTCAGTCTTGTGCAGGATTGAAGTGGATAAGGGAAGGCTCCTTCTGCTCATGCTTACACTGCTTCGGTCAAAGGTAGGTGTCTCTGGAGTCCATCATGGACCCAAGTGGCGGCAATCTAGATGGCAGGAGCCTCTCTGTATCCTTGCTACTACTGTGAAGGGGACTGGACTCAAGCAGTGGTATAAATGGGAAGAGGTTCTTGTTCTCCCCTGGTGCTAAGATTGGCTGTAGATGAAGACTTCACATTCTTCAAAAATGCCTTCCATATTCTCCTTCTTTCTTGTCCCTTCTCCCTGGATCTGAGAAGAGAGGGATATCTTGAAGAAGCACTGCTTTGCTCCTAACAATCAGGATATCTGAGATCACAGTCAGGGAGAAAACTCAAGATAGATTGAGTTTAAATGTGAAGACTTTTAAAAAATTCTGACTCTTCATCTCTTGCCTGCCCTGGGCACAAGTGGTGGCAACATAGTTGAGACATTTGAGAAAGCCAGGAGCCCCTGTGGCAAATGCTGCTCCTGTCAACATGGCATTACAAGCAGCCACCTGTTACAAGAACCATCCCTGACTACGTTATGTTTACTGATATAAGCATCATTCATTACTTGTGCTATATCTTTACTAATCTACTTATTCTGAAACTAGAAAGGGAAATATATGTGCTTTCTTTAGGACAGTCCCACTTACTTTATGTTTAATTCAAGTAACACTTTATGTAAATTGTCAGATTGGAGGTCATCTAATTGTCTCTTCAGCGACACATGGTATATTCTAGCATAAAGTTACTATCTTTTCACCTGAACAAAGTTTTATTCAAGGTGTAAGCTTTTGTGTGTAATCACACTTCTTCAGATTCAGTACTGTATTTGAAGAAGTGTGCTTGTGCATGAAAGCTTATACCTTGAATAAAATTTAGGTAGTCTTAAAGTTACCACTTTGTTTTCCTGTCACCAGTTATCCTAAATGCAACAAACTGTAAGCAAGGCTTATCACGAGCAGGGAGTGTAAGGTAAACCATGAGGTGAACAGAGAGTGTGCTATAAGCAGAGACAAGAAAGAAATCCATTAGCCTAGGCTCAAGGCTCATGGAAGGTACTCTGTACAGGTCTAGAGAAGGCAAAAATTGTGGAAAAATTTCTTTCAGATACCAAATAGAGATGACTATGATCCACAGAGTATTGTCAGGGGAAATCATTCAATTGAAGGGTAAATGCAATGTTCTCAAACAGGGATTCTATCTATGAAAGTGTTATGATACTATTAGAACTTCTAACCTGTAGAAACACAGACACAAACAAACACAGATGCTGTGCTTCACTGCTTCATGCTCATCAGTTAAGCCAGAAGGAACTGGTTTTCCAAAGAATGCAACTCTTGGTTTAATATTCTGGCAAGGAAGTGAATAGTACTTATGTCTTGGAACTTAGATGCAGTAAATCAAAAATACATTACTGCCTTTCCTAAGAGACCACCAGCTGATTAAATATTACAAAAGGCAAGACTCATTTTAATACAGTCACCAAAGCAATCTTGTAACTTTTTACTATTCCACATGAAATACATTTTATGTGTACTGGATCACAACACAGATCAGCCCATACTGTGTGATTTATCTCTGTGCTGCTGTCAATGACTTGAAATGAAGAGGGTTAATCTACAGTTTGAGACAAGGGGACATGACAATACTTGGTTTCCATGTGCTAGTTCCAAGCAGCCTCCAAGGAGCAGCTCTATGCTGAGAAGCAAATTTTAACTGTGGTAGAAAAAACAATTGCCTTACAAGTAAGATGTCCTCCTCATCAAAACATTCCTGATGCCTAGATTGCCAAATCCAATTTAAGAAATATCTGGGTGTTAGGGAAACTGCTCTCAAAATAAAGTTGGGGAATTAGACTGAGAGACAGCTAGCCCCACAACGGAATCTTTGTTATCTGTGTATACCAGGCTCAACCGATCAGAGAGTCAATGCTTAATAAAAGACTCTAATTTAATAAAATCAATTGTGGTTTATTTGAAACAATAGTTCTTTCATTCAAGGTACAAAATCAATCACACATTCACACAGGTCTAAGAAATATAGAGAGATCGATAGGGGAACATAAAGGATGGACATACAGGGTAATACTACCTCTCGCAGACTCCAATGGAAGGCTCCGATGGCGACGAATGAGGAAATGGGGGAAAGGTCCCGAAACTGATCAGGAATCGGGGGTGTTACTACCCAGCGGGAATGGGGGTTTACTGAGTAGAAGGCACACCTGTGGGTAGCTAGTCCACAGGTTATATAGAGTCACCTTAGTCCTGAGGGGATGGGAGGTGACTGGGAGTGGTAATGGGAGGTTCTGCAGATGACCAGGAAGGCTGGACATCGGCTGGACCAATGGTGGGTCAATGGCGACACCTGATTGGGTGTGTGCTTCAACCAATGAACATCACCTTCATCCTGGGCATCCTGGAAACTTCCAGGTTGCGACAGGGCCTGGGGCGGCTCCGTTGGTATCAATGTGGGAATGGCTGGGTGATTGGGAGGAGATGGGATTAACTGGGAAAGGGACAATAGAGAATCAGATATGCACCTAGGTATTCCGGTGTAGACAAAAGGGCTTGGTGGTATCAGGAGAGATCCTTCCTCTTTCTCAACTCTCCGGGGTGAAGACAGTTGTTTAGGAAATCACTGGGCAATCAGGATTAATAGTGGAGCCATTAATCCATTCATAGACTAGGTGGGTTGCTTGTGGGCTAGGAATGACTCAAGGTGTGTACGTGAGGTTTCCACATCGAAGGAATGAATCCCATCCAGGCAGGAAGATGGCTACATGTGGTGTTAGCAAAACACAGTGGTTTCCATGCTTAGCGCTTCACACCGTTCGCCTGGACAGCTCCGTGGCGGCGTAGCCTCCTCCTTACCATGGCGGGTTTCACGCGATGGCGGGGAACCTTTAGAGCGCGGCTGCAGACACTTTGTGCCTGACTCAAGCGCTTATATACTTGTTAATAGGTACACGGGAGTCTTACGTAGTTCCTGGGTAGCGTCACTCGCATTCACTGGCCAGGCGGATGCAAGCTTACTTCTCCAGGCTCCCTGGCAACCATGTTTGTGACAGAGGGGTCATTTTCTCACAGTTCCCCCCCTCGAGACTGACGTCACCGCCTAGTGGCGAAGTCTCGCATATGCAACGGATAAAAATAAAAAATAAAAAAAAACGGGGCTTCAGTAAGAGGGCGGTAAACCCTTGAAGCATGGGAAGTCTACTAGGGAATACCGGCTACCTGCAAAAGGTTGGAGCCACTATCTTAAAACTACTCAAAAACATAATTTAAAAATGCCAATGGGCCATCAGATCCTTCCTTGGCGTTCATGCTTACAGGGAGGCCTTCTGGGATACATTGTACATATTAAGTATTTCATATAGCATTATTAAAATCTATAAAGACATATGGTAAATCTTAAAATACAAAGTATTTGAATCAAAGGTTACTTAAAAGCAGCATATAGCATTATTAAAATCTATAAAAACATATGGTAAATCTCCAAATACAAAGTATTTGAATCAAAGGTTACTTAAAAGCAGACATCATGTGTGCAGTCTAGACCGGCTAGGCTGCAATAATTGATCAGACAGGCAATAAGCATTTCATATCACCCACGGATTCACAAGGCAAATCATTTTAAAATCACCAGGTTACATTTCATACATATATATATATATATAAAAAGAAAAACACAAATCTTATCACTATGCTAGTACATAATTCATCTGTCTGACCTTTGGTCTTCGGGCTTCTTCTTCTCCCCCCCTCTATAACTTCCACGCTGGGGACAGGAGAAGTTTCCCTTCTCGTTTGGCTTGTCTGTAGTCTTTTTCTGGAGGGGAGGAGGCTGGCGGCGCCGAGGAGTCTGCGGCGGATACCCCACCCCCCCTTGTATCCAGGCTGCCCCCAGTGAAGCCAAGTTTCTGTCTGAGCATGCTCTAGGCGAAGACATTCGACGTAGCTCGGACCTCGTCGGGGGTCCGTTCACATGACCTGGGGAGATCCTATCTAGAGGGATCGCCAGGGAACTTATGTAAATTTAAGGAACAATGGGGTTCTGGGAGAGGTCTTTACATATTTTGCTTGTGTTTATACATGTTTAGAATAACATTTAGCACACACTGTCACAGCATTTTTACAGGACCAACTTTCCTAATGAGGTTACAGTTTTCCCCAGTCGACCTTGGCTTGCTCCCCTCAACCTTGAAGTACCTCGTTCCTCATGCCTTCCCGGTTTTGCGGAGGGGGAAGGCATACGCCTGGAAGTGCAGGCCTTTGGAGCAACACCCCGAACCGGGGAGCACGGCCGCGGAAAGGCCTCTCCCATGTTGTAGGTTCGGGGAAGTTGACCCATTGGCCGCTTTCCCCATTTTAATCGGGAGCCCGTTTGGGCTCCGGAGAACCAGCTTTAAGCGTGGTTCTCTTTTAGGGCCTCTTGGAGTCCCTCCCTGACTGGGAGGGGGGGACTCCCCCTTTACTTGGTAAAAGATAGAAAACATAAATAATAAAAAAAAAAACCTTTTCACAAGGAAACCTTGGTCCAAGTTGGTATGTGGCCCAAGGATCCTTGCCTGTCAATCACATCCTTGACCGGCAGGGGTGGGATCTAAGTTGCATGGTAGTCACCACTTCCTGTGAGGTCGTGCCCATATCATGATGCCCATATCCCATCAGTAGGCGTGGGATATGTAAATGATTTCTTGCAAAGCGGCTTGGGAGATTTCTGCCATTTCCCACACTAATCTGATAGTATAGTGGAAACCATGGGGAGGAGTGTGTCAAGTTGGGCCAGTTACTCCATTGGGTGGGCTTCTCCGAACCTGCACCATTGGAGAGGCCTGTGCCCGGAGATGCTTCTTGGGAAAGCTTGATGAGATAGCCTGTAAAAAGGGCTAACTCGGCTCCCACGCTCTCCAACTCCATGCTCCTTGGTTCGGCCTTGTAATCTCTTCCAAAAGCCTGCTCTAATTTTTCACAGCCTGCCCACCCAAGGGCGGGCACCCTTCTTTTGGTCAAAAATAGATTCATAACATCTTACAAACATAGATAAACATGGCTGGTTGGTCGAAATCCCATTTTCTGTTACTCCTCCCGCCCGGGAGATGGCAACGGGTAGACTGACACGTCATGTCTTCCGCTGAGCACTGCCTTCTGCTGGCAGACAGGGCGGTTTACAGAGGCGCCAGGCAATGAGGACATACAGTTCATTAAGCAGACCAAGTGGGAGGCACATATGCAAATACCCTTTTGCCTTGAAATGGGTTACTTGGACCATTGTGGGGCACCCCCTTATTCAGAATCGCCCCAAAAGGTCTGCGGTCATACTCCAGCGGTTTTTCTATTATTGGGCACTTCTTTCTCGTGGGGAAAGCCAGAGTCACCGTGACTTAAAGGTGCTTCGGCGCGTTTGGCTCTCCCGGTGGGGGCCGGGTTCAAGCATTCTGCCTGGTCTCGTGTGCGCCTTTACAAACTCAGGGTGCCCCTGCAAGTATGGCACCTGGTGCAGAGTCTGTTCTGGCCCCCTGAGACCCTAGGTGGGCGGAACTTTTAGCTGGAGCTCCGCGCTCCGGAGGGCAAGTGTCAGTGCCTGCCCTCTTTTAACCCTCGGGCTGCTTCGGCGGCCCAACCTTCTCTGGTGAAAGATAGACAAGTAATAACCACAGTTCATTACCCACATAGGGTGTTGGAACTCTAAGTCCCAGGTGTCCCCAATCCTGTGCTTTGGGTTAGTGCATGAGCATGGTGTGTTTATGCAGATGAACTAAGCCTAAGGCATGTTGGGAATAGGATATTATAAAATATTTTTCAAATATATGGACCTAGGTTCGGTCCGCTCCTAGTGGGAATAGTGGCTTGTGAAAGGGCCATAGTTCAGGTGTACTGGTCCCAAGGTCGCTTTTCACCCGCGTTGCTTCTTTAATCTAAAAGGTAGCTGGCGGACCTAGGGTGCCCGCGGGAGGTGGCTTTTCCTAAGCTCCTCGGTTCGGGTGCCCATGCACAGCCTGAGTCCCTTCCACAGTTATGTGGGTAAGGGCTGCACGCTCAGGCGTCCCAATGGGTCAGAACAGTGGCTGCACCAGGTTCCTGATGCTTTGAGCGTCTGCAACTTCTTCCCCTCTCCGTTCCCTGTGTTCCTTCAGGATCACGGAGCGCCGGAAGAGTCACAGAGCTCAAACACTGGACTGCTGGGAGTCTCTCTGGGTCAGAACAGGTTCTGTCCCAGAGTCACTTCGGGCCTTGTAGTGATGGATCACTTGGTGGGACTGTTATCTAGACCATCAAGAAGCGATCCAACACTTGCAAGAATGCCCTGAGTTTGTTCTGCTCAATTTGGGCTTCCTCTCACCCCGTCCCCCTGGGCCAACGAGCCCACCCTTTACTTGGTAAAAGATAGAACTTCCCATAGGAACAGAGCGGGGCTGAGAGATACTGACATGCATAATGTAAAGGCTGGCTGTGGGGACTACATTTCCCATCGTCCTCCGTTTCCCATCCCAAAAGTTGGGGCATGTGCAGGAGAAATTTATGCAAATGCCTCAAATCCAAGGCGGCCTGGGAGCGACGGGGCAGTGAAGTTTTCAACCATTAAAAGCCTTATTCGGGGTTAATGAGGAGGGAAGTATTCCAAGTCTATACACAGGATGTATGGATTTAATATATATATATATATTGGGCCGAGCCTTCATTTGACTCCTAGTGACCTTTTAGGTACTTGGTGGGATTGAGGCACCAGAGGGGTTGATCGGGCGGCTTTAGCCTGTGACCTGACCGGTCCCCGCTGTTATCCAACATGTGGGGCTGCAGAACCGGGGGTCCCAGTGGGCCTGTTGAACTGAAGCACCCGGTGCAATCCAGCTCAGCGGCCCAAATCCGGGGCTGCCTGGAAGATCTCGCAGGAGAGCTTATGGAGGTCCTCCAATGCACATTTCCGTTTCTTCTTTGAAACAGAAAAGTTTTGGAGTGATCGCTGGCACAGTCCACGGTTCGGTTTCGTCGCCTTTCTCCCCTCTCCCTTTCCCTTGGGCTTCACAGCCCCCTCTTACAAGTAAAAGAAAGATCTTGAAAAAGGAATAGGGAACGGGGAGCCTTCCCCCCCCCTCCCCCCCTCGCACGAGTGGGGAGAGGATTCAAGGCGGTTCTTTAGGGCTTTTCAATGACGAGGGGACGATATCTCCACATGGTTTGGAGCTCGTCCACCTTCTTTAGCTGCTTTCTCAGCCAGCACCCCAAGACAATTATTACAATACAGAGTATAATCTGGAAGACCAAAATGACCACAATGGGGTGCAGGGCTACGTTAAGTATCGCTGACCCAGTAGGGCTCCAGCCAAGGAGCGCGTCAAGGAACGAATGCTTTCCCGTGTCCTTGATTTGTGTTAAAAGCCCGGAGATTTCCTGTCCATCATGTTTAACCACCATGGACGCTGTGTCTCCGCTTCTTTTAATGTCTTGCAAGGTCTGTTTTAAAAGGGGATGAGACAGCAAGGATCTAATCGCCCGCAGTCCCATGCCCAGGAAGACTGGCTGAATAAATTTGAACAGGCTGGGGGCCAACAGGATTTCCTCCCTAGTCCATATGGGGACTGTGAATTCTATATCGCATCCCACAATGGAAGATAGGTTGCAGAAACATCTGTTGACATCTGGCAACATGGGTTGGATGTGGAAAGTATTTATGATGAGGTACTCACAATATGTCCTCACGCAAGCACACCCTCTTCCCAAGTACACAAAAGCGGAGGCATTCTCTTGCCTAAGTGCATATTTGCATTCCTGAGGGGAGTCCCTTAAGGGGTTCACGCAGGGGTGGTGAGTTTGTAGAGTCTGCTCATCACAAATAAATCCCAGGTTGTCTTTGTGTACACATGCCTTTAGATCCACAGCTTCCCAACTTCCGTTGTCATTCCTGGCCCATTTATCTGAGTCCACGGAATACAAAACTTCGGTTGGTCCCACTTGCAGCCCTAGTGGCACAACGGGGTGTACATAAAAGAACCTTTGTGCAGTGGGCATCAGGATGAGAAGTCTCAATTCCTGCCTGTCCACTGAGAAAGAGGTATTCACCAGAGTCCACCAGGCTTCCAATTCCAGTTGCGGGGTGGGAATTTCTGGTCTAATTAACTGCTTGATTTCCAGGGGGATATTTCCCTCCGTGGCTTGCCTGATCATGCCCATGGTTACTGCTAAATTCATAGCTTGAGCCTGGGTGCATGCTAGCGCTAAAGAAATATTTAACTGCAGGGATTGAGTACCTCTCAACAGTAAGGCAAAATCTCTTTCAATTTGGTTTTCCCAATTTACTAAAATGGAGCTGATGGAATGCTGGACTTCAGAGATGGTGTGGAAAGAGTCATTAATGGGTTTTCCCAGCTGGGAAATATAAGAGGTAGCGTAGGCAAATTTATTTGCGAGGGTTTCTATATTTATAGAATCTAAAACCGCTACTCCTCCAGCAACTGGTGCAACCCAGTCTCCTACAGATCGTTTCAATCTGCGAGGCGTGTTCCCCACCCATAACTGCAGCCAAGCCTCCCAACCCTTTTTACTGGGTTCCAAGTAGGGAGCACATTGTGGCAATTTTTCGATGGTATTTAATCCTGTCAGGCTGACCCTGATTTCCTTTAATACCATCTGTGGCCGAATTAAAACTTGTTCCCTAATATCCCGCTTAATCACATGGGAGCCAATTATGTGAGAGTTGGCACTTAATGTACTCTCAGCGTCTGGAATGAGAGGGTTGAATTGGAGCTGGGTAAAATTCCCTATTGTGAGGGTGTAGTTTCCTTCCTCCGATGGAAGCTCTGTGTTGAAGGTGCCCAATTTGGTGAATTTCATTCCCATTGCGGACTCCCGCTGGCATAGAGGGTCTATTACTATAAACCAGTCAGGAGGTCCCTGTGTCCCTAACTCCGAATCAGTAATGATCCAATTTTTATTTGACCATGCGGTTAGCTGGTGATGGTGCGTCTCTCCACTAGGTGTCTGTATTGAGAACGCAAGCGGCTTTTCTATCCTAGAGCCAATTGATAATATAAATTTGAAAGGATCCTTTGCGCTCCATACTGCGGTCGACACGATTGCAATTTCACAGTATGGCCCCATGTCCTCAGTAAACCCTTTAGAGGCTGGAGTAGCGCTAGGAGTTATTGTGGGAGTTGTTGTTAATTTCCGTGGGCCCTTTGGGACATAAACACAATGCATTGGCACTAGAGGTCTCATGGTGTCCTCATGAGAAAAACAGTACAGTTCCTGCGTTAACATTCTGGTCCCAGCACATAACAAAATCATATTAGGTGGTCTGACCCACTCTTCATCACAGCTGCGAAAGTCATAGCTGCTTCTGGGGAGTCTGCTGTCATTTTCCCCATAATTAGACTTTATGACTTTGCACAGCATGATTTCCTTGGGATATAGGCTTGTTTTACATCTCCAATGAGAGAATGGGACTATAGTGGGCAATACTGCTCTATCAGCTGTACATTCCTCCTGCATTAACATCAACACTAAATACATTGCATGCATCATTGTTCTCACAAATCTCACCTTCACATTCTGGTAATCCATATTGTGTACCTGAAAATAAAAGATAAGATTGCGCTGTAGACCCTTCTTGCTATTTCTATAAGCTTGAAGGAGTCAAAGTACTAAGACAAGGTTGGGGAAGAGGGGGAAAGGGAAGGAGCAATTTCACAGGAGAGAAGAAAAGAAAAAAAAAACTGCTGTAGTTCTAAAATTACATGTTTGTGTTCTGAGTTCTTTTCTCCTGCACTCCCCCCCCCTAGATTACTGTGGACAGGTCTGTCTCAGGAATCTTTATACTTGGACTTGTTCAAGTTACACCAAGGGTGAGGAAGGTGTCACTTAAGGGGAAATCCACCGGTTCAGGGCAGGGCATGACAGAGATTTGTCGGATTTCGGCTCTTCTCTGCGGCGGCGCCCCTTCAGGTTGCTGAATCTGATTAGGGTTAGCTGGCGCAGTCCCCTTCCATTCCTTGAGTTGGGAACAATGGAAGTACTTTCGCCAGGTTTCTCCGTTCTTTTTCTGAATTTCTACTTGGTAGACTGCCGGGCTGATCCTCAGTGTTATCGGGACTGGACCTAACCATTTGGCTTCCAAGGAGTGCTCGTTTTGCGAGAATCTCCTATATAGCACCAGCTGGCCTGGATCCCACACTCGAGGATTTTTAACCCAGCCTAATCTCTGGTCCATTGCCTGCTGTGTTTTTCCTAGTTGTTTAGCTACCTCCAGGTGGATATTGTGGACCTCCGTGACTAGCGATTGCACCCACGCGTCATTCACAACCACCGGCATCCAGTCAGATGGAAGTTGTGTTTTGAGCCAGAAGGCTTCCGGCAACACCATTTTCCTTCCTGTCATGACCATATGCGGTGTGTGACCATGGACGGCAGTAGTTCCCCTCAGCGCCATCAGGATAATGGGTAGCTTCTCGTCCCAATCCCTGCCTGTGGATTTTACTACTTTCCGTAGGGCTTCCTTGATTGTCCGGTTAGTCCTCTCAATTGCCCCTGATGCCTGGGGGTGCCCGGCAATGTGAAACCGCTGTTCCACCCCCAAGGCTTTGCACAATTCCTTTGTGACCTCCCCGATGAAGTGTGACCCCAAATCCGAGTCCATGACCCTCGGGATTCCCCATCTCGTCCATAGGTGGTTGAATAAAATTTTAGCAGTTGTAGCGGCAGTATTATATTTACAAGGGAAAGCCTCCACCCATTTGCTGAAAGGATCGATCACCGTGAGGCAGTATCGATTTCCTCTTGCTGTGCGGGGAAGGGGGCCGATAAAATCGATTTGTATACGAGCCCAGGGTCCCTCTATTCTTTGGTGCTGGATGGGAGCTTTGGGTCCTGATGTGTCGGCATTAACCATAGCGCACGCAAGGCAATTATTAACCCACTGTGCTACTTCCTGGCGCATGCCCGGCCACCAGCCCGTCTCCTTTACCCGTTCCAAAGTTAGATTTGCACCGCGGTGTCCCTGCTCGTGCACAAACTTGATTAAATCCCCTCTGACTTGCAGGGGCACAATCCAGTGTTGCTCCCCCTGGCTATCTACTGCCCAGTAAATGCCCTCTTTCTGAATGATGGTGTATTTCCCCGTTTCATCCTTCTGGGCTTTGGCAAGCTCCAGGATCTCTGGGTCGTCTTTCTGGAGCTCGCCCAAATCCATCAGGATTTCCCTCCCTTTGCTCTGGTTCCGGGTGGTGACCGGGTGTAAAGGAAAGGTGGGGGGTGAGCGGAAAGGATTGCTGTCTGCGAATGCAGCTTCTTTGGCAATAGCGTCTACTCTATTGTTCCACATCCCTTCCTCTGTATATTGTCTCTGATGTCCCTTAACGTGAGTCACGTAGGTGGAGTCAGTTCGCGCCTCTATTCTCTCCGCTATTTGCAGCCATTTTTGAGAGTGCGCGACCGTTTTCCCCTCGCTATTCAGCCAATTCTGTTTCTTCCAAATGGGCAGCCAGGCCGTGATCGCCTGCACCGTCCAATGAGAATCTGTAAAAATGGCTAGGGGAACATCCAGAGGCTCGAACTGGAGGATTGCTAGCACTGCTTCCACTTCTGCGGCCTGGCTAGAATGAGGGCGGACGGTTCCTTTAAGGACTAGGGAATCCTGCACTCTAATGGCGCCGTAGCCGGTTCGAGCTGAGCCATTTACATGGAAAGAAGATCCATCGCAAAACCAACAAACAAGCTCTTGTTGTCGGGCTTCTGCTAGGGTTATTCCTCCATTAACTGGCCAGGGTATATGTTGTACCACTGGCAGCGGACACTCATGCTCTTCCCCTACAACTACGAGACCATAGGGCGAGGGCGGTTCCTTTTGCTCCTTCTGGAAATCTACCCCTCTATTAGTTAACGCCAGCGTCCACTGGGCAATCCTTTGGTTCGAAACTTGCCCATCTTTAACTTTCCCGGAGAGAATATACTTAAGAGGGGAATGAGTGGTTTGAACTACCACCCTTGCTCCTCCTATTATAAACTCCCAATGGGTTAAACTCCAAACCAGAGCGAGGCAGACCTTCTCGCAGGGGGAGAACTTCTCCTCCACGGAAGAAAGGTTCCTGGAGGCATAAGCCACCACCCGCTGGGATCCCGCTCGTTTCTGGATCAAAGTAGCCCCTAGACTGTGCTCTGAGATAGCCAACTGAATGAAAAACGGCTGGGTAACATCGGGGTGGGCAAGCGCCGGAGCCTTTGCGAGGTCATTTTTGAGCTCTGCAAAAGCCTTTTGCTGCTCCGGTCCCCAGTACCACTGCACATCCTTCTTCAGGAGCTCATAAAGAGGTTGGGCTTTCTCGGAGAACATCTCGATGAAATCCCGGGAAAAGTTAAAGGTGCCTAACAAAGCTCTTAGTGAATGGGGGTCTGTGGGGGCGGGGAGTTTAGAGATCACTTCTACTCTCTGTGAATCCGGTGTTCTCCCTTCTGCTCCTAGTGTGATGCCGAGGTACTTCACCTCGGTCTTTACTAGCTGGGCTTTCTCCCTGCTTGCTTTGAAGCCCGTTTCTTGGATGAGGTTGAGGACCTCCTCAGTGACCTCCCGGACCTTCTCCTCTGTCTCTGCGTGGATCAGCACGTCATCTACATAACTGAGCACGCAATCCTTTGATCCGGGTAGCAGTCGGTCCCACATCTGCACAACATGCGCGTGACAAATGCTTGGGCTAGAATGGAAGCCCTGCGGTGTCCGCTTGAACACGTACTGTTGGCCGCGGAAGGTAAACGCGAATTTATACCAACAGGATTCGTGCAGGCGGATCGAGTGGAACGCGTTGGCCAAGTCCACCACGCTGTAAAATTTAGATCCCGCTGCAATGGCTGCCACTATCTCGTTGTACTTGGCGACCACCGGGGCCACCGGGGGAGTCACTGCATTAAGGGCTCTGAAGTCCACCGTCATCCTCCAAGTTACTCCATCTGCCTTAAGGACCGGCCACAAGGGGGCGTTGCAGATGGACTGCATTGGGAGGATGACGTCCCACTTCAACAGACCCTCAATTGTTTTCCCTATTCCTGCTTCTGCTTCCGCGGGGTATTTGTACTGACGCTGGGGAGGAGGATCTTTGCCCTCTATGAGAACGCAAGCGTTTCTCACAGTCCCACACTCCGCCTTGTCAGTAATCCATACCCCGGAAAACTTTTGGGTCCATAGATCTCCCGTCACTGAACATACAGGGAAAGGCGCTTTTAGAGCAGCACATCGGTGTATAGCATTAATAAAGTCCGGTCCTCCCGGGATGTGCCACAGGAGTCCGTTGGCTAAATCCACAGTTAAATGGTTTTTCTTTATGAAGGGAGCCCCAATCATTCCATCGTCTTCTCCTGCATTATTACAGGCTTTCATGGTGGCTTTGAGTCTCCCTACAGTGATTGGAATCTTTTTCCAGATGTGTGAGAGGTGGCTTCCTCCCGCGTACCCAGCCAGTTCCAGAGTTCTATCTGTCTGGGTTCCCTGAGTAACTAGCGTTGGATGGAGCACGCTAATCGATGCCCCTGTGTCTACTAATAGAGTGGCAGGTTTAATGTTCCCTGGAGCCCCAATGCCTGCCTTTACCATTGGTCTCCCCCAAGTGTCTGGCTTAAGTTTAGCCACTACTCCTTCGGGGAGATTAGTGGGCCCCGGGCACCCCTAGCGCAGACCCTGGTCTTCATATTCCGGACTGTTGACGACCGTCTGCTGCTGGACCGCGGCTATCGGAGCCGGGTATAACTGAACGGTGGGGTGCATTGGAGGAGGTGGATGTTGAACTACTGCAGCTACGGGCGGAGAATACCCTTGAGGTGCCGCAAAATGAGATTGGGTTGGAGGAGGTGGGGGGGCAGACGGCTGCTGATTTCCCCACCCCTGCATCACTTGTTGTTGCCTCTCTATCAAAAGTGCAGTGGGTGCTAGATCCATATTGGTCATGTCGCACCCTGCATGGAGTAAAAAGTTCCAGAGCGCTTTCCGCTGAGTCTGTTCTCCGGGCGATAGCGAATTCCAAAAACGAGCTCGCTCAGCCTTTCTGTTATAGGAAGGCTTGTACCCTCGACTCTGATTCTGCAAATCTTGATATGCCTCCCCATAAGGGCCCGTCATTAGGTTAGGCTGTGGGGCCGGAGGCGGCTGCACTGCGGGAGAAGGAAAAGGGGCCGAGGGCTGCACGGGTGGAGGAGGGGCTCTCGGTTGATAGTTAGGGTTCCCTCCCCCCGCTCCGGGCTTCTGCCTGGCCGGTTTCCCATTGTTCCGCGCCTGAGCGTGCTTATTTTGTCCTGTTGGAGGATTGACTGGAGGCTGCGATGGGTTATAGGGGTCCGGATTAACTTCCCTCTTCTGATACTGAGAGTGAGGCCCGTTGTTAGCATAAGTAACTGTATTAACAGCTTCCTTAGCCCGGTCTTTCTTACTACTCTTTTTCCCTTGCGCAACCGTGTCCATATATCTGCTAATATTTTCCAGATTGGCATAAAGTGTGCTCCATTTGGGGTTAGGTGCATGTGTGGGTCCTAGTGCCTGCCGCGTTTCTGGGTTGAGGCCTTTAATGACATCTGTTATAAAATCAGCGTCATCGTAGTCGGGCTCCTGACCCTCTTCCTCCGGGAATACTACTTCGGCAACTAAGGCTAAGAATTGTTTCTTTGTTAGATAGACCATAGGGTCTTCATCTGGACCTTGCACAGTCTGGGTATACACATATTTAACATTCTCTTCATTCCAAGTAATTCTCAATAGTTCAGCTATCCACTCCAAGGTGGTTATGGCGCCTGTGTGAGCGACTATCAATTTTTCTCTCACCTTTTCTACATGAGGGCCGTTTACAGCCAACCTCAGGACCTGATTTAACTCCCTGATGGTTATGTTTGGGTATTCACGGTACATTTGCATCATCCATCGGATGGAGGTTTCTCTATTATATGGGCCAAGAATTTGGTGTGCCATTTTAATATTTTCAATTTTCCAATCCTTAACCTCCTTAATTATCTGCACCGTTCCCCTGTCTAGTGGTAGTTTGCCGGGTGACCACCGGGCATACTGGGGCGGGGGCAATCTCACGTTCTATTTCCTCCTCATCCTCACTTTCCTCATCGGATGAAAACTCATAGAGGCCAGGTGCCGAGACGGCCGCTATGAATGTTTTCTTTAGTTGCAATTTCTTCTGTAAGGCCTCTATTTCCTTTTTACACGCTTCGTGATTAACTGCCTCCCTTGCCTTCTTATTTTTCTCAGAGGTGTATTCTAGCGCATATTGCAATTTGTCATTTCGGTCTTTGGTTTGCTCCAGCTCTTTGCTCAATGCTTTTACTTGCGATTGGGCTTTCTTTAGAGCTGTTATGGCATCTTGATATGCTATAGTTATGGTGAGTTTCTCAGCCTTAGTCTCCTCTACGGTCCGACTTGCCTGTTGCCAGTCAAGGTCCAGGGTATTATTTTCCTGCGCTATTCTATCTATTTCTGCAGCGTGTCTCCTGTGCAGCTCTGCTTTTTCAATTTCGTGATCCTGCTGCACTTGTTCCAATTTTTCCGCATGGCTCTGGAGTAGGAACTCCCTTTCTGCAGTCTGCCTCTGGAACTCCCTCTCCAGGACCGCCGCATGGTTTTGGAGTATGGATTCCCTTTCAGCAGTATGTTTTTGGGATTCCTGCTCCAGCGCTGCCGCATGGCTCTGGAGCAGGAATTCCCTTTCTGCCGTCTGCCTCTGGAACTCCCTCTCCATCACCGCCGCATGGTTCTGGAGTATGGATTCCCTTTCTGCAGTCTGCTTTTGGAATTCCCTCTCCAGCACCTCTGCGTGTTTCTTAAGAATTGTCTCCAATTCTTGTTCTTTCTTCTCTGCCTGCACTTCGTGCTGCTTTATTTCCTGATTTCTCTGCGTAAGCTGCTCCCTGAGTTGTTTAATCAGGGCTGAGCTATCCCGCAGGGCTTCAAACAAACCCCACGTGGCAAAAAGGTCTCTTTTGCCAGTGCTAATTGTTTTGTTGTTGCAATTTTCCTCAAATATGTCTCTAAAGGACTGGAGGGGATCAGGGCCTTGGTCAAAGATTCCCTTTTGCCAAGGGTTGTCCCCTTTCTTCAACAACCATTTTTCCAACTTGGGGACTTCCTCCTTTTTTGCGAAAATCTCCATTTTAGCGTGGATGTGGGTTTTTCTTTTTGGTTCTACTTATATTTCGCCTACTGCCAACCTCCGGTGGTGCTTCAGCTAAGGTTACGGGGCACCGAGCCGACCCAACGATCGCGTCTCGGGTGAAAAAGGGGAGCCACGGGCCGACCCAACGATCGCGTCTCCGGGCAGAGTTTTAGGCAATGAGCCGACCCAACGATCGCGTCTCAGCCAAAGGGAAATCCACGAGCCGACCCAACGATCGCGTCTCGGGTGAAAAAGGGAGCCACGGGCCGACCCAACGATCGCGTCTCCGGGCAGAGTTTTGGGCAGCGAGCCAATCCTATGATTGCGTCTCGGCCAGAAAAGGGAATCCACGAGCCGACCCAACGATCGCGTCTCGGGCGAAAAAGGGAGCCACGGGCCGACCCAACGATCGCGTCTCCGGGCAGAGTTTTGGGCAGCGAGCCAATCCTATGATTGCGTCTCGGCCAGAAAAGGGAATCCACGAGCCGACCCAACGATCGCGTCTCGGGCGAAAAAGGGAGCCACGGGCCGACCCAACGATCGCGTCTCCGGGCAGAGTTTTGGGCAGCGAGCCAATCCTATGATTGCGTCTCGGCCAGAAAAGGGAATCCACGAGCCGACCCAACGATCGCGTCTCGGGCAAACAAAAACAAAATAAAAGTTGCCCAGCAGTCAGATTGCAACGGTCCTGTGACCCGCCTGCCTCCTTGACTATCGGGTGCCTTAGACTAGCCTTGGTCTAGACTCGTGTAAGGACTTGGGTGTGTGTGTGCAAGTGTCTGAATGTGTATGTAGTGTGTGTGCGTGTGTGCACTAAGCTCTAAAGAAAAGGGAGAAGGGAAGGGTGCTCTATCCAGATCTTAAACAATCCTAGCCTGTCCTGACATTCCCTCCCACGATAGACGCGTTTAGAAGGCCTCGGGACGGCGGCCGGACTTCACGGGACTTCCCCCTTGCGTTCGATCGGGCTCAGTCCTCTTGCGAGGTGTCTGGCCTCCTCGGGGCGGCTGAGAAGTCCAACGCTGAATGGTAGAAACGGGAGCAGCCCAACCCACAATTTTTAGAGATGCTCGCTAGAGCCTTTCACACAGAACTCATTCACTCAATCACTCACGCAATAGCCTCGCTAGCAAGACTTTCTGAACGGTGCAACCTTACGTCTGTCTGTATGAAGACACGCGTGTCGACTCGCGTGCGTTCACACAAACAGGATAATGCCAACGCTTTCTCCACCAATTTCTGTTAGGGAAACTGCTCTCAAAATAAAGTTGGGGAATTAGACTGAGAGACAGCTAGCCCCACAACGGAATCTTTGTTATCTGTGTATACCAGGCTCAACCGATCAGAGAGTCAATGCTTAATAAAAGACTCTAATTTAATAAATTCAATTGTGGTTTATTTGAAACAATAGTTCTTTCATTCAAGGTACAAAATCAATCACACATTCACACAGGTCTAAGAAATATAGAGAGATCGATAGGGGAACATAAAGGATGGACATACAGGGTAATACTACCTCTCGCAGACTCCAATGGAAGGCTCCGATGGCGACGAATGAGGAAATGGGGGAAAGGTCCCGAAACTGATCAGGAATCGGGGGTGTTACTACCCAGCGGGAATGGGGGTTTACTGAGTAGAAGGCACACCTGTGGGTAGCTAGTCCACAGGTTATATAGAGTCACCTTAGTCCTGAGGGGATGGGAGGTGACTGGGAGTGGTAATGGGAGGTTCTGCAGATGACCAGGAAGGCTGGACATCGGCTGGACCAATGGTGGGTCAATGGCGACACCTGATTGGGTGTGTGCTTCAACCAATGAACATCACCTTCATCCTGGGCATCCTGGAAACTTCCAGGTTGCGACAGGGCCTGGGGCGGCTCCGTTGGTATCAATGTGGGAATGGCTGGGTGATTGGGAGGAGATGGGATTAACTGGGAAAGGGACAATAGAGAATCAGATATGCACCTAGGTATTCCGGTGTAGACAAAAGGGCTTGGTGGTATCAGGAGAGATCCTTCCTCTTTCTCAACTCTCCGGGGTGAAGACAGTTGTTTAGGAAATCACTGGGCAATCAGGATTAATAGTGGAGCCATTAATCCATTCATAGACTAGGTGGGTTGCTTGTGGGCTAGGAATGACTCAAGGTGTGTACGTGAGGTTTCCACATCGAAGGAATGAATCCCATCCAGGCAGGAAGATGGCTACATGTGGTGTTAGCAAAACACAGTGGTTTCCATGCTTAGCGCTTCACACCGTTCGCCTGGACAGCTCCGTGGCGGCGTAGCCTCCTCCTTACCATGGCGGGTTTCACGCGATGGCGGGGAACCTTTAGAGCGCGGCTGCAGACACTTTGTGCCTGACTCAAGCGCTTATATACTTGTTAATAGGTACACGGGAGTCTTACGTAGTTCCTGGGTAGCGTCACTCGCATTCACTGGCCAGGCGGATGCAAGCTTACTTCTCCAGGCGCCCTGGCAACCATGTTTGTGACAGAGGGGTCATTTTCTCACATGGGGACTTTGGGGGTGGAGCCAGGAGACTTTGGGGGTGGAGCCAGGAGACATTAGGGGTGGAGCCAAGATCAAGGTTGTGACAAGCATAATTGAACTCCAAAGGGAGTTCTGGCCATCACATTTAAAGGGACGGCACACCTTTTCAATGCCTTCCTTCCATAGGAAATAATGAAGGATAGGGGTACCTTCTTTTGGGGCTCATAGAATTGGACCCCCTGGTCCAATCGTTTTGAAACTTGGGGGATATTTTGGGGAGAGGCACTAGATACTGTACTGAAATTTTGGTTCCTCTACCTCAAAAAACAGCCCCCCAGAGCCCCAGATACCCACGGATCAATTCTCTATTATTTTCTATGGGAATAAATCTCCATGGGGAATAATAGTGTGTCCAGCAGACATTTCCCTCCCCTCCCCCCGCTTTCTGATGACCCTGAAGCGGGGAGAGGGTCTCCAAACTGGGGGATCCCCTGCCCCCACCTGGGGATTGGCAACCCTACTGATGCCTGTGTAGTGTTGTTGTTAAAAACAGCAACAGCAACAACAATTGTGTCCTGTTCAATTGCAACTGATTGATGACAATTCTAAAACCATGGAGTTTTCAAGTTGAGAGATCATTAAAGGTGGTTTGCCATTGCCTTCTTCTGCATTGTAACCTCAATCTTCCTTGGTGATCTCTCAAACAAGTATTAACTATGGCCGACCTTGCTTAGCTTCCAAGCTCCTGGCAACTTGGGGGGTGGTGGAATGGGGAAAATTACCTGGAAAAAGAGAAAGGCCCAGACCTTATTGCTGGTGTCACACTGAAAATGTCATCACGCCAGCCACATCCAGGCGATGCTCTGGTATTTGGGCAAAAACTCTATGGTAAAACAGGTTTCTACCATAGAGGAAGGGAATTGAAAACAAATCAGCCAGTATCATAATGCCCCTTTATAAATCGATGGTGCGGTCTCATTTGGAGTACTGTGTGCAGTTCTGGTTGCCGTACCTCAAAAAAGATATTATAGCACTGGAGAAAGTCCAGAAAAGGGCAACTAGAATGATTAAAGGGCTGGAACACTTTCCCTATGAAGAAAGGTTGAAACGCTTGGGACTCTTTAGCTTGGAGAAACGTCAACTGCGGGGTGACATGATAGAGGTTTACAAGATAATGCATGGGATGGAGAAAGTAGAGAAAGAGGTACTTTTCTCCCTTTCTCACAATACAAGAACTCGTGGGCATTCGATGAAATTGCTGAGCAGACAGGTTAAAACGGATAAAAGGAAGTACTTCTTTACCCAAAGGATGATTAACTTGTGCAATTCACTGCCACAGGAGGTGGTGGCGGCCACAAGCATAGCCACCTTCAAGAGGGTTTAGATAAAAATATGGAGCAGAGGTCCATCAGTGGCTATTAGCCACAGTGTGTATATATAAATTTTTTTTTGCCACTGTGTGACACAGAGTGTTGGACTGGATGGGCCATTGGCCTGATCTAACATGGTTCTCTTATGTTCTTATGTTTTTGCCCAAATACCAGAGTAACATCTGAAAGCCACTGGTGTGATGACATAATTCCCTGTGCAGCACCGGCAATGAGACCTGGGCCTTTCTCTTTCTCAAGTAAGTCCCCTCCCACTGGCCAACTGATTGGTGGCCAGGGGTAGGGCCTGATGGTGGGGGACCCCTGCTTCCACCAGAAGGTCTGACAACCCTATATTATATTGAGTTATAGATGTACACCTGTGTGCTAATTTTGTCCTAATTATTCCTGCAGTTTATGAATGTATGAAGCTGCTTTTATGAAGGACTACTGCAAATATTCAGAAAGGAAAATGCTGTGTGGAGTTGGTGGGACTGGTTACCCAGTGTCTCTCTATGAGCCAAACAGTTATTAAAAGGTGGAATATACTTCCTTCTATGCCTTGTAGGGGTAGAATTGATTTTCTGCTGTATATCAAGTTACATGCATTTTTGATCTGCCATTAGATATGAGTATTGAAAAGTGAAACCCTAAAAATTAGAGCTTCAAGAGAGGGAAGTGTGAAGGATATTAAATTAAGACCTGAGAATTTCCTGTCTGGAGATTGGCAACCCACTTAAAACTCCTTCCTGTGAGCGTACTCACTAGAACAAGTTAGTCTCATAGTAGATTTTTTTTATTGGATTTATATCCTGCCCTCCCCACCAAAGCAGGCTCAGGGCCGCTCACAACCCATAACTTACAATAAAAACATTTACATTAAAAGCATTAAACATTTTAAAATAATTTGGTGCTAATTTCGATATAGATTTAAGATGGTGTTCAGTGATCTTAGCATCCATTAGATCTAGCAACTTGGTGGTGGTCAGCATTTCAGATAAATGCTAACTGAAAGAGTGTCATCTTACAAGTCTTGTGAACTGGGCAAGGTCCTGCAAGGCTCTGACCTCCTCAGGCAGTTGGTTCCACCATTGAGCGGCAGCAATTGAGAAGGCTCTTTCTCGCGTTGTTTTCAGTCTTGCCTTTCTTGGCCTGGGGATTGATAAAAAGTTTTGTGTTCCCGATCTAAGCACCCTCCGGTGAACATGTGGGGAGAGACGGTCCCTAAGGTAAGTCCTCAGCCATATAGGGCTTTAAAGGTAATAACCAGCACCTTTTAGTGAATCTGGTAAACTACTGGCAGCCAGTGCAGCCTCCGCAGCCCCAAGAGCAGCCTGGCTGCTGCATTCTGCACCAGCTGCAGTTTCCAGATTCGGGACAAAGGCAGTCCCATGTAGAGGGCCTTGCAGTAGTCCAATCTTGAGGTGATTATAGCATGGATCACAATTGCCAAGTTGCTGTACTCGAGGAAGGGAACCACCTTACCCTCCTAAGGTGAAAAGGGTGGATTTGGCAATAGCTGCTCTCTGGGCCTCCAGTAGCACTCCCAGTAGCACTCCCAGGCTTCTAATCCTGGGTACCATTGTAAGTGGCATTCTGTCAAAGGCTAGTAAGAGGATTTCCCTGCCAGGACCGCCACGACTTAGGCAAAGGACCTCTGTCTTCGCTGAGTTCAGCCTCAGTTGACTCAGCATAAGCCATCCTGCCACAGCTTGCAACACCAGATCTAGATTTTCTGGGTCACAGTCAGACTGGCTGTCCATCAGTAGATAGAGCTGGGTGTCATCTGCATACCGATGGCAACCCAACCCATAACTCTGGGCAATCTGGGCAAGGATGTGCATGTAGATGTTAAACAATATCGGGAAAAGCACTGCTCCCTGAGGCACACAGCAATTAAGCGGGTGTCCCTGGGATGACTGTCCCCCAATCGCCTTTGTCCCTGACCCTGAAGGAAAGAGGAAAGCCATTGTAGAGCTAACCCCTGAATCCCTGCATCGGCAAGGCAGTGGGTCAGTAGCTGATGGTCAACTGTATCAAATGCAGCCAACAGGTCTAGCAACATCAGCACTGCTGAACCACCCCAATCCAGATGTTGCTGGAGATCATCTGTGAGGGCAACCAGTATTGTCTTTGTCCAATGGCCTAGGCAGAAGCTGGACTGATGGGGATCTAGGATGGAAACATCCTCCAGAAAGCTTTGCAACTGTAGTGTCACTGCCATCTCAATAACCTTACCCAGAAAGGGTAAGTTTGACACTGGTCAGTAGTTTGCCAATTCAGTTGGGTCCTTTTTGTAGCCCCATTCAGAATATGGAGATTACATCTTGCGGCCATGATGTATAAACATCTATCAGCAAAGTTGACTTTACCATCCTTAGAGCGTTGTGCATATTGGATATGAAATAAATCATCCTCTGGGAATGTAGAAATCTTGGTATTGAAGTCACCCCCGATTATAAATATATCTGCTTTGTTTTTTATTTATAAGTCTTCTAAATAATTGTCAAGCCAGGCCCATACAATAGATGAAACTGGATTTGTCAAACAAGTAGGGATATAAACATTGACCAGGTGTTCTTCTCCTATATGCATATCAATAGCCATGGCCAAATTCTCCAAATGACGCAGAGGTTTAGACTTAACATGAAGAGAGGTTGACACTAGAATACCAAGACCGCCCTTTAACTTTCCAGTTCCTTCTCCCTTTCTAGCATTCAGACAAAAGGCTTCATATCCATCCATCTCAAGTTTTTTTATCAGTCCAAGTTTCCTGGAGGAATAAAAATTCAGCCGAGTCCAATGTTGGTTTTTTTCAAGAGAGGGAAATGGAAAAAGCCCTTCAGAGGGATCTATTTACAATATCCTGTAAAGGATGTCGTAGCTCCATCTAGCAAGCTTTAATCAGCCCAGATGGGCAAGAGTCCAGATCACATGTCTTTAGGCGTACAGTGGAGAGGATTCTGTCAACTTCCTCCAGGCTGAGTATTGTAAAACAATCCAAAACTGAGCTGGAAGACAGGCACAGAGTCTCGAGTTCACATACTATTTCAAATGTGGTGGGGAGGTTGTGACAGAGCGATGAGATCTTATCTGTGAAAAAAGTCACAAAAGCCTCGCAGCCAATATCCAATTCCCTAACATTTGGTCTCCCTTGTGGCAGTGTGGTAAAGGACTGAATCACACTAAACGATTGTGCCAGGCGCAAATTCACGGATGCAATCTTAGCTGCAAAGTAGATTCTTTGCAGCTTTGACTGCCATCTCATAGGTTCTCATAAACTCTATAGGATGTTCTAGTTGCTTCGTCCTGAGTACACCGCCACTGCCTTTCTAGCCATCTGAGCCTTTGTTTCATCAGCCGCAATTCCAGGTTATACCACGGTGCCAGCTTAGAATGAGGGTGCCAAGGGTGCCGGGGTGCGATCTCATCGATGGCCGTGGAGAGCTGGCCATGCCAGGACTCCACTAATTCATCTAATGAGTCGCCAGTAGGCCAGGGATCCCATAGAGTCATCTGGAATGGCATTGGGTTCATTTGACTCTGCGGGTGAGCTAAAATACGCTCACTGCCGAAACAGGTTCCAGGTGGGACATTCATATGGGCCTTCAGGACATAGTGGTCCAACCACAGCACTGCTTCCTTTGTGATCTGGTCCACTAAGACACCTGCTGCAAAGATCAGATCCAACATGTGCCCAGCTTGGTGACTGGGTGTTGTTACATGTCGAGAGAGTCCTAGTGTCACCATGGATGACACTAGGTCTGCTGCCTGAGTGGAGCTTGTGTCATCGGCATGGACATTGAAATCACCCAGGATCAAAAGCCTTGCGTGTTCCAATGCCCAGCCTGTTACGGCTTCCATCAGGGTTGGTAAGGCGCTGTCTGGTGCATTAGGTGGACGGTACACCAGCCATATAGCCAAACCCTCCCCAACATTCCACATCAGACCAGCACATTCAATGCCGTCGATCTCTGGAGATGGGAGAGCCCAGAAGGAGTAAGTCTCCCGAATGGCAAACAAAGTACAAAAAACATTTTTTCAGGAAGTTGCTTCTTAGGAGACAAGCAGCGGGGAACAACTGAAGGCTGCACAAGAATGCTAGAAAAAGACATGCTAACATGGGAAAGGGGTGTAAGAAATTAACATGTCATTAAACAGGTGCTTACAATAACAAATAATAATTAATGGAGCAGGGTTATTAGATTGGGAGCAGAACCACTGAATATTTATTATGTATTTAAGTGCTTGTATTACTTGTCTGGGGGGTCTTCATTGCTTGATTGCTGGGGATATATAAGAACATAAGAGAAGCCATGTTGGATCAGGCCAATGGCCCATCCAGTCCAACACTCTGTATCACACAGTGGCCAAAAATTTATATATATATATATATATATATATATATATATATATATATATATATATATATATATATATATATATATATATATATATATATAAATAAATAAATACATACATATATATACACACTGTGGCTAATAGCCACTGATGGACCTCTGCTCCATATTTTTATCTAACCCCCTCTTGAAGCTGGCTATGCTTGTAGCCACCACCACCTTCTGTGGCAGTGAATTCCACATGTTAATCACCCTTTGGGTGAAGAAGTACCTCCTTTTATCCATTCTAGCCTGACTGCTCAGTAATTTCATTGAATGCCCACGGGTTCTTGTATTGTGAGAAAGGGAGAAAAGTACTTCTTTCTCTACCTTCTCCATCCCATGCATAATCTTTTAAACCTCATATCATGTCACCCCGCAGTCGACGTTTCTCCAAGCTGAAGAATCCCAAGCATTTTAACCTTTCTTCATAGGGAAAGTGTTCCAGCCCTTTAATCATTCTAGTTGCCCTTTTCTGCACTTTTTCCAATGCTATAATATCCTTTTTGAGGTGCGGTGACCAGAATTGCACACAGTATTCCAAATGAGACCGCACCATCGATTTATACAGGGGCATTATGATACTGGCTGATATAGTCTTTATTTCTTTCTTAGCCACTTTGGATCTTTGTCATTGGCAGGGGTCCGAATGAAGAATTTCTAATGAGGCTCCCTCCACAGTTATTTCTGTGTCTAGACCACTGCATGGCAGCAGCTTTCAGAGATATCAGTTCCCAATAGCCGCAAATATCCTGTCTCAGCTGGAGATTCCAGGGATTGAACCAGGGACCTTCACTATCCATAGCATGTGCTCGGCCACTATAATATAGAGGGTTCAATGAATGAAAGAGACGAGGCAGAAGTGATCCAAGCAAAACTCTTTTATTAAGTACAGCATGACAATGGCTGAACTCAGGGCTCCCGAACTGGGTCAATGAGGCCAACTATATACACTTCAAGGTTTCTGTGCTAGGACACCATTGGATCATTCAAACCAGTAGGGGCCCCGTGATTGGAGCAGGGCAGCAGGGATTTGGATCCTACTGCCCATGCTTCCTGAGTCCCCAAGCCAGGCGGGAACCAATGAGCCAGGCAGGAATCTATTAATACATACTATTGGTCAGCATGCACAACAGCCACTCCTGTGCACACTGTTTATTACATAGTTGAGGATTTCCTACACACAAAGGGCATGCAGGAGATGAAGCTTGTTTTCTGTCCTCAGTGATTATACAGTCTCCTATAGTAGGGGCCTGGTTGAAACCCAAGTGAACCATGGCTCAATGAGAAATGAAAAATGTCACAGTTCCTAGCATCACTATCACTTTCTATCACTTCTAATATAAGCATTTATGGGGCTTGAATGTGCAAAAGAAAAGCTTTGTGACTGAAATTTATTTTAATTTATTTATTACTTTACATTTCTATCCCGCCCTCTCCGCAAGCGGACTCAGAGCGGCTAACAACATTCATATTCACAAGTTAAAACCAATAAAACATAATTACAATTTAAGATTTTAAAACCATTTAATGGTGCTGTATCACTACAATATAAGCGAGTTCTTCTTTTCTGACGGTGATCACCTAGTACTCTATATGATGTCGAGTGGCAGTTCTCTCCCGGTTAGATAGCAAAGGCCTGTTGGAACAATTCGGTCTTACAGGCCCTGTGGACTGCAAGTATATGAATTTAATTACCCTTTCTTACGCAGCCAGAGAATTGCTGATCACCACTTTGGGTCAGGAAGCTATTTTCTCCAGGCCAATTTAGCCAGGGATCTTGGAGGGGGGGAGGGTTTGGCCATCTTCTGGGCATGGAGCAGGGGGTAACTGTGGGTGTGAAAAGAGAGGTATTTGTGAATTTTCTGCATTGTGTAGGGGATTGGACTAGATTACCCTGGAGATTCCATCTAACTCTATGTTCTATGATTCTATTAAGAAGGTTCAAAGGATGGGAAATTCATATATATACAAGTGGAGTTATTCTACTCCATCCTCCTTTGCTTTCTTTCCTGTCCCCTTACCTCTCTCATACTCTTTCTCCCTTCTGCCACACCTTCTCTTACTCTCTGACCAATTTCACACTAAACCTTTAATCCTGGTTTAGCCCTGTCCCCAAACTGACATTCTACACTAGAATCATAGAATCAGATAAACCAACTCTATGATTTTAGTGTAGAATGTCAGTTTAGGGACAGGGCTAAACCAGGATTAAAGGTTTAGTGTTAATCTCTCTCCTCTGTGCATGTCACTTCCTCTCTCTTTCTGCTCCTCATTGCTCTCTTTGTTTTTCCACCTCCCAACCTCATCTTTCTTTATCTTTATGTCCTCCACTTCATCACTCTCTCTTTCTGCTCCCATCATTCTCCCAGCTGCCCACCTGCTTCCTCCCCCCCCCCCCAGCAGAAGTGGCAGTGGCAGCTCTCTGGGAATCACAATGGATCTCCCAGCTACAGAGATCAATCACCAGCTCCGGTTGGAAAATTCCTGGAGATTTGGGGGTGGAGCCTTGGATGGTGAGGCTTGGGTAGTGAAGCAATCTCAGCATGGTATAATGCAGGGGTGGCCAATGGTAGCTCTCCAGATGTTTTTTTGCCTACAACTCCCATCAGCCCCAGCCATTGGCCATGCTGGCTGGGGCTGATGGGAGTTGTAGGCAAAAAACATCTGGAGAGCTATCGTTGGCCACCTCTGACATAATGCCATAGAATCCACCTTCCAAAGCAGCCATTTTCTTCATGGGAACTGATCTCTGTCTCTGGTGCACAGTTTTAGGTCTGGTTGATCTCCAACCCTCATCTGGAAGTTGGCAATGGTAGTTCTCATGGAGGAATTGGCTGGCTTGGAGGGTGGAGCTTTTGGCATCATACCAGTCTGATGTCTGTCCCCTCCTCAAACCTCACACACCCCAACCTTCACCCCTCAAATCCCCACAAATTTTCCAACCTGGAGTTGGCAATTCTATCTCCTTCCCAGCCAACAGCCAAGCTATCTTTATCTGCCCCTCTTTCTTCAGCTTTCTGACTTCACCCTCCCCTGCAGCCTCTACAAAGGAAAACTACAGTCTTTCTTCACATTGGGGTCCAAAGCAGCTTACATTGTATTCTCCTCCTTTTGATCTGCACAACAACCCTGTGAGGTAGGTTAGGCTTAAAGTCTGTTACTGGTTCAAAATCACCCAGTGAGCTTCAACAGAAAGATGGCAATCTCACAGAAGAAGAAGATATTGGATTTATATCCCGCCCTCCACTCCAAAGAGTCTCAGAGCGGCTGACAATCTCCTTTACCTCCCTCCCCCACAACAGACACCCTGTGAGGTGGGTGGGGCTGGAGAGGGCTCTCACAGCAGCTCCCCTTTCAAGGAAAACCTCTGCCAGAGCTATGGCTGACCCAAGGCCATGCTAGCATGTGCAAATGGAGGAGTGGGGAATCAAACCCGGTTCTCCCAGATAAGAGTCCGCACACTTAACCACTACACCAAACAGACCCTATTCTAAAGCTCTGAGCACTGCACCATACTGACTTTCATAAGATGATTGCTGTTGAACAAAATCAAGCAGCCAGGCCTAGTTGAATCATGCGAGTCAGGTGGTATCAAGTCACCTAGAGAGTGCTGCCATATCTAGGATTGCCAGCTTCCAGGAGGGACCTGCAGATCTCCCAGAATACAACCGAATTCTAGACAGCATACATCTGTTTCTCTGAAGAAAAAGTATTTTCCCTCCCCCAAAGCCTACCCTCCTCAGAATCTACCACAAAATCTCTAGAAATTTCCCCATCTGGAGCTGGCAACACTTAACAGGCCTGGCCTTAGGGTTGCCAGCAGGCGGGGGATGGGGCTTAAATGTCTGGGAGCATGGAGGGAGAAGCAAGAAATAAACATGACATGCTTACATCACCCAGAAGTGATGTAGGCACACTGGTGATGTGGGGGGCAGCCTCGTAGCTAGCAACGTTTTGCTCAGGGGGCTGAAGTGAGGCCTGCTATTATATGACTGTGTGGAGCTGTCACATCATGCTTATACTTATAAATAACCAATAAATAAATAATAAATACAAGTGGTTTATAGCATAAAAATGTTTCAGGGTTATTATTATTGTTAAAAATAAAAGTGGTTTATTGCACAATAATATTTCAGATTTGTTATAATTTATTACAGTAGTAGTCAACTACAAAGTAAGGTCTGAGCCACCATATATTACATGGGTGGCCAAACTGTGGCTCAGGAGCCACATTTGGCTCTTTCACACATATTGTGTGACTCTCAAAGCCCATACTGCCCCACTGGCCAACTTGGAGAAGGCATTTCTCTCTTTAAAACACTTCCCCAAGTCAACCAAGCTGGCAGCTTGGAGAATGCATTTAAAGTTGCTTTCTTTCCACATCTCCTTTCCCCAATCTATTTGCCTTTCTCCCTCCTCTCCCTCCCCTCCCTCCCTGTGACTCTCAAATATCTGACATTCATGTCCTGTGGCTCTCAAACATATGACATTTATTGCATGTGGCCCTTATGTTGGCCATATCTGATATATCATATGCTCCCACATTCAAGGGATTCTCTCCTTCTAGGGAACATGTTCTGGGTCCTTGTTCAAAGAGCAGTTCTTGTGCCTGTTGCTCAAAAACCAAATGCCCCCAGGACAATCACACAGGCTGAAACAGAACACCACTATGGTCTGGCACCTTTAAGACCAACAAAGTATTATTTAAAGTAGAAACTTTTGTGTGCAAACACACTTCCTCAGATACAAATAATCAAATAAAATACCCTCAAGTTCTGTTTATAAGGAAAAGAGAGGCTGGGGGCAGCTGTTACAGAATGGCCATGCAGAGCCAAGATGCATTGAGCTGAAATAGGCCTGTAAGATCAATGGACGGCAGCAAATTAGCACATAAATGCAGGTAACAGGGATGTGAGAATGAAACCAGGGTCCTGCAGAACCCCCAAGCCAAACGAAAGTCATCCCAGGGTACATGTGATAACAGACTCTCAGCATGTACACACTTCTTCACATACATTGAAACAAATTTCCTCAAATATTACATTTCATTGCTATATGAGGATTAACACATATCAGAAATGCTTCAGTTCCTATACCAAACTGAGTTTCCTGAATTTGAATTTATTCACAAGCACATTGAAAGCACATTGCAACTTTGCATCCTGACTTCTTTCTTTTAAATAGTCCTTGTATCTTTTTATATGGATATAACAAAGATTTCCATTCAAATTCTGTCAGACAGACAAGTTTTGACAGTTGAAACCTCAGAATCCCAAAACCAAGACAAATTAATCACTGGGCATACCAAGATATGTTTGCTCACCTGCTCATTTTCAACATTGTATATGCTGTTAAATGCCAACAGTTCTGTCTGATTTAGTAGTAGAAGAAGAAGATATTGGATATCCTGCCCTATACTCTGAATCTCAGCGTCTCAGAGCGGCTCACAATCTCTTTTATCTTACTCCCCCACAACAGAGGCCTGAGAACAAAAGAAGCAAATGATCTGGCAAATGGTTACTTTTATGGCTCCGAAGGTGTCAACAAATGCTAATTTCAGGGTGACATGATCTGCAGCTGGAATCGGGAATCACCAGAGTTAAAACAACGCCTGACATTAGTCTGAATTGAAAACACACACCGAAAGGAAAATTACTGAAAAGGCTGTGTGAGGGGGCCTATAAAAATGCAAGGAGGCCATGTCTCCTCTGGCCCCTTGAAAGCTATGGTGCTGGGGGAGACACTCTCATTCGGGGCAGAACTCTATGGTTTGAAGATAATTTTACTGTAGAATTTTGCAAAAAACCCCAAAAACCCTGGAATGTCACCCCTGATGTTACCAACATATCTACATCACTTCCTGGTTATGTAAGCATGTCATATTTACTTCCTGTTTCTTGCCTGTTGGGAGGTACTTCCCACCATGGAGAGGAGCAGCCCACACCCATTTCCCCCCATGTTTGATAGCTCTGAAGTGGGGGATCCTCACCTGGTTGCAGCTGTTCTTTAGATCCAAGTGGGCAGCCTAGCTGGTCAGAAGCAGTAGAACAAAGTAGGAATCAAGTTGCACCTTTAAGACCAACAAAGTTTTATTCAGAATGTAAGCTTTCGTATGCATGCATACTTCTTCAGACAAGGGGATAGAGTACAGTGGGCTGAAATACATGTAGTTCGTGGGTTAAGAGTGTAAACTGATACAAAGTTAGGCTCAAATGGTGAAATAGTGTAATAAATGGGAAGGTCATTTGGTCTGGATAGCAATAAAAGGTAAAAAAAGTTGCCTGTTAATTGCTGTAGCTGCAAGTCTAGGTAAAACAAAAGGACATGTATTTCCTAGTGATGTTCTTGTCCACCTAATTTACTTTTTAACATCATTCTATACATTATAAACATCATTCTAGTTTTCCATTAGAAAAAAAAGAATACATAAAATGAAAATGGGTTAAGTAAATGTAATAGATAAACAGCCAATATCCCTTATTTGAGTATGTCAATACAAAAAATTTTCTGATACAGTATTCTATAAGAAATACATTGGAATACTGTGGCTGTATTATACTCAGTGAGAGTGGGTTTAGCACATGTAATGAGATAAAAAAATCAGTATCCCTGTTCAGTCCTGGGGAGGTGTTTGTTCCAAGTTTCATAATAATTTGTAATTCAGCAATTTCTCTCTCCATTCTGTTCTTGAAGTTCCTTTGCAGTAAAACAGCTACTTTGAGGTCACCAATTGAATGTTTTGGGAGGTTAAAGTGTTCTCCCACAGGTTGCTCAGTTCTATAATTCCTGATGTCAGATTTGTGTCCATTTATCCTTTGGCGTAGGGTTTGTCCTGTTTGCCCTATGTAGAGAACTGAAGGGCATCGTTGGCATTTAATGGCATATATAATATTGGAAGATGAACAAGTGAATGAACCCCTAACATAGGGAGACCATCAGCAGTGGGGAAGGAGGGTGGGTAGTGTGAATGCACAGATGACCACTCGAAGATCTACAGTTACAGGTAAGCAACCTGTCTATCTTCTTCGTGGTCTCTGTCTTCACACTCATGGGAGATTAGCAAGCCAGACATACCTGGAGGCGGGAAGATTGTCGATCAGAAGAGACAGCTTGCAGCACCACAGCTCCCAGACGAGTCCTCTGCTGAGCATGCACGTCCAAAGCGTAGTGCTTCATGAAAGCATGCGGAGAGGACCAGGTGGCGGCTTTGCACTCATCCGTCAAGGAAACACCCTTCAGGAATGCCACCGACATCGCCATTGCTCTAGTAGAGTGTCCACAAATGGGTCCAGGCAACGGCTTCTTGGCCAGCAAGTAACACAGTTTAATAGTCTCAGTAAGCCACTTCAAAAGCCGCTGAGATGAAATTTTCGAACCCAATCTAGGAGCAGCATAAGAAACAAAAAGATTCTGGTCCTGACGAAAACTCTTAGAACGACTCAAGTAAAAAAGCAACACACGCTTAACATCTAAAGCGTGCCACCGACATTCCTCGTCCGAGGAAGGCGTGGGATAAAATGTGGGTAACCAAACGTCCAACTTAAGGTGAAACTGGGAGACCACTTTAGGGAGAAACAAAACATCAGGAGCCAACGATACTCTGGACTCATGAAAAACTAAATATGGGTGGTCACAACGCATAGCCATGAGCTCCCCTACATGGCGTGCTGATGTCGGTGTGCTCCGATGAAGTGACCTCGATCTAGATGAATGGGTGCGCTGGGTCAGGTCTATCTCCTGCTTAGATCCCGACAGATGGATCGGCTGTAAGCCTCTGCTTCTCGACACCGAAGGACTCGGTGGACGTGCAGACACCAGAATCTTCTGGGGTGGAGCAGCTTGAGTCGACATCGACTCCAATGAAGCATCCCGAGAAGGACTGTGGGAAAGTCTGTCCTTCTTCCGCTTCTCCTTGGATTTAGACGTTTCTTGGCCAGAGTCACCACTAACCCTTCAGGGGGTTGTTTTGTGGGTTGGCCTTGCTCGTTAGGCATGCTCGTCTGCACCGGCGATGATGGATCGACCGATGCAACTGTCAGGGCCTGGGTAGCTTCTCCCATCGATACCGACAGGCCCGTTGCCATTTTTGGTGGACAAAGAGCCGATTCTACAAGTGCTGCCGATAGCCTTGCCGCCCGTTTTTTGTGGGTTTGCTTCAAGAAACTCGAGCAATGTGGGCATGAATTGACTCGGTGTCCCTTGCCCAGACACAATAAGCAGAGGGCGTGACCGTCAGGGGGTGCAATCTTGCTACCACACTTGAGGCAACGTTTGAAAACCCCCCAACGCCTTTCCATAGGCACCGGAACCCACACAGAAAGATTTGTGAGGGAATGGGGAAAATAAAAGTCCAACACAAAGTCTTTTTTTTTTTAACAACTAACTATAATACTAACTAACTAGGAAAACAACAAACGAGCGAATAACAGGGGGAAAAATCCAAAGGATTACCAGGCACCAACCGGAGCAGTCAAAAGGAGATCCTATCAATGCGGCAGTCAAAAAGGAACTGGCGGGATCCTCGCGCTGGCTCCGGTGAGCATGTGTACTGGGACGCCTGCGCATGTTCACTGGTGCCAAGCACGAACAATCCCGGGCTTTTTAGGTACCGATTTGGGGGATCAGCGCAGGCGCTATATCCCTTGAGTGTGAAGCACAGAGACCACGAAGAAGATGCAGACAACCCACATTTGCAACCTTTATGCATGGGAGAAGTCAGGAAAAAGAGTGAGAGAGCTGGTACTCTGTAAACTCCAGCAGGAACAATCACATTCGCAAAATTTACTTTGCATGGTGCAGAGTAGAAAGTACTAGTTGTCTGTGACCAACAGCTGCAAAACTCATTTGCAACTCTGTGCTGGGTTTAGCAGGAGATAAAACGTCCATTCCATACACAAGCATGACCCAAAAACATGCTTATTTTTATATGTAAGTTGAATGCAGTACTAGCAGGTAGGGATGAAAACAGATGTTTAAAGTTTGTATATTGCTAAACGTTTAAAATCACACAGAGACAGAGCTCAACAAATACATTAGGCTGGTTGCTGGGGGTGGAGCTGAGAAAAAGGTGGAACTGGGAAAGAGCATCATTAATTTTACTTGTATTCTGCTACTTCTCTATTCCAGTTGCCACAAGAACATCATGCTCTTGCAGCAGCAGGTCAAAAATCCACTACTTGAATATATTTTAATCACAATTTCCCTGACTAATTTCCATTTCCCTGACTTTCCAGAAAGTGGCATCCCTGCTTCTGCCGGGCCAGCACATGGGAGTAAATGGGTAAGTGACCACCTAGGGTGCCACCCTGCCAGGGGGTGCTGCTGGGCACCCCCTCACTCCCCCTTCCCTTGTGGCAGGATTGCGCCTGCCAGCAGGCAAGCCAAGACCCCCAGGCGGTGCTGTCACGCTGCCGCTTTTCTTTGCTGGGCAAACATTGCCTGCACTTGTTGGAGGCTTTCAAGGAAGCCTCCGAAGAGCACCCCATTTTACTGCTGCCTGCTGCTTTCAGGTTGAAAGCGGCTGGGTGGTGGCACCTTCCCATTGCATTAGTTGGAGCTGACAAGGGGAGGGTAGATAATAATTATAAAGAAATTTAAAAAATTCTCTGTGTATGGGAATGTTACTATGGTTGATTTTATAAAATAATTTTAGAATTTCAAGCTTCGAAGTGTCTTCTTTACAACATCTTTGTTTAATCTGTGTGCAAAATATGTCATTGCATCTTTTAGTCCACTTCTTGAAGGTAGATTTCCAGGGACACGCTGCGTAACTTTTTTTCTGAAAAGGGGGCGTTAGGCCAAATAAGTTTGGGAACCACTGGTGTAGTTTAATACTGTTAGGTCCAGTGATAGTGTTGTCTGTCTGGGTGTATGTGGCAGCAAAGTTGGCACTTGGGTTTACTGCAAGCTATGGTGTCCATGCTCAGATGAGATGTTTGATCCTAACTTTGTATCAGTTTACACTCTTAGCCCACCAACTGCATATATTTCAGCCCACTGTACTCTATCCCCTTGTCTGAAGAAGAATGCATGCATAGGAAATGTTACATTCTGAATAAAACTTTGTTGGTCTTAAAGGTGCAACCTGACTCCTACTTTGTTCATTTGTAAAGTTGTTCGAAAAGGAATTCTGTTTTTTAAAGCTACAGACTCTTTTAACATTTTCAGCTTTTTAAAGCTGTCCAGAATAATTTTTTTTTAGATTTCACATTTTTTTCCTTCAAACCTAAAGCCCTTTTCAAGTCTGTAGAAAGTTCTGTCTTGTCCATTCACAGCTTCAGTAATTGAATTTAAGTACCCAAAGATATCCTGACTTTGTTATTAGGATCAGCCTTAAATACAGATATTAGTGTAGAATGATTTGAAACATTCTAGAATATTGAGAGTAATTTATTTGTCAGAGTTGTGTGACAAAGCAGCACTGACTTTCTTTGTTTAGGATCAGATGTCCCACTTTCTTGATTATAGTGAACTACTGACCTGTATTTCTGAAAGAAGCTAATCATTTCTGCAATATTCTGCACTGGAGGACAATTATAGAGCCCACTATCCATTAGCAGTAACATTTGATTTGTTAGGCCTTTTGTTACAGAAGCAGAAATTTCATGAGGTGCTACTGTCTGCAATACTTTTGCTCCACATATATATTGGAGACCACAGTCAGAAGATACACTTTCATGAATTAAACATTAGCCAATCAATTCAGTTGTCCAATGGAACAAAGAAAATAAACACTGCTTTTGGGACAAGGCTGGATACAAATAGAGCACTATCCAGCCTATGGCAGAACCAAAATGATGCAGTATATTTAGTTTCATAAATTTGTTTGAAAATTTTTCATTTTGATTACTGACAAAACAATGTAACAGCTTTTGGATTATAGACTCCAAATATACATTCTGATAAACCCTTTAGCTCAGAGTTTTTCAAGATTTATTAAATTGCATACTGTCGAGAGTGCTGTGGGATCCCCTCTTCCCCTTGAATGCCTCCTTCTTGGGTCCTTGTATGTTGTGCTGTGATGCTCTTGTTGGCCGTGCACTTTTTGTGTTTTGTGTGGATTAGTTTGTTTTGATCTGTGCTGGCCATTGGCCATAATAATAATAAACTGAAACTAACTGAAGTAATTAATATATATATAATATATATAATACTTTTCTAAAATGACTAAATTTTCCTTCTCCATACACACATACTTAGGCTAAACATTTATGAGTATACCTGCCTGTTTCCTGTACTTGGTGTTCTTTGCCTTACCACTGGCTTAGCTCATCTTACATTTTACTTTCCTATACCCTACATGTAATCTCTTCCAAGCCATGTAATATCCAGTCTGAGGTAATGGAAAGCACAATGAGACAATCTTGGCTCCACTTCTCATCCCAGCATTCAGAGCAGATTTGCCTGGCAGCCCAGAGTCTTGTTTACAAATGATCACCCATTAGACATGCAAAGTACTTTGCACCTTCCCTATTGATGTCCTTAGTCCTTTTAGTGAGTTAGCCTTCCAGTTTGAAGAACACTGTTTTAGTCATTGAATTCCTCTACAAGAGCTATAAGTCTTGGAATTACTGTTGACATTTTCCAAAGTAGATGGGATACATGAACCCCTCCCCATAGTTTCTCGGAGGTTTGTGGGGCTCATGGTAGGAAGTGGGCGAAGGGAGAGGGATCATCGAGATGGCTTGCATTCCATTTCCACCAAACAGCAGGGCTGATGCACCCAGCAACTGTTAAGCTGAAATAGATGCAAGCCATTTAAGTGATACCTTTCATTCCCCCTCCCTACTTCCAAGGGATTGCTGAAATGTCTGTGGGCTCTGTTGAGCAGTCAGGGTTGAACCAGGCTGCCCAGGAGAACCCCAGCCCAGCCTGTTGGGAGAGTTCTTTCTGCAGGATTGGCTCTTTTGTAGGCTCCGTTGGACAGTCTGGTTTGAACCAGGCTGCCCAGAACAGCCCCAGCCCAGTCTATGGGGAGAGTTCTGATCCTATCACATTACTTACTGGCTCTTCCATCTTGTTGTATTGATATTATTGACTTAAGGTTGCCAGTTGGGAAATTCCTGGAGATTTTGGAGGTAGAGTCTGGGGAGATTGGGGCTTAGGGTGTAGAGAGACTTCAGGTGAGTACAATGCCATAGAGCAGCCATTTTAATGGCTTCTAATGCCTTCTAAAGCAGCCATTTTCTCCATGGGAACTGATTTCTTTTACCTGGAGATCAGTTGTAATTCCAGGAGATCTCCAGCCACTACCTGAGGCTGGTAACCCTACTTATACTGTGTAATCCATCTTCAGCCTCAGGAAAGACAGGCTATAAATAACATAAATAAGTAAAATGAAGCAGCCTCTGCATTACTTGCATTTCAAGCTGACACCTGTGCAGTTGCTTGCATTTATGAATCATGCCTTACTGAAATCATTAGGTGCTGCTGAAAAGATCGCAAAGTATAAATCACATCATTAGAATGTGTACCACAGTAAGAATAGTGTTGGCTTGTAAAATGCCTTATTGCTAAATTATTTTCAGTTAATTTCCCTTGCATATACTGATATTCCCACTGCTATTATCCTCTCTTGTATTGCTATTTCATAAATGAAGAGTCTTCTTTAGAGCATCTATTTGTTTGGGATATTTCCATTAATACAAGAAAAAGATATTGGCAGAATATTTAACTTTGTTGGCCAAACAAACAGATTGAACTCCTTAGGAGACAGCCAAAATGTTTGCACAGATTCAAGCAAAGTGCTGTGATGCTTTGTCTAAAACAGAGACCACGGATGGTGGCAGGTGGTACAGGATCACAAAGATTTAGGCCTCTGCCATTATTTAGAGAGTCAGATCTGGTTATCAACTGTTGTATCAATGTATTTCTAGCTCTGTTAGCATTTCTTAATTGGAGTGCTACAAAAATACTCAGCCCAATGTAGATCAACAACACAAAGATAATGAGGGACTTGTAGCTTTAGCAAATTAAGGCAGCTTTACTTAAAAAGTGTTCTGGGAGAGTTCTATTAGCTACAGAACAAATAAACTAATTATGCTCTGTTGTGTGGCACAACAAGGCTTCTCCCCACTCCCAGAGGGAGGAGCGAAGCCTTGTCACATCCTGGGCTCTCTTAAGAGAACACTTTATGGAGATGCCTGCATCAAAGCAGGTAAGGGGAGGCTGGTGTCACTCCTCTCAGCGTGCTGGGGGCGGCAGTGAATTAGGCATATGCCTGGAGTACTGGGAGGGGGGGAGCTCAATTCAGTGCCCCCCTCCCGGTGCCATAGGCAAATGCCTAGTTTGCCTAGTGGGTGAGCTGGTCCTGGCTACCATTGTTTTCTACTCCACACTGCCTGCACCATTCAGACAAACATGAGCACATATATATTCAGACACCATTGTCATTGATTTAGTCAAGAGTAATGACAAACAAATACTGGCCATTACTGGTAACTTCATTCAGAGCACTTCTGCAGTACTCAGTGATGTAACAAGTGGTTTCAATAAGTATTTAGATATATTGCACAAATTAAAAAATGACCTCAAGTAAGTACAGCCTCAAGGTGGTTCAGAAATAGATCTGGCTTATCCTATACTTATAAAAGACAAGCTGTCTTGGTGATGATTCACCTACCCTCCCATTGGCTGAGCCACATGTTGCTCAGTCTCCATTGAGAGCAATGCCACCCTCCAGATGAGGATTGGGCTGCCTTCATTTTCTATTGCAGGGGTGGCCAATGGTAGCTCTCCAGATGTTTTTTGCCTACAACTCCCATCAGCCCCAGCCAGCATGGCTGATGACTGGAGCTGATGGGAGTTGTAGGCAAAAAACATCTGGAGAGCTACCGTTGGCCACCCCTGTTCTATTGGCCTGTCTCACCAGGTCCTCCATTTTCCCTCATAGCAACCATAGTATTCCAAGTTTGGTTCTGTCAGTAAAAGGCAGGGGGAGGAGGCCCCTTTCAGGCCTTTTATGGCCTTTGAGAGAGAACTCATTGGGGGCTGACTAGAGCTGCCATCTCCGGGTTGGAAAATTCTTGGAGATTTTGTGGTGGAGTCTATGGAAGCCAGAATTTGGAAAGGGAGAGGCCTCAGCTGAATATAATGCCATAGACTCCACCCTCCAAAGCAGTTATTTCCTCCAGTGAAGGTCTGTTGTCAGGAGTTCAGTTGTGATACCAGAAGATCTTCAGGCTCTACCTGGAGGTTGGCTACCCTAGGCCTAGCAGCAAACTGATTGACCTGATGCCACTTGATGGGCATGACGTAACTAGGCCTGGCTGCTTGCTTCTGTTCAACAGCAGTTTCCCTATGGCAGCCAGTGTGGCGTAGCAGTTAACGCTTCAGAGCAGGGTCTGACAAACCCAGACTGTTGCTGTGGAAGCTGAGTAGGTTGCAGCATTGTTGTGCAGATCAAAAGGGGGAGAGAAGAATGATGTCAGCTGCCTTGGTCCCCACTGTGAAAAAAGACTGACCTTTTCCTAGGTAGAGGCTACAGGTAAGGGGGAAAGATGAAGTCAGAGGGGCAGATAGAGGTAGGTTGATGGTTGGCTGAGAAGGCAATACAGTTGCCAACTCCAGGTTGGTAAATTTGTGGAGATTTGAGAGGTGGAGTCTGGAGAGGGTGGAATTTGAAGAGGGGTGGGACCTCAGGCAGATACAATGCCATAGACTCCACCCTCTAAACCAGCCATTTCCTCTTGAGGAACCATTGTTGCACTCACCAGGTGAGGAATGAAGATCACTCAGAATTGCAACTGCTCTCCTGTTGGCAGAGATTAGTCCTCCTGGAGAAAATGGCTGTTTTTCATGGTGGACTCTTTTTCATTATACCCTGCTGAGGTCGCTTCCCTCCTGCTTTGATCCACACTGTGGAGAAAGACTGTCCTTTTCCTAGGTAGAGGCTGCAGAGAGGAGGGAGGAGATGGAAAGCTAAAGTCAGATCAGTTCCCCTACAGAAAACAGTCTCCATGGTCTTCAGGTATATACCCTATAGTATACCATAACACAACCATGCCAGGTCAAAGGGAAGATCACACCACAAGCACACACTGATGCTAAATGCTGCAAGGCCAAATACGACAGAAAAAGGCACCAACAACACACTGCAGATGAAATGAATTCTGAACCTCTATGTCTTCATGATTATCATCATGCTATGACACCACAGCAAATTGACCCTGAGCACCCAAGGCCAGGGCACTCACCCAGAGCCTCTTTCTAAAGGCCATTGTATTTATTGCTAGTGTCAATATATATGAGAAATATGGCAATCAAAAATTAAATCCAAGTGCAAGGAATAACACGAACACAATGAGCATGGCCCAGTCAAAAAAGATGATCCAGATGTCTCTGGCAGTTGGCTGTCAAACCGTTGGTCTTGGCAGATGCCTATCATGTGTTACAAATTAGATTGCTTAAACTTTGTTGGGCTTGTTCATAAAGCCCCAGTTTATGAATATTCTGTTCTATGGTAAGGGAAAATTCTCTCACAATAGGAAAATTGAATGTTGAAACAAATTCTTAGAGATCAAGCTGTTGAATTCTATTTCTTCTATTCTTATTCATGTTTTTAAAATGCATTTTTTTGGTCTAAGGTCTTATTTGCTTTTGATAATTTACAATGCATGTATATTCTTATAAACATAAGAGAATCATTGCAATGCTGACTTCTGCCATTCTGGCAAGGTCACATGTGTATAACATAATTCATTATTTCTGATAATAATTATAAAAAACTGATAACAACCAGAATGTGGAGATAGAATAATAATTACATGAATGAATATACTGGTATAGAGATACTTATACATACACCAACAAGCACACATACACATTTTAAGGGTTTGTGTAGCAATGCCATAGTTAAAAGAATTTTATTAATTTTAATGGGCCTTTTCTAAGTACTCAGTCACAAGCTAAAAATACATCAATTCAAATTAAATATTTGTATGGCCCAGGCAGCTTTACAGTTTAATTAAAATACCTCAGATATCATTAAATCCACATCCATAAAAATGATCTTTGAGGGATGGCACTGCTTATAATAACTGGCTCGCATATCATCCTAATAATATAATAGGAAGAGATATTAGGAAGAGAGTGCACATTTCCTGTTCATAGCCAATGACTTTATGCTAAGTATAAAGAACCAGGCCATCCTCAGAAGCTCTGGGAGGCACCTCCCTTGTTTGAGCCATCTTCAAACACTTTTGTGTAGAAATCTGTAAGTCAATAGAAGGGAAATCATTTTATGTAAATAGTACATGATATAGGAGGTACTGTGACTAGCACATGATAATCTAAACTAGGATATAATATCAACTTTCCACCTATACTGTACAGGCAAATTTGGGATATGATGGGCTGTTCTTGTGTACAAGAAAATTTATTAAAATTCCTTCTAGTTACATGATTTAAATAGCTAATAAATACATAAAGAAGAGGAGAGGATGTGAGTGAAGCTGCTTTTGTAGTCATTTAAAGCCATCCAAATCCAAAACTTCATCAAATGGAAAGTTAGTAGGAAAGATCTTCTCTTCACTTTACAGGATTTGAATGACTTTGTGTTAACCTTACCCAACAATTTTTTGGGGATGTGTGTGTGTGTGTGCATACAGGTCACTTACACACAGGCTGTTTGCCCCATCTTGGGTACTATTGGGGAAGCTGGGGCTTTTTTCATGCTTCACTACAGCACTGTGGTGTTTCTGTACACCTTCCAGGTTTTTCTTGTTTTTTCCCCATATTTCCTAAATTTGTTTTACAGAAATGTTTTGGGAGATATCTTTGCAAAACTGAAGTTGCAAATCCATGTGAATAAAATAGCACAGCTTTTCCTAGTGCACACCAAGAACTCACCACCACACTATATGACAATGGCAATTGATCATTGTTATGTTATAACAACACTAGGAATAAGACCCATTGTGGGGAAAAATACAATGGGCTCTAGAAAGAGGCTCTGGGCAAATGCACCCCCACCCTTCCTGTCTTCCCACTCACTCACCCTAGTGGAGGCATTCATTTCCCCAACCTTAGTGTCTTCCCACCCACTCAAGGCAGCCATTTTCTGTAGAGAAATTGATCTGACTTCAGCTTTCCATTTCCTCCCCCCTCGCTACAGCCTCTACCTACATTCTTTCTCCAAGTGTAGACCAACGCAGCTTACATCATTCTCTTCTTTCCATTTTGATCTGCACAACAGCCCTGTGAGGTAGGTTAGACTGAAAGTCTGACTGGTTCAAAATCAGAGTGGATCAAAGCAGGAGTGAAGTGACCTCAGCAGGATATAATGAAAAAGAGTCCATCCTGCAAAGCAGCCATTTTCTCCAGGGGGACTGATCTCTGCCATCTGGAGAACAGTTGTAATTCTGAGTGATCTCCATTCTTCATCTAGTGAGTGCAACAATGGTTCCTCAGGAGGAAATGGCTGGTTTGGAGGGTGGAGCGGCCATTTTGGAGGGTGGCCAATTTTCTCCAGGGGACCTGACCTCTGCCATCTGGAGAGCAGTTGTAATTCTGAGTGATCTTCATTCCTCACCTGGTGAGTGCAACAATGGTTTCTCAGGAGGAATGGCTGGTTTGGAGGATGGACTCTATGGCATTGTATCTGCCTGAGGTCCCACACCTCTTCAAACCCCACCCTCTCCAGACTCCACCCCTCAAATCTCCAGGAATTTCCCAACTTGGAGTTGGCAACCCTATCTCCTTCCCAGAAGCTGTAGCAAGCAGCCAGGTTTAGGGTAGCCAACATCAAGATGGAGACGGAAGATCTGTTATCACCACTGAATTCCAGACAATAGATCTCTCTCCCACTGGAGAAAATCTGCTTTGGAAGGTGGCATTATATTCAGCCAAGGCCTCTCCCCTCCCTAAACTCTTGCTTCAGTAGACTCCACCACAAAATCTCCAGGAATTTCCCACCAACCTGGAACTGGCAGCTCTAGTCAGGACTGGCCCCAATGTGTTCTCCCTCAAAAGCCAAAAGAGACTTGGAAAGGGCCTTCTACCACCTTTTACTGAGAGAACTATGCTTGGTTGCCTTTTACAGACAGAAGCAAGATTTTTTTGCCTAGCAACAGCTACTGCCTAGTAGCTTCCCCAGTGGCCCAGTTCTCATCTGTCCTGGTCCAGTAGTGGGTAGGGGAGAGGAGCATAGACAGTAAATGGCACCAGACAACAATTGACTGATGGAATGTACACCACAGCCAATGAGAGAGTTATATTAGGTCAATTCCATTAGGGATTTATATCTTATATAGAAGATGCCTATCAGTTTCTGTGAATCCCTAACTTTGATTTTTAGAAAAGTACAGCCTTGTTTTGCAGCTAGTTGTGGTGAGCCTGTCAGCAGTGAGCTGGGTTGTGTTGCCCAGTACGGCATCTTGCCAAGTCTCCCTGATGGTTTCTTTAGTCTCCAGAAGGCATCCACAGGCACCTGTGCCACTCTGTCCCCCATGGGACATGGCTCTGGGTGCTTGGTGGTCCTGACAAGCCTCAGTAAGTGCAGAGGTGGAATTGCTGTCCCTGGCCACCAACTGTGGCATTTTTTGCCTGTGACAGACCGCCCCCCCCCCCCAAGTGAGTATATATAATAAGATAAACCATTATTTTACATTCTGAAGTAATAAAGAAATTCTGGTAACAAATACCAACAAAAATTCTAGGTTTGCTTGTTGCAATTAACCACTCCTAACAGAAATTTCTATGTATCTAATTGCCCCCATGATCTGCATTTTGAGGAAGGCTTTGCATTTTAAGTTGCGCCTTGCCAGAGGCTGAGCACATTTCAGAGAGGTCTGAGAGAGGGCAGAGAAGCTCTGAGATAAGTTGAGACAGCTGGGAAAGTTGCTGAGAATTTCTGAGTTTGTGTGACTGCTGAAAATTCTGAGTTTGTGGTTGCTTGGGAACTGCTGTTTGTTTCGTTGAGTGGGCTGAAGGTTAAAGTGATTGAAGGTGATTGTTGCTGATTGATTAGGAGTGGCTGTGTTCTCCACCCTCTTTGCATTTTAAGCTGCGCCTTGCCAGAGGCGTGAGTTTTTGGCGTGAGCCGAAGGGTGAGACCCAAAGGGCTCTTGGCCGGCTGCTCTTAGCCTGGGAACTCTGTAAGGACCAGGAACCCAGATTCCTTCTGCTCCCAATAAGGTAAGCTGACCCTCCAGAAGGAGAGCCACACAAACAAACAGGATTTAAAAGGGGACTGTATATTTTTAAAAAGCTATCATGAAGGTAGAATGCCAGCAGGGGGGGTGGGGGTGGGGGCTTTCCAGTGTTTTGCACTGAGTGTCACATGTATGACTATCTGCCCATAGGACAGAAGTCTTGGGTGTGTGCTCGATGCAAGGAGCTCCTGGTCCTTAGGGAATGAGTTCGTACCCTTGAGTCCGAGGTGACTGACCTGGAGAAGCAGACACAGTCAGTTAGGCACTCGGAGAAGATTCTCGGGGACGTGTTAGATGAGCCCTGCTCTGAACGTGGCAGCCCCATTGCTGCCAGGGAGCATGAGGGTCGAGAGGGAACAGGGCACCGTGCTGAGGGTAAGGGGAATGCACCCTCAGAAGGGACATCTTCAGTTGGTGAGTGGATATCCTTTCGCACCAAGGAACCAGCCCTGGGCAGGGAGAGAGGGGAGGTCTTGGTAGTTGGTGATTCGATCCTTAGGCAAGTAGACAGCTGGGTGGCAAAACTAAGTACTGACCGTATGGTGACTTGCCTGCCTGGTGCGAAGGTAGCGGACATTACGCAAGTAGTTGATAGGCTGATACTGGGGAGGAGCCAGTGGTCGTGGTGCATGTTGGCACCAACGATGTGGGGAAATGCAGTCGTGAGGTCCTGGAGGAAAAATTTAGGCTGCTAGGCGGGAGACTTAAGGCCAGGACCTCCAAGGTAGCCTTCTCAGAAGTGCTACCTGTTCCACGTGCAGGGCAGGAGAGATAGGCACAAATTAGAAGTCTCAATGTGTGGATGAGACGATGGTGTAAGATGGAAGGGTTTAAGTTTCTTAGGCACTGGGATGCTTTCTGGAACAAGCGGGAGCTGTACAAAAGAGACGGTCTCCACTTGTCTCCAGATGAAACCAGGCAGCTGGCACTTAAAATCAAAAAGGTGGCAGAGAAGTTTTTAAACTAAATCTTGGGGGAAAGCCGACAGGAGATGAAATGTCTCTGGTTTGGAAGGACTCATCTCAAAGAGATGAAGGGTTAGCTGTTACTTTTCTACTGGGTAATGGATCAGAGTTGTCCACTGAGATGGTGACAAACAGTATGGACTGTCTGCCAAAGTCTCGAGGCGGCAGGAGGAAGGTTGCTGGCCTAGCTTGCCAGGGAAATTATAGATGTTTGTATGCAAATGCTAGAAGTGTTCAAAGTAAAATTGGTGAGTTGGAATGGTTAGTGTTGGGAGAAAACATAGACATTGTGGGAATTTCAGAAACTTGGTAGAATGAGGAGAATCAGTGGGACACAGTGATTCCTGGATATAAGTTATATCGGAAGGATAGGGAGGGAAGGGTTGGAGGTGGGGTGGCTCTGTATGTCAGAGAGTGTATACGGTCCAATAAGACTGAGGTCAGAGAATTAGATTCCCTTCTAGAAATGCTTTGGGTTGAAATAGAGGGCCCAAAATGAATTTAATTATGGGAGTTTGTTATCGCCCACCAAATCAAAAGATAGAGGATGATTATAATATGATGGAAGGATTAAAGATAGCAGTTAAACGTAAAAAATGTGTCGTAATAGGTGATTTTTACTACCCGCAGATTGAGTGGGTCAATATGTGTTCTGGTCGAGAGAAAGAGATTGAGTTTCTTGATGCTCTCAATGACTGTGCTATGGAGCAGATGGTCTCTTAACCTACCAGGGGTGGGGCGATCCTGGATTTGGTCCTAAGTAATGCCCAAGACTTGGTGAGAGATGTAAAAGTGATCGCACCACTTGGGAGCAGTGACCATAATGTTATTGATTTCACCGTTTGTATAAATAGAGAGTTGCCCCAAAAGACCGGCACAACCACGTTTAACTTTAAAAGGGGTAAATTCTCTGAGATGAGAAAGGAAAGGTAAATACAGTCAAACCCTTTGGGAAGCTTGGAGGCTATTTAAAACTACAGTCCTAGAAGCTCAGATAAAATATATACCACAAGTTAGGAAAGGCACAAACAGGTATAATAAAAGGCCTGCATGGTTAACAAACAAAGTAATGGAAGCTGTAAAAGGAAAGAAGGACTCCTTTAAGTGGTGGAAAGCTAGTCCAAGTGAGATTAATAAAAGGGAACACAGGCTGTGGCTAATCAAATGCAAGACTGTGATCAGGCAGGCAAAAAGGGACTATGAGGAGCATATTGCAAAAAACATAAAGACTAACAATAAAAATGTCTTCAAATATATTAGAAGCAGGAAACCAGCCAGGGAGGCAGTGGAGCCTTGGTCAAAGGATTACTGAAGGAGGATAGGAAAATGGCTGAGAAACTGAATACATTTTTTGCCTCCGTTTTCTCTGTGGAAGACAAGAAGTGTTTGCCCGCTCCAGAACCACTAATTTTGAAAGGGGTGTTGAAAGACCTGAGTCAGATTGAGGTGACAAGAGAGAAGGTCCTACAACTGATAGACGAATTAAAAACTAATAAGTTACCAGGTCCAGATGGCATACATCCAAGAGTTCTGAAAGAACTCAAAGTTGAAGTTGTGGATCTCCTGACAAAAATATGTAATCTTTCATTGAAATCTGCCTCCGTTCCTGAGGACTGGAAGGTAGCAAATGTCACTCCCATCTTTAAAAAGGGTTCCTGAGGAGATCTGGGAAATTACAGGCCAGTCAGTCTGACTTCAATACTGGGAAAGTTGGTAGAAACCATTACCAAGGAAAGAACACGGGTTATTGAGGAAGCCTCAGTGTGGGTTCTGTAAGGGAAGATCTTGCCTCACTAACCTGTTACATTTCTTTGAGGGGGTGAACAAACATGTGGACAAAGGAGACCCAATAGATGTTGTTTACCTTGACTTCCAGAAAGCTTTTGATAAAGTTCGTCATCAAAGGTTCCTTAGAAAGCTCGAGAGTCATGGAGTAAAAGCACAGGTCCTCTTGTGGATCAAAAACTGGCTAATTAATAGGAAGCAGAGAGTGAGTATAAATGCGCAGTCTTCGCAGTGAAGGACGGGAAGCAGTGGGGTACCACAGGGCTCAGTACTGGGTCCCATGCTCTTTAACTTTTTCATAAATGATTTGGAGTTGGGAGTGAGCAGTGAAGTGGCCAAGTTTGCAGATGACACTAAATTGTTCAGGGTGGTGAGAACCAGAGAGGATTGTGAGGCACTCCAAAGGGATCTGTTGAGGCTGGGTGAGTGGGCGTCAATGTGGCAGATGAGGTTCAATGTGGCCAAGTGCAAAGTAATGCGCAGTGGGGCCAAGAATCCCAGCTACAAATACAAGTTGATGGGGTGTGAACTGGCAAGAAACTGACCAAGAGAGAGATCTTGAGGTCGTGGTAGATAACTCACTGAAAATGTCAAGACAGTGTGCGATTGCAATAAAAAAAGCCAATGCCATGCTGGGAATTATTAGGAAGGGAATTGAAAACAAATCAGCCAGTATCATAATGCCCCTGTATAAATCTATGGTGCGGTCTCATTTGGAATACTGTGAAAAATTCTGGTCACCGCACCTCAAAAAGGATATTATAGCATTGGAAAAAGTCCAGAAAAGGGCAACTAGAATGATTAAAGAGTTGGAACACTTTCCCTATGAAGAAAAGTTAAAACGCTTGGGGCTCTTTAGCTTGGAGAAATGTCGATTGCGGGGTGACATGATAGAGGTTTACAAGATAATGCATGGGATGGAGAAAGTAGAGAAAGAAGTACTTTTCTCCCTTTCTCACAATAGAAGAACTCGTGGGCATTCGATGAAATTGCTGAGCAGTCAGGTTAAAACCAATAAAAGGAAGTACTTCTTCAACAAAAGGGTGATTAACATGTGGAATTCACTGCTACAGGAGATGGTGGTGGCTAAAAGCATAGACAGCTTCATGAGGGGGTTAGATAAAAATATGGAGCAGAGGTCCATCAGTGGTTATTAGCCACAGTGTGCGTATGTGTATATATATATATATATATATATATATATATATATATATATATATATATAATTTTTTGGGGGGGCCACTGTGTGACACAGAGTGTTGGACTGAATGGGCCATTGGCCTGATCCAACATGGCTTCTCTTATGTTCTTATGTTGTTCAGTGGTAAAGTAAATATATCGCATACAGAAAGTACCTATTTCAGTTCCTGGCATCTTCAGTTGAAAAGGATCATGTACCAGCTGACATGAAAGACCTCTACCTGAAACCTCTGGAGAACTGCTGCCCATCAGAGTAGACAATACCGACCTTGATAGGCCAAAAGTCTAACTAAACATAAGGCAAATTTAGGTGTTCATGTGGTAGGAGCAGGCCTCATTTTGGGCAGGAGCTCACAGGAGAAGAGCTCTGGAACCTCTAAATGCTATTGTGCTCTTTTTTTCTTAACCCGCCCCCCCCCCCAAAAAAAAATGCTTCTGGACTCCATTGTTCAACATCCCTGTGAGAATTTTGATGAACTCTAAGATTTGACAAACTTTTAAATATTTTTCTCCACAAAAAAATGGGAAAATAACCAAAACATATAAAGCAGACAGATGGAAATCTTCATCATACCACTGTGGCCAGAGGAGAAAGTAATTTTAAAAGTATTATGGGAGTAAGGTTTTATTATGACAATTATAATTCAAGAAGCATTTTAAGGTAGAAGATGAGCTGATATAATTTAGAATACCTTCCAGTGATGCCAGGGGTGTGTGGCATATACAAATGAGTTTTGCTAATGAGCTCTGGCATCTCTTTTTCTATGAAATGACCCCCGGGTAGGAGAGGTGCTAAAGATTAGGGAGAAAACAGAAGAACTAGACAGTTGGTGAAATGTGTACTATCTAGTAATTTAGATCAGTCAGCAGTGTTTGGCTAATCTCATCAAAGTTTTAAAACTCTGATGCTGCATTCTGAAGACTGGTGGTGTGCATTTAGTAAGTAAAGAGATAAAAATGCCACAGTAAAGTTTTGGTTACACATTTCTAAGCATGCTAAGGCACACCTGGCATAATGTTTATATTTTACCTTCCTTCTTGAATTGCAGTGAATGTTCAGTCTCATTGATCTGCCTCTAAGGGTAATTCACATAATTGGTTTTGCTTAAGAGAACTGATTAATTCAAAGGTTGTCTTAGGTCTCTAGATGGCTTTAATGTAGCAATATGGATGCTGTTATCTTGATTCTCCTGGCTAAGAACTGTACTCCAAGTCTCAGATATACACCTTTAGCATCAGATGCTTCACTGTGAAACACAGGAAGACTCTTCAGAATCAATTACTTTTTACATATGACTGTTCAGTTTGTGCCACAGTTGAGAAAACTGTTCAATAGCAGTCTGGTAATTTGATATTTATAATTAACTGCAATTTCTAATTAACTGCAATTAGTAATTGTGGTGTAAAACAAGTTGAATGACCTGCCTCTCAATAATGAAGATCAGATGCACTTCTTCTATTTATATGCTCTCTTTCCTGGAACACATAAAATAAAGACTATCAATTCTCTTTGTGTTACAGTGCAATGAACTCACAAGTCGAAAGAATGACAAAGATAATGGTCAAAAGCGTACTTTGCTGTATACATGCTATGCTCAGCTGCAGCTGGTGCAAAAGAAGGAAAGGTCCCCAGCAGGGCTTTTTTGGTAGAAAAAGCCCAGCAGGAACTTATTTGCATTTTAGGCTATACCCCCTGACACCAAACCAGCCGGAACTGACACCAAGCCAGCTGGGACTGCGTTCCTGCTCAAAAAAAGCCCTGGTCCCCAGTCTTTCACAAAAAGATAGATATTTAACCCTTTCTCAGACTAATCACGGAGCTCAATGCTGGATCTTTCCTAAAGCAAAGCAAAGACTTATGATGGAGCTGCCTAGGAAGTAAGTATCCAGGAAGATACTATTTTGTGAACAAAGAAGCCTCTTTTGTTTAGGAGATGAGTGAGATTTTTCTTGAGAGATAGCTATCTTGTTCAAGGAAAGTCTTAGTGAATGGTTAGTGGGGGCAGCTGGCCCATGCCTCACACTTGAAAGGATCCCTGAACACCCACAGCCTATCCCCAAGAAGGGGGAAGAAGAAGAGCAGGTTCCTGCTGCCATTCATACTGTCCCCATCTGAGGATGAGGCAGCTGGCTTCTGCTAGTCTCCTGCCCCACTTACACAGGGCAAGAGCTTTGCTTGGCCCTGAGGGTGTTGTTAGATGGATGTGAGGTGGCAGTAATTCTGGAGCCCCATCTTGGAATTTTTTCTATGTTTCCAGAATAATCAAAACCATCTGGTTAGTGTTTGGGCTAGGCCTAGGCCAAAATTATGTTAATGAATTCTAATGTTTCTGTTGTGTCCTAGGCTCAAATGGGAGAACTGTTACTTTTGGAGGGAACTGTTACTTTTGGAGGGAAACTGAACAAGCCAGAGCTTGAACTCCACACCAGGGTTCCAGAGAAGGCCTAAGCGTGCCCAATCAGGGGAAGGATTGAAACATAAGCAGCCAATCAACATCCAGGCTCATGCTGTACCCTGATAGGCCCTTAGGGCCCTGTAAATAGCCAATCCGTGTAGATAGTTAAGGACCAATCAGAAGGGGGGCAAGAATTGTATAAAGGAGCGGGAAGTTTGAACAGAGCTCAGTCTGTGTGTGCGTGTTCCTGAAGTCTCTCTCTCGGCTTGGCTTGCTGAAATCACTCTCCGACTCTGGTCTCTTACTGCGCCGACCCCAGTACTTTACAGTTTCCTTAATAAGGCTCAATTGTTGGAAGATGGCTCTGTTCAATAATCCATTAAAACTGGGGCATGGTGATCTGGTCTGTGCTTGAAGAAACAGCAATTTAATTTTGGAACAGAAAGTGTAGGTTTATTTTACATTAGATATGTTGGTTTAAGCACTCATGGGGGGAGTCATATTTAGTGCACTGGCTCTGCCTCAGCTTTTCAATGTGCTGTGATAATGGCATCTACATGCATTCAGAGTGTCCATGTATAAGTTCCATTTCCATTATCAGAATCAGGAACATTAGAAAAAGCACCATTGCTGATTTTGGAGACAGAATGTATATGTGTACAGGTGGGGGTGGGACCAGGATGCTTATTTCCCCTTCTCCTTTATGCATTTTGAAATGAACATGCATAATGCCAAGTGAAGAGCTTGGAATTGACTGAAGCATATAGTAGACTGGTTTTAGGAGGGCTCTCTTACTAAGGATCTAGTGTGGGGTAGCTGCTAGGAGGGTATCTTTGGAGAACTGTGCTGTTAATATATTTGTAAATGGAAAAAGCATTATAAAATTGCAACAGGCCTCTATGGGTCTTTAATCAAAAAGGACCTAAAAAGGAGAAGAGGGATGTATTTGAAATAATTGTTTGTACTGGTTCTCTTCAAATGTTTTAGTCATTACTGGTTTAATGTATTATATAAGCTTCTGAGTAGTTAATGGAAAAGTGGTTTATAAACAAGTATCTCAGGGAAGTACCTTTTCAAAGAGGCAGCGATATCCTACCTTGCATCAAAACCTGGAACTTGAGCTCTAAAGGGAAACAGAACCTGGGATACATTGTGATATATCAGGTTTTCTTGAAAAATATCCCACTAAAAATGGAGCTTGTGGACACAGCTTTAATTAAAACTGCTAACAGCACTGCAACATTTTGATTTCTATTGCTCATGTCAGCTATAAATCAGAAAGTGCTTCTACTGTGTTTTACATTTGCATATGTTTTTTTAAAAAAGGAATGGCTGTCCCATAAAATATTTTCAGTGACAGGCATGGAGTTAAGTAAAAAGAAAGAAAGAAGATAAATCAATATTCAGATGAAATTTCTACCTATATTAGCTTCTAGATTTGCTGACCCAGCTATCATCTTATGTAAAGAGGCTGTCACTCTTCACAAATTGTTGTGCTATTGTGTCTTGATGTGTGTGTATGTCTTAATACTGGGTTTGTCCTCCAGAACATTTTTTTTAACATGAACTATATCTCCACAAACATATACACACCTGATAGGTAAAGCTTAGACAGTATTTTCCCCCTTAGTTTACTAATGTTTTCTAACTAATGAGAATCCAAATAACCAACTTAATAAATAACAAAAAGTCCAGCCAGAATGATTTATGTTGATTTGTGAGTGTACTGTCACTATCTGCTAAAATTGCTTCATTCCCAAGAGAAAATGTAGGAAATTACAGTTTAGGAACAGAAATAATAACACTTGACCTTTTTAATGTATTGTTTTCTTCAGAAATTAAAATTAAAATTCAGAATCATTATCCCTTTAAATGAACAGATTCATTGAAATAGAATTTACATTTCCACAAATAAGAGTGCAGATTATACAACATTATAGAAAACAAAGGAAGACCTCACAAAAGTGAAAGATATTTGGTTATCTTGGTTTGGCATATTGACTGTCATACAAATAATGTTAGAATCCAGTGGTACTTTGAAGACCAACAAAGTTTTATTCAAGATACAAGCTTTCGTGTGCCCGCTGTCATGGGTGCTGGGGAACCTGCAGAGGAAGTTGAGCCTGCAGAAGAAACTGTGCCCCTGCCACCTGCACCAGTGCCCCTGCCTCCTGCTGGAGAAGATCCCAGCCCCCCTGCCTCACCCTCTCGGGTGGCGCGTGTGCGTGACCACCTTAGTCAGGACCTCAGGGATCCGAGGAGGGCGGCACGCTCACAAGCAAGATGCTCCCTGAGCCCTGAGTTTTGAGAGGATTCTGGCCCTTCTAAGAGCAAGGATGCTTGAGTTGCAACAGGATCCTGGCTGCCTCTCTGAGCCAGCAATTAGCTCAAATGGGCAACAGCCAGCAGAGGGCTATATAGCTGTAGGCTTTGGGAGGAGGCTTTGTGAAAGCAACTAGTCATCTCCCTGATGTTCTAGCATCCACTCTGGCTTGACTTTGGTTTCTGGACTCCCTGACTTTGGCTCGTGACTGCTGGACTCCCTGACCTCGACTTCTGGACCTCGGACCTGCGATACTTGTACAGTGATTCGGATTTGGCGCCTCGGACCCTCCTGCTTACTGGCTACAGACCTCGGACTGCCCCTGGACTTTGCCAGACCCGGCCCCAGCCGTGACACCCGCACACTTTCTCAGATACATAAAATGGAAAATAACCATTTAAACTTACAGACAGAGGCTGAACAGCAAATTAGCATGTAACATGATGAAGACATTTTAAGATATGCAGAGACAGAACTGGAATAACAAGTTAAGTATTTAGAATCATAGAATCATAGAGTTGGAAGGGACCTCCAGGGTCATCTAGTCCAACCCCCTGCACAGTGCAGGAAACTCACAAATACCTCCCCTAAATTCACAGGATCTTCATTGCTGTCAGATGGCCTCTGTTTAAAAAGGAACCTAGCACCAAAATTGTTTTAAATTGTTTTAAACTATTTAATTGTTATTAACTTGGTTTAATTGTTAAACTCTAATATTTATCTATTGTTTTATTGTTTTAGTTCCACAATTGATTCCACCCCCCCAATTGATTCCACCATTGGGGGGCCTTTGTAGAGAACGCCTGTTCTCTGGTAGCTTTAAATTTAGTTTCTTTTGGCCCAGGGATTTTAAGAAGATTTTTTGAGCTTGATCGCAGTGCTCTCTGGGAAACATATGGAGAGAGGCGGTCCCTAAGGTAGGTAGGTCCTTGACCATATAGGGATTTAAAGGTAATGACCAGCACCTTGTAACGAACCCAGTAAACAATTGGCAGCCAGTGCAATTCCCGCAGCCCAGACTGCACATGTTCCCATCGAGGCAGTCCCAGTAGCAGCCTGGCTGCTGCATTTTGCACTAGCTGCAGTTTCTGGGTTCGGTACAGGGGCAGCCCCATGTAGACGGCATTACAGTAGTCCAACCTCGAGGTGACCATTGCGTGGATCACTGTTGCCAGGTCGCTGTGCTCCAGGAAGGGGGCCAGCTGCCTCGCCCATCTAAGGTGAAAAAAAGCGGACTTGGCAGTAGCTGCTATCTGGGCCTCCATTGTCAAGGGAGGCTCCAGTAGAACTCCCAAGCTCCTAACTCTGCGCACTGCTACCAGTTGCGCCCTGTCAAAAACTGGGAGGGAGACCCCATTCCCTAAGCCGCCGCGGCCCAGGCAAAGGACCTCTGTCTTCGCTGGGTTCAGTTTCAGCCCACTCAGCTTAATCCAGTCTGCCATGGCTTGCAACGCTCAGTCCAGATTTTCCGGGGCATTGCCCGTCCGGTCACCCATCAATAGATAGAGCTGGGTGCCATCAGCGTACTGATGGCAACCCAGTCCATGTCTCTGGGCGATCTGGGCAAGGGGGCGCATAAAGATGTTGAATAGCATCGGAGAGAGAACTGCTCCCTGTGGCATCCCACAATTGAGTGAGTGTCTCTGGGACAGCTCTCCTCTAATTGCCACCCTTTGTCCCCAACCCTCAAGGAAAGAGGAAAGCCACTGTAAGGCTGACCCCTGAATCCCTGCACCGGTAAGGCAGCGGGCCAGCAGCCGGTATCGACCATATTGAACGCAGCTGATAGGTCTAACAGCAGCAAAATTGCTGCGCTGCCTCGATCCAGGTGCCTCCGGAGATCATCCATGAGAGCGACCAAGACTGTCTCCGTCCCATGTCCCGGGTGGAAGCCGGACTGGAATGGATCTAAGGCAGAAGCGTCCTCCAGAAACCTCTGCAGCTGCAGTGCAACGGCCCTCTCAATAACTTTGCCCAAAAAGGGCAACTTTGAGACCGGCTGGTAGTGTGCCAATTCGGTCAGGTCTGATGTAGCCTTTTTTTTAGGAGAGGGCGGACCACTGCCTCCTTCAGAGGGGCAGGAAAGCAGCCCTCTGAAAGAGATCTATTTATGATGTCTCGTATAGGACATCTTAACTCCTCCAGGCAGGCTTTAATAAGCCAGGAGGGACATGGGTCAAGATCACAAGTTGTTGCACGTGCAGCAGAGAGGACTCTGTCAACTTCCTCCAAGCTGAGCGGGTCGAAGTGATCCAGGATCAAACTGGAAGGCAGGCACGGAGCCTCGAGTATACATACTGAATCCAATATGGCAGGGCAGTCGCGGCGGAGCGATTGGATTTTATCTGCAAAATATTTCGCAAAAGCCTCACAGCCTATCTCTAATTCCTTAACATTTGGTTTGCCCTGTGGCAATGTAGTAAGTGTTCGAATTATCCTAAATAATTGTGCCGGGCGCGAATTTGCAGACGCAATCTTAGCCGCAAAGTACATTTTCTTTGTGGCATTGATTGCCATCTCATAGGATCTCATACATTCCCTATAAGATGCTCTGATCGCTTCGTCTCGAGTGTGCCGCCATTGCCTCTCTAGCTGTCTGAGGCCTGGTTTCAGCTGGCGTAATTCCGGGGTATACCACGGCGCCAGCCTAGTCCGGGGTCGCAGAGGGCATCGAGGTGCGATCTCTTCGATAGCCCTGGAGAGTCGGCTATGCCAGACCTTAACCAGAGCCTCCAAGGAGTCGCCAGAGGGCCAGGGATCCCGAAGAGTCATTTGGAACCATTCCGGGTCCATTTGGCTCCGCGGGCGAGCCAAAATAGGCTCGACGCCTGAGCAGGTTTGGGGTGGAGCATTCACACGAGCTTTAAGGGCGCGGTGGTCCGATCATGGCACCGCTTCTATGGTTATATCGTCCACCACAACCCCAGCCGCAAAGATCAAGTCTAACATTTGTAGAAAGAGAGTTGCTGGAGCTCATTAACATAACTCATTTGCATATGCCACACCCCCTGATATCTCTGCAAGTGTGTCAGAAGGAGTGAAGGAGATAAACAAAAATGAAAGGAGGGAAGGAAGATAGAATGAAAGAAACAGACAGAAAGAGACAGAGAAAGGATCAGCGAAAGGAAGGAAGGGAGAGGTAGAAAAAGATGGAGAGAGGAGTGAAAGAAAAAAGAAAGGAAGGAAGGCTCACAGAATGAAAGAAAGACAGAGACAGAGAAAGAATGAAAGAAATAACAGACGGGAGAGGTAGGAAAAAGATGGGAAGAGAAAAGTGAAAGAGAAAAAATGGAAGGAAGGAAGGAAGGAAGGAAGGAAGGAAGGAAGGAAGGAAGGAAGGAAGGAAGGAAGGAAGGAAGGAAGGGGTAGAAAAAGATGGAGAGAGTGGAGTGAGAGAAAGAAAAATGAAAGAAAGGAAGGAACACTGACAAAATGAAAGCAAGCAAGCAAGATAGATAGAGACAGAGAAAGAATGAGAGAAAGGAAAGAAGGGAGAGGTAGAAGAAAGATGGGCAGAAAAGAGAGAAAGAAAAGATAGAAAGGCCTGCCACTGGCCTGGAGATCCCAGGGCCTTGCATGTCCTGGGCTCTCCTAAGTCACCCCCCACCACTGAAAGGCCAGAGAGCCACCCACCACCCCACATCAAAGCTGCTGCTGGCTGGCTGGCTGTCCTCCCTCCCTACTTTGTTGTTGTTGTTCAGTTGCACAGTCGAGTCTGACTCTTTGTGACCCCATGGACAAAGTCATGCCAGGCCCTCCTTTTCTTCCACCATCCTCCAAAGTCTGCTCAGATTTGTGTAACACTGTCTAGCCATCTCATCTTTTGCCATCCCCTTCTTCTTTTGCCTTCTGTCTTTCCCAGCATATTCTCCAATGAGTGCTCCCTTCTCATTTGGTGGCCAAAGTATTTGAGCTTCAGCTTCAACATCTGACCTTCCAGGAAACAGTCAGGATTGATTTCCCTTAGGACTGACTGATTTGATCTTCTTGCAGTCCAAGGGACTCTCAAGAGTCTTCTCCAGCACCACAATTCGAAAGCATCTATTCTTCTGCATTCGGCCTTCCTTAGGGTTCAGCTCTCACAGTCATATATTACTACTGGGAATACCATCGCTTTGACTGTATGAACTTTTGTTGGCAGGGTGATGTCTCCACTTTTTATTATACTGCCTAGGTTCATCATAGCTGTCCTCCCAAGGAGCAAACGTCTTTTAATTTCATGGCTACAGTCATCATCTGCAGTAATCTTGGATCCCAGAAATGTGAAGTCTGTCACTACTTCCATGTCTTCTCCTTCTATCTGCCAAGGTGTGATGGGGCTGGATACCATGATCTTAGTTTTTTTGATGTGGAGTTTCAAGTCTACTCTTGTGCTCTCCTCTTTCACCCTCAACAAAAGGTTCTTTAGGTTCTCCTCACTTTCTGCCATTAGAGTGGTGTCAACTGCATATCTGAGGTTGTTGATGTTTTTCCCAGCAATCTTAATTCCGGCTTCTGCTTCATCCAGGCCAGCATTCCACATGATGTACTCTGCATATACCCATATTTTTCGGTCCATAAGATGCTCCGGACCATAGGACGCACCTTCCTCCTGGGGGGGGCGATCCGCTGCCTCCGCCTCCGATCCCGGCGCTTCCCCCTCGCCTGCCTGCCTGGCTCCAGCTCTGCTTCCAGCAAGCGCTGGGATCGCTCCATGCTGCCCCCACCACAAACCCAGTGCTTCGCGAGCGCCGGCTGTGGAGGGGGCAGCATGCTTCCTCCGTGCCTGTCTGCCTGGCTCCAGCTCTGACGCTTATAACAAGCGCCAGGATCGCTCCCTCCGCCCTCCAATCCCAGCGCTTGCTTTAAGCATCAGAGCTGGAGCCAGACAGACAGGCACGGAGGAAGCACGCCGCCCCTTCCGCAGCCGGCGCTCGCGAAGCGCTGAGTTTGCGGAGGGGGCGGGTGCTCCCTCCATGCCTGTCTGCCTGGCTCCAGCTCTGATGCTTAAAGCAAGCGCTGGGATCGGAGGGCGGAGGGAGCGATCCTGGCGCTTGCTGTAAGTGTCAGAGCTGGAGCCAGGCAGACAGGCACGGAGGAAGCACGCTGCCCCCTCCGCAGCTGGCGCTCGCGAAGTGCTGGGTTTGCGGTGGGGGCAGCGTGGAGCGATCCCAGCGCTTGCTGGAAGCAGCGCTGGAGCCAGGCGCGGGGTAAGCGTCGGGATCAGAGGCAGAGGCAGCGGATCGCCCCCCCCCGGAAGAAGGTACATCCTATCGTCCCTTCGCTCCATAAGACGCACACACTCCCCCCCTTTTTTGGGGGGGGGGAAGTGCGTCTTATGGTCCGAAAAATACGGTAAATTAAATAAGCAGGGTGGCAATATACATCCTTTTCAAACTCCTTTTCCTATTCTAAACCAATCAGTTGCTCCATATCCCATTCTGATAGTTGCTTCTTGACCCTTATACAGGTTTCTCAGGAGACATGTGAGGTGGGCTGGTACTCCCATCTCTTTAAGGCCTTGCCACAGTTTGTTGTGATCCACACAATCAAAGGCTTTAGCATAGTCAATGAAGCAGAAATAGACATTTTTTTCTGATACTCCCGTGCTTTCTCCATAATCCAGCGAATGTTGGCAATTTGATCTCTAGTTCCTCTACCTCTCCGAAACCCAGCTTGAATTTCTGGTAGTTCCCAATCTACATAGTGCTGAAGCCTAGCTTGTAGGATCTTTAACATGACCTTGCTGGCATGTGAAATGAGTGCAATGGTGCGATAGTTTGAATATTCCTTGGCATTACCCTTCTTTGAGATTGGAATATAAACTAACCTTTTCCAATCCTCTGGCCACTGTTGCATTTTCCTCACTACTACTCTAGCTAAATGGATGGGGAAAAGGGATTGTATTTACAGACTTCACTGGACAGAGGTAGGTGGGGAGGACGGGGTGGGGGAGCAAAGCCAGAGCTTCCAGTGTGCTCCTGCTCAAACTGAGGAGGCCTGTCATTCCCAAAGGTTGGTGGGGGGCTCAACTACATTCCTTTCATGGCTCATACAATCAAACTTCAATTCATTTTCAGAATTGTAGAATTTAAAAAGGAAATACCAGTTAATTGGAAGAATAGAATTTTTAAAAAAAAAAATTAGAAAGAAAATATATATTTTTAGGAGGACTACATATATATGCCAGGAAAACATGGTAATTTCTTCAAGTGCTTCCCTCAGGAAAGTTTATTATGAGGCTCATCAGAATGCCCACATCTTCTGGTACTATTAGTGGACCCCTTTCTTATTGTCCCACTCAGCTAAGTTATAATTCCCTGTACCACTTCTCTGCTTTCCACTTGTGACAGCCCTATCCTCCCTTCCTTTCCTCTGTTTCTCTCTTACCCACATCCTTCATGTATGGTCTTTGTTTGGACTAGCCATGGGTTAATAAATCAAACTTCAGTAGGATGGCTTCCACTAGGAATTGTTAAAATGGCTTGTTTGTTGCTTGTTCCCAGTTTGTGTTATCTGCATTGGTGTGATTTATTACATTTTAGTATATTTCAAAGTTTAGAATATTTTACTGCATTGTCCTTGTATCTGCTCTCCCTTTTCATTTTTCTTTTACCTCATGTATATGCAATAAAGAGCAAATCTGGTTCTGAGCTGCCATTTTTCTTCCTGTCATAATTCCACCTGAGATGCAGTCTCCAAGACTGCACATGTGGGAATATTTACACGTGTAGACGCTGATATGGGTATCTCTCGGGTATTAACAAGGTGAAATACCTCCACGATAATGGTGTCTGCCACCCTTTATTTATGTTATTCCCTGCATTTAAAAGCCATTAATCCTTTAAAAAATCTGTTAGCTAACTAACATGGGAACCAAAATAATAAATTAAGCATTACCAGGCCTTAAATTCAGCAGGAGTTCACAGGAGTGCAGCTCCTGAACCTTTCTGAGGGTTCCCCCTCCTTCTCCCCACCTACCTTGTCCATTGAATAGTAGGTACAGCTGCATAATAATCCCTGGATTAGGAGAGCGGGCAGCCAGTCAGCCATCCACCAGGAGCTTTGCCATGCCCCTAGCATATGAACATATGAAGCTGCCTTATACTGAATCAGACTCTGGGTCCATCAAAGTCAGTATTATCTACTCAGACTGGCAGCAACTCTCCAGGGTCTCAAGCTGAGGTTTTTCACACCTATTCGCCTGGACCCTCTTTAGTTGGAGATGCTGGAGTTTGAACCTGGGACCTTCTGCTTACCAAGCAGATACTCTACCGCTGAACCATCGCCCCTCCCCAAAGCTCAGCATTTAGCATATATAACAGAAAAGATTTCTCTCTCTCTCTTTCTCCTGAAGCCTGCTTTGGTCAAGGAAATGTGAGAGCCAGCTGAGCCTGGAGTTCTTTTCATCTGCTGTTCCAGATGTGCCAGCCAAGGCCCTTCTGTGGAAATCAAGAACTCTAGTGATCATCTGCCATGCACCTGTGATCTCTACTTCTACTAGTATCTCTAGTCTAGACAGGCTTCCAGTATTGTTCCTGATAGCATGTGTGTTTGTGTGTATTTGTGTAAAGTGCCATCAAGTTGCAGCAGACTTATGGCAACCCCTCATGGGGTTTTCAAGGCAAGAGATGTTTAGGGGTAGTTTGCCATTACCTGCCTCTGTATAGCAACCCTGGGCTTCCTTGGTGGTCTCCCATCCAAGTACTCACCAGGGCTGACCCTGCTTAGCTTCCGAGATCTGACAAGACCGGGCTTAGCTTGGACTATCCCGGTCAAAGCTAGCAAGATCTGTAATTTACAAGAAAGATTCCGTTCAGCAGAATCAGTATTGGGGGCTGTTGTTTTTACAACAGTCAAGCATTAACTTAACCCCCCCCCCCGAAAAAGCTATTCTTGAAGTCTTCTAAGATTGCCTAAACCAGGGGTGTCAAACATGCAGTTTGTGGGCCGAATCAGGCCCGAGGAGGGCTCCTATCAGGCCCCTGAGCAACTGGCTGTCATCTGCTTCCTTCTCCCTATATCTTGCTTCCTTCAGTATAACGGCTTACTTTGCAAGGCTTGCTCAACTGCACAGGAGCTACAGAACAAAATCTCTATTTTCTCCATTGGCTGAGGCTCCTCCCTTGGGGAAAGAAGGAAAGAGCCAGAGCTTCCTTTGCCCAGTTCCCTGGATCCCATGGAAGAAATACAAAGAAAGCACCTTTAAGACCAATGAGTGCTAACATTTTAAGCACGTTTAAAGTTTTAAGAATATATATATATTTGTGTTTGTTTGTGTTCTTTATAAAATGTATATCTCTGCTACCTAATCTTAAATAGGTACACACATCGCCTGGCCTGACATGGCTCGGCCCAACCAGACATGTCCCAACCCAACAAGGTCTCTTTTATGTCAGATCCAGCCCTCATAACAAATGAGTTCGACACCCCTGGCCTAAAGCATTCTAACTGCAACTTAACTCGCTTCCTCAGAGACTGAAAACAAAGAAACAGAACTTGTATATGTCCCTTCCCTAGCAGCCCTCATTAACTCCTGTGCCACCCTTTCTTCACTTATGTGATTTTGGGTGGTGAGTGGCTTGCTGGCCTTTTGACTTTTGGGTTAGAGCCAAGGAGAGCCCCAGATGAGCAAGGTCTGCTTAAACTGGCTGGATCTCTAGCCAGCTCAAGCAGGCTTTGCTCACCCAAGGCTCTCCTTTCTTGCATCAGGTTGCTTTTGGCTGGTGGGGGGTGGCATATACTAATGAGTTATGCTAATGAGCTCCACCATCTATTTTTCTACAAAATGATCCCTGAGCATTACAGCCATAATTTCAATGGAGATCAACAAGGTAATGGCAACTTTTATTAGATTCCTTCTAGAATTATTCCATTTTAAAAAATCATTGATCTCTGGACATTCATTGATATTTCTGGAAACAATGCTGGTAATGCCATATATCCCAAAACATCTTCCATACACAGCTAAATAGTGACATCCAAAGTCTAGTGAAATAAAGCCCGGATATTTATATTCACTTCACCTGGTCTTGTTCATGTGTTCTGGCCACAAGGGGAAAAGGTACGTTAAACTGTTGATGCACCATGTAGTAAGGTATTCATATCCACAACCAAAATGGATTGGATTTTTTCCTTCATTCTATTTCTTGAAATGGCAATTAGTTCTATTTATACGCTAAGGAGAACCACTTATAGATGTTTCAGCAATGATTGAACAAAGTGTGTGCCCACAAAACTTAAGTGGGGAGATTTCCTCCTCCCCTTTCTCACCATACCTACTGTGACTCCTGAGCTTCGTGGCCACCATTGATTGCACTGCCATTGCCAATGGACCAAGCACAGCTCTTGGGCTCCTCCAATGGCTGCTGCCTTGCTCAGAGAAGAAGTCTGCAGATTTATACCCCGCCCTTCTCTCTGAATCAGAGACTCAGAGCGGCTTGCAATCTCCTGTATCTTCTCCCCCCACAACAGACACCCTGTGAGGTGGGTGGGACTGCAAGGGCTCTCACAGCAGCGGCCCGTTCAAGGACAACCTCTGCCAGAGCTACGGGTAACCCAAGGCCATTCCAGCAGGTGCAAGTGGAGAAGTGGAGAATCAAACCCAGTTCTCCCAGATAAGAGTCAGCACACAACCACTACACCAAACTGGCTCTCTTTTATACTTTAAAAAAAGATAAAGGTAATCCCCTGTGCAAGCACCATTCACTTTCGACTCTGGGGTGACATTTTCACGTTTTCACTTAAAATAGTATAAAAGAATACTATTTTACTTTTCAGGAAATTAACGCCCCAGTGTGGTTTTTTTTTTAAGATTTCAGATTTTTCTGCAAATTGGTGTGTGTGTGGGGGTGTCACTCAAGTTTGCAGGAAGGTATGTTTTGTGTAAATATGATCCCGATCTGCTGATTTAAACATCTGCAGATGGGGTCCACACTTGGGAAATTGATCTATGGATAGTGATGACAATAACATGGGGTGAAATAGCTAGCATGCTGGGGTTGGGTGTAGAAAACCCAGACTGAAATTCTCATTGGGTACCTGGGACAAATGATTAACATATAACCCATGCTTAATTATTTTACATGACCAAAAGTTCATATTGGGAAAATATGGGATAAAAATAAATAAAACAGAGATATAGTCCAGCTACTGCCAAACCATGTTGACTGGACCTTCTATCCTATTTCCTTCGCCAAAGGAAGTCCTTCCTATCAGTCATGATATCTAGATGGTGCTCCCATTTTCAGAAGTAGTATGCTGCTGAATATCAGATGCTAGGCATAAACAACAATGGAAATGTTCAATAAGGGAGAATGGCCACAAAGTAGTTCTAGAGAGAACTGGCTGGTTCATACTTCCCTCAAAAACTCATTATCATTGAATCCCTCATATTAATAAACGTAAACCCCTTAGAACAAGATGGTATTAAATCAGATGATAAGGCTCCTAAGGCAGCCATCAAAATTCAGGCTTGCTTTTGTGGATATATAACAAGGAAAAAGCTTAATGGGGAGAAGAAGAGAGATGCCCAAACTAATGATGCTGAAGCTGGTGAGAAGGAGGAAGTCCTTCCTAATGGTGTGGCTGATGGCAAAGCTGCTATTACAGATGTGGCTTTGTCTGAGAATTCCCAGCCTGCAGAAGGCAACAAAGAGGGAAGCACCCCAGCAGAGGAGAAGCAGGAGGAGGCCACAGCTGACACTGGTTCAGAACAAGAGGCCTCAAAGGCTACAACTCCTGCTGCCCCATTGAAGGAAAACTCCTCCCCTGCTGCCACTGAAATGGAAAGTGCCACTATAGCTTCCACTAATAACCATCTTTGAAAGCCCATAAAACTCCCATCAAGGAGGAACCTAAAACAAGCCAATGTGCCTTCCACTGACACCACTGCCATTAGCCCCTATACTGCAGAGGATGCTACTGCCAAGGCAACAGTGCAACCCTAAACAGACATGGCAGAGAGGCCAAATTGAAGAGAAGACAGATGCTGTAGAAGAAACCAAAACTTCTGAAAATGCCCAACAGGAAGAAGCAAAAGAAGATGAGAGCAAGGTGAACCAAGAAAATGCCTGAACATTAAGAAATGACTCCCCATTACCCCTCCCTCTCTCCTTCCCTCCTCTTTCCTGTATCTTTCCTTCATTTCCCTTCTGACCTGCTCCCACACTCACATCTGTGAATCTGTCCTCTTTGTTCTCACCTCTCTCCCACAATTTTTTTTCTCTCTGGGTGGCAAACATTTAAAGGGGAGGAGGAGCAAGAAAAATCCAAGTCAGACAATGAGGCTTAAATATTTTGTTTCTTGGTGTTGTTATGGCTAGGGGTTTTTTTTGTAATGATGACCCAACATTTTGGGGAAATTCTTTGACCTGACTACCACAAATGCCCCCTCCCCCCCCTCTGTTCCAAGTGTGTGTGGAATCTTATGTTCACCTGAGGAGTCCAAACATACTGAGTTAGTTAAGAAAAAAAAGAAAAGAAAATAACAAATATTTTTTTCTTTTCTCCTTTTTTCAATATGATGATGGAATGAACAAAAGGAGATAAAGCAACAAAACAGAATGAAAAATACACCCCTGGTTTGTTTTTAAAAATAAAGCAAATGTGCCAATTAGCATTTTAAAAAAGGATTAACTGGGCCATGCAGCTAAATAAAAATTAATCAGAGTTGTGAAAAAATGTAAATAAATATGCTAAATGGAAGGTTATAATGAACTGAGAAGTAGTGAATGAAACTATATTGAGCCCTGTTGTTTGCTAAGTCAAATATATATTTATTTTTATGGAGCAATATACTGCACTGTAACTATGTGAAAAAACGAATCTCAGAACTAGAGGCTGCAGGAGACAAAGAGGTACAATATTTTTCCTCATGGATGTGATTTTTCATTCTTAAAGGTAAAGGTAGTCCCCTGTGCAAGCACCAGTCATTTCCAACTCTGGGGTGATGTTGTTTTCACAACATTTTCACAGCAGACTTTTTTATGGGGTGGCTTGCCATTTCCTTCCCCAGTCATTTACACTTTCCCCACAGCAAGCTGGGTACTCATTTTACCAACCTCAGAAGGATGGAAGGCTGAGTAAACCTCAAACTGGCTACCTGAACCAAGCTTCCGCTGGGATCGAACTCAGTGTCGTGAGCAGAGCTTAGAACTGCAGTACTGCAGCTTTACCACTCTGTGCCATGGGGCTCTTTGCTCTTCATTCTTAGGACCCAACATTTAAAAAAAAAATCAGCAACTTTGCTCATCTTTACTTATCTAAATCTAGTACAGATTGTGGTACTAGCTTGGCTGTATTGCATTTCTTAGCAGCAGACTAGTGTTCATACCCTTCAGAGACCAAGAAAGAGCCTTGTCCCTGTGTGAGAGAGGCATGTAGTTGGAATACCACCCCACATCATGAATTAATTGAGGAAGGTAAGATCCTGTATTTATATGGCCTGACCTTCCAGACCCTTACAGGTCATTATGTGGGGGCCTTGCTTTAAAGCCACTGGATTTCTGAAATCTGAGACATGCTTTTTCAAGGAGTCTCCTTTTTCTGTTCTTCAACCTGCCTAAGAAAGCTCTGTCAAGTTACCTCACTCCTAGCTTTTAGGAGGCTGACAATAACCTTAGAAAGGAAAAGTTAGTTGTTAATGCCTTAGTTTGCTGGATATCTATGTGTGTTCTTTGACTCACACTGTATTTGACTGGTGGTTTTAATTGCACGTTTTAATAAAATGGTTTCAATCATTTCAATCTAACCGTTTTTCTCATATTTAAGTAGTTCTTACATAACAGAGCTCTGTGATTAAATCTTTGATATCGCCAGTGCCTTTTGTGAATAGGGTTCCTAAATCCCCCACTAGGCCTGGAGACCCCCGATTTGGAGCCTCCTCCCCCCGCTGGCCATAAAAGGGAAAGCGGGGGGAGGGGAGGGGGAGAACGGCAGCCCTTCCCACCCAGCCCCGATCGCAGCAGCCAGAGCTCTTCCATTTTCTCAGGCTGCTTCCCGCCCCCAGTCAGCTGGCCGGTGAAGGGAGGGGAGCCCAGCCACGCCCCCAAAGGACCATGTGCCTTTGCACCTCCGGAGGTGAGTGAGTTCTGCTGGCTTCCTATTCCATGCCATAAAGTGCCCAGCTGGTGTGCCTGTGTTGCTGTGAGAAGCTGGCAGCAACTCGTGAGTACAGAGTCCCCTGCATCAGATTTGCCAGAAACGGGGGGGGGGGGAGGGGGAGGGAGAGGGAAACGTCTTCTCATAGGGTATAATGGGGAATTGATCTGGAGGTTTCGGGGGCTCTGGGGGAGCTGTTTTTTGAGGTAGAGGCACCAAATTTTCAATATAGTATCTAGTGCCTCTCCCCAAAGTATCCCCCAAATTTCAAAACGATTGGACCAGGGGGTCCAATTCTATGAGCCCCAAAAAAGGTGCCCTTATCCTTCATTATTTCCTATGGAAGGAAGACATTTAAAAAGGTGTGCTGTCCCTTTAAATGTGATGGCCAGAACTCTCTTGGAGTTCAATTATGCTTGTCACACTCTTGTTCCTGGCTCCGCCCCAATGTCTCCTGGCTCCACCCCCAAAGTCTCCTGGCTCCACCCCCAAAGTCCCCAGATATTTCTTGAATTGGACTTGGCAACCCTATTTGTGAATGTACTATGCAAATTCTCCATCCTTTTGCCATTTCATGCAGGGCCGGATTAACAATTAGGTCAAGTAGGGCCTGGCCTATGGGCCTCCACACCTTTAGGGGCCCCAGGATGGCTTTCCTCCCATCTCCCCCCCCCCACCTAAGCATTTGATTGGTTTGGATGATCCATAAGCAGTTACCAAAATAGGTTATACCAGATCCTATACATACAGCATTATATGACCATATTAGTCTGTTGTGTGGTACTCTGCTATGTTACCATTATTTGCACATTAGGTTGTACTAACATGATAAGCAATTAACACTTTTAATGCTTCCTGTGCTGAGTAAAATGCTTCACTTCACTTTAGAGATGTTTTATTTATACTGTGTTTGTTGTAGAATGACCAAAATGCTGTCATGTCCCAACAGGAACTGTTTGCTTAGTTAAATCCCCTTTGCTGGTAATTTGTCTGGTGGAGGTAAATTATCATTGGCCCCTGATGCAATCACTGGAAGGGATCAACAATGCAAGAGGACTCTCCAGGGAGGGAACCCTTAATATAACTTTACCTGAAATTAGTTCCAAAAATAAATAAATATTTAGGATTTACTAAGCTCTGAAACTCTTAGAACTTGAATTAGTGCCAACTGATGTTTGCTGCAATAATATTTACAAATAGTCTGTCACATGGGTGTCAAGCATGTGGCCCAGGGGCCGAATCAGGCCCCCGGAGGGCTCCTATCAGGTCCCGGAGCAACTGGCTGTCCTTTGCTTTCTTCTCTTTCTCTCTTGCTTCCTTCTGCATTACAACTTGCTTTACCAGGCTTGCTCAATCGCACAGGAGCTACAGAGCAAAACCTCTATTTTCTTCATTGTCTGAGGCTCTTCCCTTAGGGAGGAAGGGGGGGAAGGGAGAGCTTGCTTTGCCAGGCTGTCTCAATCACACAGCAGAGCTACTGAGTCAAGCCTCGCTTTCTTCTGTTTGTTGAAGCTCCTTCCCTTCCTGGTCCCTGGGGAAGGAAGGAAAGAGCCATAGCTTCCTTTGCCCAATTCCCTGGATCCCATGGGAGAAATACAAAGGAGGAACCTTTAAGATCAACGAGTTTTAATGTTTTAGGCATGTACATACATACATAATTTATTATGTACATACATAATTAGGCATGTTTTATTTTAATTTTTAAACAAATCTTTGTGGCCTTTATAAAGTTTATATCTCTGCTACCTAATCTTAAATAAGTACACACATGGCCTGGCCCAACATGGCCCGGCCTAGCAAGGTCTCATTTATGTCACATCCAGCCCCCATAACAAATGAGTTCAACACCCTTGGTCTGTGAGCTCACCAGAGGCTGGAAGGAGCAGAAAGTTTGATCCAATGAATTAACATTTAATTTTCCCTTGAGTTCCAGTGGGTGTAAAATGACTGCTTGCATTTGGATTAAAAACAATTATGTGAATCTTCCCAGATATTTTACTGCAGACACTTAACAACTTAGGTTTCCCAACCCTCCCGCCCTGGCGGGGGACCCCTGGATTTGCAGCCTCTTCCCCCGCTCTCCAAAAACCTGGAAGCAGGGGGAGGGGGGGGGAAACGGCGCCAAGGAGCGTGGCGAGCTGCGAGTCCGGGTCCTTCTGAGCCCATCTCGGAGGAGCAGCTAGGTGAAGCGGAGAAGAGGCAGCAGCAGCGCAGTGGCGTTGCCCGCTCCATTCTGCCTCTGAGGTAAAATGAGAAAAGGAAAGGGTGGAGGCAGGCCAGGAGCGTGGCGAGCCGCGAGTCCGGGTCCTTCTGAGCCTCAGAAGGACCCGGACTCGCCACGCTCCTGGCCTGCCTCCACCCTCCCCTTCTCTCATTTTACCTCAGAGGCGGAGCGGGCGACGCCGCTGAGCTGCCGCCTCTTCTCCGCACCTAGAAGGACTTTGGTTTGATCTGGCAGGTCTGTTTGCGCATGTGTTTTTATGGTCCATTGACTCCATGTTCCCCACTCTCCAAAGAAACGCATCTCTTTTGAAAGAGCAGTGAAAACCTCGCCGGAAGGGAATGAACTGGAAACGGGCTGAGTGGCGACATCCTGCCCTCTTTCTTCTCTTCACAATCCTTGTGACTTGAAGATGATTCCCGTCTTCTGTCAGGGGTTACTTATCACTTTGAAAAATGTCTTTTATCCCTTTACCTGCCAAAGGGGGGGTGGGGGGTGGAGAAGGAGATATTTACACAACTTTGCTGGCTCCAGGCTTCTGTGTGTGTGTGTGGGGGGGTATTATTCTGTATATTTTTTTTATATCCAGGGAGGATACTGAGAGTCTGTTCACCAACCTTCAGCCGGTGTTTTAAAAGTAACCTGTAAAGTAGGAAGTATTTCTCATTTCTTTGGTCTCTCTTTACTTTTTTTTTTAAAAAAGAAGAACTTAAAAGGTTTTGCAGAGGGTTCCCCTCCCCCCCTCCTTAAGAGCCAGAAATGTCAGGTTTTGACTGGGAATGGAGTGTTATTGTTGTCAGTCCAAGAGAATGAAAGATGGAGAGAAACAGAGAAGGCCATAAGTTTGCCCCTAAATTCTGTTCTTAAATGTTTTGCTAGCATTTGAGCTTTGCACAATACCCTGGCCACTGAACCCAAACGTCCCCTCTTTTTTTGTCTCTTTGCTTTTGTAAGCCACCACTGGGCCACCAAGAGGGAGTGTTGAAAGAGGGGGCAGATACTCTAGAAACTAGCACCATGGAATGCTGAGACTTAGGGTTGCCAATCCCCAGGTGCAGCGGATTCCCTGGTTTGGAGGCCCTCCCCCCCTTTAGAAAGCGTGGGGGGGAGGGAAATGTCTACCGGGCACTCTGTTATTCCCTATGGAGAACGATTCCCATAGGGAAAAATGGGGAATTTATCCGTGGGTATTGGGGGCTCTGGGGGGGCTATATTTTGAGGTAGAGGCACCAAATTTTTAGTATAGCATCTAGTGCCTCTCCCCAAAATACCCCCAAGTTTCAAAATGATTGGACCAGGGGGTCCAATTCTATGAACCCCAAAAGATGGTGCCTCTATCCATTATTTCCTATGAAAGAAAGGCATTTAAAAAGGTGTACTGTCCCTTTAAATGTGATGGTCAGAACTCCCTTGGAGTTCAATTATGCTTGTCACACCCTTGTTCCTGGCTCCACCCCCAAAGTCTCCTGGCTCCACCCCCAAAGTCCCCAGATATTTCTTGAATTGGACTTGGCAACCCTATAACAACTACTGAGGAAAAAATTCCTTGGTTCAAATGGCTGATCCAGAAGTTAAACCCTATCAAGTCTCCAGTACTGATTTACCTCTGGCCTTCACCACCAGCAGCCCTGGGGGTCCACAGTTAGGTGTCCCAAGGTGACTCTGACCCCTCAAATAACTATCATTTTTACAGATGTTTTATTTATACTGCTTTCACACATTACCTGTCTATCATAATTTTGCTTTATCTTCAGCTACTGTTGTTTTCCTGACAGATACTTCAGGGGTCTGTCACCCTTTCTTGGGCAGCGTTTCTACTGCGTGTCACACCAATAAGATATCTTTGAATTTAAATTTATCTGGCATGCTGCATATCCCTGCAGCAGAGGTTACTGGTGCTCCAAGCAGTTCTGCCTCTCCTGAACAATCTTCGTCCCTTTGATCTTTTTCTTTTTTGCTCTTTGGTATTTTTGTGTGTGTATGCTAATCAAAGCAGTTGGAGAGGGGCTCTGGGAGGGGAATCTTTGGCTGTTCTGAAAGCTGGAATTGGTGACCTGAACCTTATTATTTGCAAGGCTGATAGTATTTATTTTTTGCACAGCAGTCTATCATCATTAGGGGTTGAAGAGTTCATTCATTATGGCTGAGGAATAATGCCCTAAAACTAAATGCATTTAGTTGGAAATAAAGACCTTTAATGTCAGAAGAACATGCTTCCAAGTAAGCAGTCAAATGAGGTTTTATGGGTGAAACAGAAAGACAGCAAACGTTATAGTAATAATGTCATATGACTAAAAAGTGCTTTTGGCACTGGTTATGTTTAGTATAACAAAATGATACAGTTCATAAATAATATGGTACATATTTATTTTCTTCATTAATAGCATGCCTTTCTAACTGAGCCTCAAGGTGGGTTGCAAAATATAAAAAGCAATTTATTCAGACAGTACAATACATCCAATAAGCAATGTGATAGGACTAAGATTATAGAATTAGAAAACCATGGAGACAAAAAAACTCTAAAGCATGACACACCATAATACAAAAAGTGGATTACAAAAGTACAATGCAATGCAGTAACAGACAGGTAGTACATACTATAAATGATGTAATAGACTACAATCCCTTTTTCTTATAAAGACATCCCCAAAGTGAGCTGATTTATGTATGAGAATTAAAAATCAAATCTGGTCTGCTTGATTTTATCTGATTGGAATTTCTGTTATTTTTATCCCTTTTGCTAGATTAAATATGTTTGTTTTTAACAATTATTTTTTTGTTTTGGCCATTAATAGAATAAACGAGTCATGATTTAAATTTCATTTTTCTTGTTCCTATGCAGTTCATTTGGGTCTATTGTTCAGTGGAGGCTTCTGCCCTTCAGAGGTGGTCCTCCTCAAAGCCACTCACTGACCCCTCCCACAGTGTAGAAAAAGCCCAGCAGGAGCTCATTTGCATATTAGACCACACCACCTGGCCTGGGAGTAAGTGGCTGCCACATGGCAGATTGGGCAAACTGGAGCCCTAGCCAGCCCAGGCCGAGCTCTGCTCCTGTGGGCTGCAGCAGAAAAAAAGCCCTGAACAGCTGAACCATGCAGCTCCTTACACTCCTATCACACAGCTATCACTTTAACAGTAGCAACTTTCCCAAGGTAAGATAGAAAATTCTTAAACACCTTTACATGAATTACTGTTAATTTCCTTACATGAAGGAGTCTCAGAGTTTTTAAAGTAAGGCTCACCAACTTAATTAACTTTTCAGTTCACCTGCAAAGAAACTACATGCTACTTTCTCCATGTTACAATACAAACTGCAGGAATCTCTAACTAGTTAACACCTAGCTTCTGTTTTATAGTTTTAGTGAACAACTGGCTGTATTTCATGGCCATTTTCATAATATGCAGAGGCAAATCCAGATTTACCATTGAGTTTCATGGGGCCTCTTTCTCAAACTCATTGGCTCCTCCTCCTTCCTCCTAGACTTATTGTTGTGAATGTGGATTCATGTGAATGTTCTTTATCAGTGGTCCTGCCTGCCTGCTAGAACAGTGGTCCCCAACTTTTTTACCCCAAGGACCAGCCCCAGGAATCAGACTGCCGACCGCGACCCCAGGGTCGGCAGGGTGGGGCACCCAATTCGACCTTCCCCTCGTGGTGCCTCCTCCTCCCCCATTTTCCTTCTCCATCTTTCACCGCCACACACAGCCTCATTGCCACTTCCTCCTTCCCCATTTCCTCCTCCCTCCTTTGCCCCCGCTGAGCAGCCTTGCTGCCTCTTAAAGGTGCCCACCTGGATCTATTTTCCTCCCCCCATTTTCCTCCTGTTTCCTCCTTTGCCCCCCCCCACACCTTCTCCTCCCCTGCTTCCCGTTTTCACCCTTTTAAGGTCAGGGAAGGGGCCATGAAGCATCTCCCAGGCCGACTCCCCTGCTGATCATCTGATTGGCCAGAAAATAACTGCAGTAGCAGCGAGCGATGCTGCCCTTGCCTCCTTGAGGTGAAAATAGGGGAGAGGCAGCAAGGCTGTGCGGGGGGGAGGGTGAAGGAGGGAGGAGGAAACGGGGGGGAGGAGGATAGATCCAAGTGGGCAGCCATGTTGGTCTGAAGCAATAGAACAAGTTTCCTTCACCCCGTCCCTCCCATGCAGCCTTGCCACCTCTTAAAGATGCAACTTGACTCCTACTTGAGGCAACAAGGCTGCGCAGAGGGGGGAAAGGAGAGAGGAGGAAATGGGGGAGGAGGCGGCAGTGGCGAGACTGCGCGGGGGGGCAAAGGAGGGAGGAGGAAACAGGAAAGGAAGAGGCGGTGGTGAGGCTGCGCAGGGGGGCAAGGCTGCGCAACCCGTTTCAAACAAGCTGCGGCCCAGTAGAGGTCCCCGGCCCGGGGGTTGGGGACCCTTGCTCTAGAACAATGGGCAGTAGGATCCAAATCCCTGCTGCCCTAGTCCAACCAGAAGCCCCCTGCTGGTTCAAAATCCAATGGCGTCCTAGCGTGGGAACCCAGGACTGTATATAGTTGGCCCCATTGGCCCAGTTTAGCCAGTCTTCTTGGCCACTGGTTACCATGCTGTGACTCAATAAAGAGCTATGATCTCGGCAACCTCGTTTCTTCTATGAATTGACCCACTATATTATACTTATGGTCCACTTGTGAGAGAGGTAAAAGTTACTCACAGTTTAAGAACCACTATCTTACACAGACCAGGTGTAAGGCACTGGTTCCAGCACAATAAATAGTGGTTCTAGCACTATTGTGGTGTTAACAAAGCATTATAGTGGGAGTCTATACTGGAAATGTGAGTACAGCAAAGAGAGACTTTAAATCTGTTATGGAATATAGTTCTCTCATCCTTAACTAACTACAATCAGCATGCATTTCTAAGATTAGGGGGAAAGAATCCAGGCTAACGTGTGGTTTTTAAACTCCTTCAGAAATTGAGAACTAAAAACTAAATGAAGATCCTAGAAGGCAGAGAAACAGAATGGGGAATGAAGTCTTTTTACATTAAAGGGTTGTGTCAGTTTTCATCAGTGAAACAAGGATATGTATATGTAAGAGTAAAACCTTCCTCCTTCCCTATGTATTTCTTCTATGAAGTGAGGCCCCTGCGCGGCTGTAAATTTAACACACTGCGGGGGGGGGGGGGATCTCTCCTGTTGTGAGATCTGTTTGTCTGTGATGTTTGGAAATGTTTCATAATCTCCCTAGTCCTCCTTCTTTGAGTCTGAATTGTGCTTAAACTCTCCACATCAAATGTCCAAGTACCAGAATAATGAATGGAAAATTAATTAATATCATTGTTTTTCCTGTTTGCTACCTTTATTTTAGTGACAATTAATGATACTGTAATGAACATCACTACATGTCCCACAGTGGTAATTTCATGGAAATAGAAGTTAATACAAGGGAGGGGCGAGACTCAAGAACCTGCAGGGGTAGGGTTGCCAGGTCTTACCTGGCTGCCGGTGTGGGACTGCAGCCCTCTTTCCTCAGGTTTTCCACACATGCAAAGTGCACACAAAGCAATGATGTCACCCAGAATGACATAATCATGCTAGGTATCACACAGGGTTTTTCAAACATTTGGGGATACTCTATGGTCATCATAGCATTCCCCCCCAAATGGTAGAGTGTCCCTCATGAAACATGCCCAACGCAATGACATCATCTCCAGGTGATGTCATTGTGCTGGGCACATCGAGTGCACCAGTGCTCTTCAGGGGTGGGGCTCCCCTGGTGGTCAGTTCCATAGTGGTGGGTTGAAGGCCCTGAAATTGGGGGAACCCCTGCCTCCAGCGGGAGAATAGGAACCCTGTGCAGGGACTTCCTATTCCGCCCCACCATTTTTTCTTTCATTTCCCTGAAAGCCCCATACCCTCTCTCCTTTTTCTCCTTCCTTCTCTTCTTTTCACCCGCCAGCCAACCTACCTTATCTACCTCCTGTATTTCCCTCCTTCCTTCCCCCTGAGAGCCACTACCCCAAAAAACTATGGCTCAAAATTTCCTCTCTCCCTCTCCTAGTAACCTCCATATCCTTATCTTTCCCAGCTTACATCTTTCCTTCTCAACCATCCCACCAACGTATCTTTAATCTACCCCCTCATCTTCAGCTATATTTATTAATTCCCCACAATGGGTACTCAAAGTAACTTACATCATCTTTCACTTTTTCTTCACAACGTGAGGTGGATTAACCTGAGAATGTGTAACTGGCTCAAGGTTACCGAGTGAGATCCCATGAGAGAATAGGGATATGAACTTGGGTCTTCCAGATTCTAGTCTGAAATGCTAACCACTATTAACTGGTAGGGTTGCCAAATCTAATTCAGAAAATATCTGGGAACTTTGGGGGTGGAGCCAGGAGACCTTGGGGCAGAGCCAGACTTTCCCCTTTCCAAAATAAATGCATAAAAATACAGCAGTGCAGTTCACCTGAATAGTCATCATTTCCTCATCCCCCAATAGCTGCAATTCTAGTAAATGAAAGTGTAAGCACACAAATAACAGTCAAATGCACAGAGGTTGCAAGCTCACATTTTTGTGATCTTACTGGGGCTTAACTCACAGGAACTGCTGTTCTTCAGCCTAACACAGGCAAATAAGAGAGAGAGAGGTGGAGTTTTCCTTTATCTCATAAACAGGCTCCTATGCAAAGACTCTGAAAACAATGCAAAACAAGCACAGAGACAGACACACACTATTACTGCCTCCCCTACAAAGAACTCTCTCTCTCTATCACTGGGTCTGGTTCCTCCACAACGACATCTGACAATTACAGGGGCTACGGTGCTCTCTCTCTCTCACACGCACATACTCTTACTTGCTGTGAAACGAAAGCAAAACAAACGGAGGCTCTGCTTTTGACTCTTCCCCATGAAGTACTTCCTGCTCAACTTTAAAGGGGCACACACACACAAAGAGGCATTTTGAAACGGGACCTGTTTGCAGGTTTCTTAACTTGCGGGAGATCTAGAGGTATTGGTGGCTGTGGGGGCATGGCTTCCCCCTGTCGGCCAGCTGGCTGGGGGTGGGGGGAAGCCTGTAAAACTGGGGGATCCCCTGCTGGGATCTGGGGATTGGGAAGCCTACTAACTGGCTATCATGGGGTGGCTGCTGTTGAATTTTAGCAAGCAGCTGGGCCTGGGTGAATCATGCAAGTCACATGGTATTATCAGCTGGTGCTGGCTGCCAGGACTGGTCCTGATGAGTCCTCCCTCCCAAACAACCCTGAAAAAGTCCTGGACTTGCTCATGCCTTTTACTGACAAAACCCAAAGCTGTCAGGCTGGCAATATTATGGTTGCCTAGCAATTGTCATGGCCCATAACAGGGGTGGCCAAACTTTTTAAATGTAAGAGCCACATAGAATAAATGTCAGATGTCTGAGAGCCCCAAGACAGGGAGGGCAGGAGGGCGGAAGGGAGGATGGAAGGAAGGAAGGAGAAGGAGGAGGAGAAGAATTGCAGATTTATACCCCGCCATTCTCTCTGAATCAGAGACTCAGAGCGGCTTATAATCTATCTCCTTTCCCCACAACAGACACCCTGTGAGGTGGGTGGGGCTGAGAGGGCTCTCACAGCAGCTGCCCGTTCAAGGACAGCTCCTGAGATAGCTATGGCTGATCCAAGGCCATTCCAGCAGGGGCAAGTGGAGGAATGGGGAATCAAACCCGGTTCTCCCAAATAAGAGTCCACACACTTAACCACTACGCCAAACTGGAAGGAAGGAAGGAAAATAGATGGGGCAGAGGGAGGAAGGGGGAGGAAGAGGTGGGAAGAAAGCAACTTTAAATGTATTCTCCAAGTCAGCTGGCTTAGATAAGTGATTTAAAAAGAGAAATGCCTTCTCCAAGCCATCCAATGGAGTGGCTTATAGAGCCACACAATATGTGTGAAAGAGCCACATTTGGCTTCCGATCCACAGTTTGACCACCCCTGGTCCATAACATGGGATCAAAATTATTCTGATAAATATAATTCCCATTTCTTTCCCATAAAATTTGGAAAAATTTGCCACAGATAGCAAGTGCAAAATTGGCTTTACACAATATAATGGTTTCTGTGCTCTTGATGAGGACATATTTCATGCTGCAAACAATAGAACATTTATCTGTATGTTAGACACATATTTTTTCAAGAATATTGAAGAACTCCTTGTTTAAGATTCAAGGACAGAAGACCCAGAATGTAATTCAGTAAGTGTGAATACATGTTTTCACAAGGTATTATCTGTGATTCAGTGCAGACTCAAGCATCCTTAAAACTCTGGTTGCGATGGACTTGGTATGCATAAATATATTTTTAGATTGTGTCCTTTGTGTACAGCTAAGCTAAGGATGGTAGAATTTGCTGTTGAGATGGAAAAGTACAAAATGCATACTCACATAAGTCTGCTACGAAATTTCTCAGTTATCAGGTTGATTGCGACTTTCAAATCTTTATTTAAAATGTGTGAGAGTGCAGATATAAGCATTAAACTCTCCTACTAATGTGACCTCTACGGCAAAAACATGTCAGCAATAACAAGGGTTTATCTTTTCCCATTTGAAATCAGCCATGCTGCATATTCCATTCCTGTTAAATTAAAGTTGTAATTAATTTTACAATGTATTGCTAGTGAATACAAAGCTCCAGGGGATTTGTTGCTTTCCCAACAAGTAAGAAATTACGCTGGCAGCTGCATTGCAAATAGTATTGTGAAAATGGATGGCCTGATCATAAGGGATTCACACAGGTAACAAAGACTAAAGGAACATAGTTTGGTCTCTACTCAAAAACCACCATGTGAGTAGTTGAATTAAGATGTAGGTAGAAGAGACATAAGAACATAAGAGAAGCCATGTTGGATCAGGCCAATGGCCCATCCAGTTCAACACTCTGTCACACAGTGAACAAAAACCCCAGGTGCATCAGGAGATCCATCAGTGGGGCCTTTTTTATTTCAGTCGCACACTGTCTTGATATTTCCAGTGAGTTACTACTATGACTCTGTTATGTACTGAATTTATTGATTCACGCAGCTTTGTGCACTTCCACAGAACCGCGGGAAACCGCAGGTCACCTGGGTGAATTTAAACTCTCCAAGTGAACTAATGAGCGGTTGGGGTGTGAAACAACTGCAGTGATTTGGTATGGACTCAGGGTGGAGGGATGTTCCGGGGTGCATGCATATAAGCAGGGTCCAGGCCCCACCATGTTGTCTTGTAGTATGTAGTAGCAATAAAGCATGTTCTGTGCTGAACTCTGCTGCATCAAACTCACTATTTAACAGACTCCAAGATCTCTCTCTTGGTCAGTCTCCACCAACATGTATTTATAGTTCGGACACCATCAACATGTATTTATCGTTTAATTTTTGGCCTCAATGTGCCTTACTTTGCACTTGGCCACATTGAACCTCATTTGCCATGTTGACCCCCACTTACCCAGCCTCAGCAGATCCTTTTGGAGTGTCTCACAGTCAGTGTTCCCTCTAAGCTGTGGAGCCTTGTGAGCAAAAATTCTACTTTGTGAGCTGCTAGCATTAAAGTTGTGAACAGCTACATAAATTAGTTTGCTCTGGGGTCATTTTTCTTGAGCTAAGACACAAATGTGTGAGCTGGAGGCTAAAAACATCTGCTGCCCATCCTCATCCCGTCCTCACCCCGTCCTCCAGCCTCCACAGTGTGACTCAAAAAACTACCACTTCCAAAGTGGTAGCAAATTTTTGAGCTGCAGGCCAATCGCCTCCTTGGCGTCTGGAAGCGGAAGGGTGCAAGCGAGGTGTCTTGGTGGTGTGAAAATGTATGGGGAAACTGAGTGACGGGAATGGTGTACAACAGCCATCTGAAAATGTCCATGTCATCCCATGGACAGGATGGGGACGGCTTGCAGGGGAGCATGTGGAGGCTTCAGAATGGCTCTTTTTAAGCTGTCCTGATTTGGGATGCTTCCCATCCACCCCCAAATGCCCATCTGTTATCACCGTGTGTTTCCTATTAATTAGCCAGTTTTTGATCCATGAGAGAACTTATCCTTTTACCCCATGACTATTGAGCTTACTTAGGAGCCTTTGATGAGGAACTTTATCAAAAGCTTTCACATTTGAGTTCTTTCAGAACTCTTGGATGTATGCCATCTGGGCCTGGTGATTTATCAGTTTTTAAATTGTCTACCTCCTCTCTTGTCACCTCAACTCAGGTCTTTCAGCACCCCTCCCAAAATAAGCAGTTCTGGAGTGGTTCTGGAGACCTTTATGTCTCATCTCTGTGGGGCAAGTCCTATTTGTCCAACATTAGTTGCTATCCAGAAGTTAAAGTCAGATGGAAACATGAAGTGGTAGTTGGGACTAGAAACCTATGGAAGGAGATAAAGGTTACTGTGGCAGCTTTGCCTTACATGGACTTCCATTGCTATTGCACTTGTTTTCTTTCTGTAGTCATTAAGTCCTTGGTCTCCATTCTTATAAAATAACTTAATGTCTTAGCATGGCATATGATTTTTCATGTGGTGGTGTTTGTAAACAAACAGATATACCTGATATGGAAATTGGAGTGCCATGGTTAGGTTGAACACATAGGGTTGGATCCAATGGAATGTTTCTGTAGATGGAAGGACTTCTGTCTGCTGAGCACAACTTTTTTGCTCCCCCACTCCAGCTGTAGCCAAAAATGTCTTCTGAAATGCTGTTTTGGAGTCAAAAGCAGCATTTGGGGAGGGGGGGCATTATGGGCTGCAGCAAGAGGAAAGTGGTAACAAAGTCACTCTCCATGAGAAAATAATTCTGTCCATGAAAATGCTCTGTTGGACTCAAGCCAGTGTTTACCATGACAGTAACCACAATTTGAATTATACTTTGTCACAGAAACCTTTGAAATAAATTAACTCAGGCATACAAACCAACATTTCATTACTAAAAATGAGGATACTCATCTTGTGTACTTGCAATACTTTTTTACACTAGAGAATTACTCTTTTCTGCTGCCACATGTTATTCAGTGGTGGCCCTTCTGTTTACTATATTATTCGAAAATACCTTGTTCTTTAATAGGTTATACTTTTTATAATATGAATCTCATCAGTGGCAGACTATAAAGCAGATAGCATCTTACTGTTCATGTGTGTACATTTACTTCAAGTCAAAATGTATCTGCTCTTTACTGAGAGATTTATTTATAGAAACCCAGGAAAGGGAGCTGAACACTGAAGAAAATATCTCTTCTGAGGATCAAATGAAAATTTTAAATGATGTTTCAAAATTTCTCATTCCATTCCAAACAAGGAAACCATCTGACCATCTCTGGTAAATAAGTAGCAATAATATATACTGTGTTGCTATTTAGAATGACAAATAATGAAAAACAAAAACAGCATTCACATGAAACATTTACCACTCCAAATTAAACAGATGTAATGTATATAGAGCACAGTTTATTCTTGGCCCTGATCTGGATACCCTGATCTCATCAGATCTTGAAGGTAAGCAGGGCTGACCCTTGCAAGTATTTGGATGTGAGACCTCCAAGGAATACCAGAGCCAGAACACAATGGCAGGAAATAGGAAGCCACCTCTCTGAAACAGCCAAGTCCCACTAGGGGTCACCAGAAGTCAATTATGACTTCCAGGCATGTACATGCACATGTACACATGCATGCATGTGAGCGCACACAAACACTCTCTATCTCTCTCAAAAAAAAAATAGAGCACAGTGTATTTTTATCACCATTGCTGTCAATCTTGGTACTGAGTTTTTTTCATGTTGATAATTATCTTTTGCTTGCTGATAACTGTACAAAATAAAAACTAGAAAACTAAAAGTTAATATATTTTCATATGCACTTTCTAATTTATTCTCTCTCCTCCCATTAGTTTTTTAACAGTGAAATATAGCTAGTGTTTGGTTAGTCCATAATCCACCACAAACAGTACATTTAAGCAGGGTACAATAATCATGATCCTTTCCTTCATAGGTTTTGCAGGGACTTATTGCAGTGAATAGTGATGGTACTGCAAGCAAACAAGATGTAAATTAAACTAATACCAGGTTTATGTAAATTAAACTAATACCAGGAAACAAAATTTTAAGCAGCAAATATCTAAATTAAGCCCCAAATGGACTGGGCCCACTCCTTACATAAACTACTAATCCACAGCGAAATGCTTTTCGTAACATATGGGCTGCAATAATTTCCGGTATGCTTTACTTCTTAAGCATAACAAACTCTATAACCAAGGGAACTTTTATTTGTGTTAGAAGTTAGTAAAGAAATTCTGAATAAAATTTTCCAGATGTATCATCAGTACTTATTCAAAGAACTGAAGTTTAAAACTGATGCTTAAGATGGCTGTTAAAGATTAATACAGTTAAGTGCTTCAGCATCCGTGCATGATACCAGTAGTCTAAAATTACAAGTTGGATTAAGATTTGGCTCTTTTGCCATTTCAAAAACATGATTCAAGTTCTTCATATTAGGAAATCAGTCCCAACAGTAATCTCCATTGGTTTTAATGGGAAGCACAATTCTAGGTATAATGTGTCTCTTTCTTCTCAAATTTTGGGATGAAATTCACAGGGCTTGTACCTTTACCTGAGATACCTTCCTTAAATTTCAGACAGATAGAAAAGAGCACCCTGTCCTATAGACAAGGAAAATTCTTATTTGCAGAGCAGGCACAAAGAAATATTCTCTCCCTTTAATTTTGTATCATGAGTGTGATCTTCATCATCATCATCTCCTCCTCCTTTAAAAATAGGCAAACACACTTTGCCTTACAACTTTCACTCAATTTATTTTAGCATTTTCTTTCTATATTAGAGACTGACTGGAAGAAACTATACTTCAAATAGCTCACCAAGGCAAAGTGGAATGGGGTGGAGAGAGCAGAATTAGTTCCCTTTATCCATAAAAACAAACCTGGGTCTATTGGGAGTCTCACAGCTGTACTTTCAAATACTTCAAACACATCTGGGAGATCTCACCTGAATCAGAGGTTTTCTCTCACATAGACAGATGGGCTGATCCTTCATCTCTGGTCTCTCTTGTATTTCCTAAAGGTGTGTTTGATCTTTAGTATTGTATGTGGACATAGAGACTTCCTAAGTTTGAAGCACAGGTGGGCTACTCATCATCTGGAGATGGGACAAAGTCTTCATTCCACCTAGGTTCTGCTGCCCTGTCTGTCAACATATACAACTAAAACTGTTGAATCTTTCATCTGCTGCAGCTCCTGGGCTTCTATCATTGGGGAAGAAATAATGTAGTTTTGGCTAAACCTTGTCTTTATATCCCACCACCACATCATTCTGCCTTACCCATCTGTTATGGTGTGCTTGCAAAGTCTTTGCCCTTGGTTGGTAGGTATAAGCTCAAATAATGAAATAGCTGGTTCATAAAAAATAAAAGAGCCTTGCTGGATCAGTCTGGTGGGATATAGAGGGTCCATTTAGTCCAGCATCTTGTCTCATACAGTGGCCAACTAGTTCCTCTGGTGAGCCAACAACAGGGCATAGAGATTGAGACCTTGCCCTGAAGTTACCTCCTGAGTCCTGACACTGCCTCTGAATAAAGAGATTTCCCTCAGTCACCATGGCTAATAGTCATTGATAGACCTATCCTCCATGAATCTTTCTAATCTCCCTTTAAAGGTATGCATTTTTGTGCTCATCACTACATTCTCTGGGAGTGAATCCCACATTTTAATCTGTTCTATGTATAGACGTATTTCCTTTTGTCTGTCCTGAATCTACTGCCCATCAGCTTCACTAGGTACCCTCAAGTTCTGCTATATTGGCAGATGGAGAAAAAAGAATTTGTCAAGTCTTTCCACCCAATGCATCCTATATATATGGCATGTTGCTCAAAGAACAACCCCACGCTCCAGCCCCAGGACAGATGAGGACTCAGCCACTGAGGAAGCTGCTAGGTTGTGGCTGCTGCTAGGCAATCAAGTTTGGTTCTGTCAGTAAAAGGCAGTGGAATGGGGCCCTTTCCAGACCTATTTTGGCCTTTGAGGGAGAACTCATTGGGGCCAGTCCTGACTATGGCTGCCAGTTACAGGTTGGTGGGGAATTCCTGGAGATTTTGTGGTGAAATCTATGGAAGCCAGAGTTTGGGGAGGAAAGAGTGCTCAGCTGAATATAATGCCATAGATTCCACCCTCCAAAGCAGTTATTTCCTCCAAGGAAAGGGAGATCTGTTGTATGAAGTCCCATTGTGATACCAGAAGATCTTCAGGCTCCATCTGGAGGTTGGCTACCCTAGGCCTAGCAGTACCCTTTACTTAAATTAATGCCACCTGATGAGCATGACTTCACTAGGCCTGTTCAGCCCCAGTTCCCCTATAACAGCCAGTGTGGAGTAGCAGTTAGCGCTTCAGAGCAGGGTCTGCCAGACCCAGGTTCTTGCTGTGGAAGCTGACTGAGTGATTTCTGATGAGTCACAGACATTCAGCCTAACCTATCTCACAGGGTTGTTGTGCAAATCAAAAGGGGGAGAGGAGAATGATGTCAGCTGCTTTGGTTCCCACTGTAGAAAAAGACTGTACTTTTCCTAGGTAGAGGCTGCAAGGAGGGGGAAGGAGATGGAAAACTGAAGTCAGAGGGGCAGATAAAAGTAGGCTGATGGTTGGCTGGGAAGGAGATAGGGTTGCCAACTCCAGGCTGGGAAATTCCTGGAGATTTGAGGTGTGGAGCTTGGAGCAGGTGGGGTTTGAAGAGGAGTGGGACCTCAGGCAGGTTCAATGCCATAGATGTCACCCTCCAAACCAGCCATTTCCTCCTGGGACCCATTGTTGCCAATCTCCAGGTGAGGGCTGAAGATCACTCAGAATTACAACTGCTCTCCAGATCACAGAGATAAGTTTCCCTGGAGAAATGGCTGCTTTGCAGGGTGGAATCTTTTTCATTATACCTTGCTGAGGTCGCTTTCTTCCTGCTTTGGTCCACACTGTGGAGAAAGACTGTACTTTTCCTAGTTAGAGGCTGCAGGGGTGGGGATGGAAAGCTGAAGTCAAATCAATTCCCCTATAGAAAATGGCCACTTGAGATACATACTCTATGGTATATGATAACACGGCCGTGCCAGGCAAAACCCCCCAGATTACACCAAAAGCACATGCTGATGCTAAATGCCGCAAGGCTGAATATGATAAGAAAAGGTGGCATCAATGCACTCAAACAAAAGGAATGCTGAGCTTCAGCATCTGTATGACCATCATCATGCCCCCCTACAGTTCCCATAATTATTCTTCCTTATCTCCATTCTGGGCCTTTTTCAGGGCTTTGAGCCACTACAGGCACAGGGATGCATTGCACACACATGCAAGGAGGGGAAGCTGGCATCTGTTCAGCTGTGGGGTGGATGGGAAGACAGCAAGGGTGGGGGAGTGAGTTAATGCCAAGGGTTGGGGGTGGGTGAATGTCATGGGGGGGGGGAAGTAGAATCATAGAGTTGGAAGGGACCTCCAAGGTCATCTAGTCCAACCCCCTGCACAATGCAGGAAACTCACAAATACCTTCCCCTGAATTCACAGGATCTTCATTGCTGTCAGATGGCCATCTAGCCTCTGTTTAAAAATTTCCAAAGGAGAGCCTCCACCTCCCGAGGGAGTATATTCCACTGAGGAACCGCTGTAACAGTCAGGAAGTTCTTCCTAATGTTGAGCCAGAAACTGATTTAATTTCAACTCATTAGTTCTGGTCCTACCTTCTGGGGTCACAGAAAACAATTCCACATCTTCCTCTATATGACAGCTGTTCAAGTACTTTAAGATGGTGATCATATCACCTCTCAGCCGCCTCCTCTCCCGGCTAAACATGCCCAGCTCCTTCAACCTTTCTTCATAGGACTTGGTCTCCAGACCCCTCACCATCTTCGTCACCCTCCTCTAGACCCATTCCAGCTTGTCTATATCCTTCTTAAAATGTGGTGCCCAAAAGCTGAACACAATACTCCAGGTGAGGTCTTACCAGAGCAGAGTAAAGTGATACCATCACTTCACGTGATCTGGACAATATACTTCTGTTGATACAGCCCAAAATTGCATTTGCCTTTTTAGCCACCACATCACGCTATTGACTTATGTTCAGCGTATGGTCCACTAAGACTTCTAGATCCGTTTTGCACATACTACTGCTAAGACAAGTCTATCCCATCCGATAACTATGCATTGGATTTTTCCTACCTAAATGCAGAACTTTACATTTCTCTGATAAAATTCATTTTATTGATTTTAGCCCAGTTTTCCAGCCTGTCAAGATCATCCTGTATCCTGTTTCTGTCTTCTACTGTATTTGCAACCCCTCCCAATTTAGTATCATCTGTATAATTAATAAGCATTCCCTCTATTCCTTCATCCAAATCATTTATAAAGACGTTGAACAAAACAGGTCCCAGGACAGATCCTTGAGGGACTCCACTTGTCACTCCTTTCCAAGCAGATGAGGAACCATTCACAAGCACTCTTTGGGTGTGATCTGTCAACTAGTTACAGATCTGCCTAAGAGTATCAGGATCCAAACCACATTTTACTAACTTGTCAACAAGGATATTATGTGGAACCTTATCAAAAGCCTTACTGAAATCAAGATAAATGATGTCTATAGCATTCCCCTGATCCAGCAAGGTAGTCACTTTCTCAAAAAAAGAGATCAGATTAGTCAGGTCAGTCACTTTCTTAAAAAAAGAGATCAAGTAGTGGAGTTCCATGGGTACAGGGATAGTTGAGAGGAAGAGGCGGTTGGGGGATGGGTAGTAGTTAGATGGGGTGGGTGGAAAGACACCAAAGGCGGGAGGCATTCACCCAGAGCCTCTTTCTAGAGCCTTGTTGTATTTTTTCCCACAATAGGCCTTATTCCTAGTAATTTTATAAACCTCTATCGTGTCCCCCCTTAGCCATTTGTTTTCTAAACTAAAAAGTTGCAGATTCTTTAGTCTTTCCTTATAGTGAGGGTTCTCCAGTCCCCTAATCATCTTGATTGCCCCTTTCTGTACTTTTTCCTGCTATGCAATGTCCTTTTTGAGATACAGTGACCAAATACACAGTATTCCAAGTGAGTCCTCACCATAGATCTAAACAGGGGCATTATAATATTTTTTTGTTTTATTTTGAATTCCTTTCCTAATAATCCCTAACAGAGAGTTTGCCTTTTGCACTGCTGCAGCTCACTGGGCTGACACAGATTGAGCTATCTACTATGACCTCAAGATCTTTCTCCCTTCAAGTCTCAGAAAGTTCAGACCCTAGTACCCTATGCTTGAAGCTTGGATTTATTTTTTTTTTTGTCCCAATGTATATCACTTTACGCTTACCAACACTGAACTTTATTTACCATGTTGCCCATTCACCCAATTTGTGGTGATCCTCTTGGTGGTCTTCATAGTTAGCCTTGGTTTCCTTGATTCCGAATAATTTTGTGTCATTTGCAAACTTGGCCACTACACTACTCACCACTACTTCCAGATAATTTATGAACAAATTAAATAGTTCCACCCCAATATCAATCTTCATGGGACTCCACTGCTTACTACTCCTCTGCTTACTCTTCCATTGTAAGAACTGTCAATTTATTCCTACTCATTGCTTCTTATCATTTAACCAATTTTTAATGCATAAGAGAACCATCCTCTTATCCCATAACTGCTAAGTTTACTTAGGACAGAGTCTTTGGTGAGGTACTTTGTCAAAAGCCTTTTGAAAATCCAGGTAGATAATGTCTACTGAGTCACCGTTTTACTACATGCTTGTTCACTTTCTCAAAGAATTCCAAAGGTTGGTAAGACAGGACTTCCCTCTGAAGAACCCATGCTGATTTTCCCTCCACAGGTTTTATCCTCTATGTGCCTAATAATTCTATCTTCATTTACTGTTTCTACTAATTTGCCTGGGACAGACATTAGGCTGACTGGTCTGTAACTTCCTGGTTCCTCACTGGACCCCTGTTTAGATTGGTGTAACATTTGCTACTCTCCATTCTTGTGGTACAGCGGCTGAATTTAGTGATAGGCTACATATATGGGTTAGTAAAGCAAGTGTCTCACATTTGAGTTTCCTAAGAATCCTTGGGTGTATGCCATCAGGATCTGGAGACTTATTGGTTTTTAATTTTACCAATAGAACTTCATCTCTGGTCATTCTGGCTCAGTTTGGCTCAGGAGTGGGGCTGTTTCCTGAAGGTCTCTTCACCAAACTGGAGAAGCTGAGGCAGTGCTTCTGCCTCAGCTTCTCCAGTTGACAGCAACCCTAGCTTCAAGGGAAGAAACATGCTGTCTGAGAACCAAGAGACCACACTCATAAGAACATAAGAACATAAGAACATAAGAGAAGCCATGTTAGATCAGGCCAATGGCCCATCCAGTCCAACATTCTGTGTCACACAGCGGCCAAATATATATATATATATATACACACACACACTGTGGCTAATAGCCACTGATGGACCTCTGCTCCATATTTTTATCTAACCCCTTCTTGAAGGTGGCTATGCTTGTGGACGCCACCACCTCCTGTGGCAGTGAATTCCACATGTTAATCACCCTTTGGGTGAAGAAGTACTTCCTTTTATCCGTTTTAACCTGTCTGCTCAGCAATTTCATCGAATGCCCACGAGTTCTTGTATTGTGAGAAAGGGAGAAAAGTACTTCTTTCTCTACTTTCTCCATCCCATGCATTATCTTGTAAACTTCTATCATGTCACCCCTCAGTCGACGTTTCTCCAAGCTAAAGAGCCCTAAGCGTTTCAACCTTTCTTCATAGGGAAGGTGTTCCAGCCCTTTAATCATTTTAGTTGCCCTTTTCTGAACTTTCTCCAATGCTATAATATCCTTTTTGAGGTGCGGCGACCAGAACTGCACACAGTACTCCAAATGAGACCGCACCATCGATTTATACAGAGGCATTATGATACTGGCTGATTTGTTTTCAATTCCCTTCCTAATAATTCCCAGCATGGCGTTGGCCTTTTTTATTGCAAACGCACACTGTCTTGACATTTTCAGTGAATTATCTACCATGACCCCAAGATCTCTCTCTTGGTCTGTCTCTGCCAGTTCACACCCCATCAACTTGTATTTGTAGCTGGGATTCTTGGCCCCAATGTGCATTACTTTGCACTTGGCCACATTGAACCGCATCTGCCACGTTGACGCCCACTCACCCAGCCTCAACAGATCCCTTTGGAGTTCCTCACAATCCTCTCTGGTTCTCACCACCCTGAACAATTTAGTGGCATCCGCAAATTTGGCCACTTCACTGCTCACTCCCAACTCTAAATCACTCATGATTTCCACGAAGTGAGTAGATAGTTAAACATGCAATACTCTTTGCAAACCACTGGATAGTCCTCACTCACCAATTGGCTTTCTTCCTTCATAAGGGGTTAGTTGTTTAAACTTAGAGTGAAATCAGGTGTTTACCTGAACTAGTGTGGATTTGTGTAGCAGGAAGGATACAGCAATAAAGCATCCTCCTTGTTGATGCGAAGCTTGTATGTCCCTTCTCAGGAAACATGGACTGGGATTCTCTTCTGCTCCCCCTTGATCTACCACACTGAACTCTCAAGCTCAACACAACACCCCATTAGAAGCCTTATTCGAAGCACCAAGAGTAAGCTCCAGGAATCCTTTAAACAAGAGGTACACTTACAGAGAATCAGAATGACCTCCTAAAGCAGGGGTAGTCAAACTTGCTGAACATAGAGCCACACAGAATAAATGTTAGATGCTTGAGAGAAGGAAGGAAGGAAGGAAGGAAGGAAGGAAGGAAGGAAGGAAGGAAGGAAGGAAGGAAGGAAGGAAGGAAGGAAGGAAGGAAGGAAGGAAGGAAAGAAAGAAAGAAAGAAAGAAAGAAAGAAAGAAAGAAAGAAAGAAAGAAAGAAAGAAAGAAAGAAAGAAAGAAAGAAAGAAGGAAGGAAGGAAAATAGATGATGAGAGAGAGGTAGAAAGAAAGCAGCTTTAACTTCAAATGCATTCTTGAAGCCTCCAGCTGGCTTGGTTTGGACCAGGGCTTTTTTTGTAGCAGGAACTTCTTTGCATATGAGGCCATACACCCCTGATGTAGCCAATCCTCCTGGAGCTTACAGTAGACCCTGTACTGTAAGTTCTTGGAGGACCCCTGTAAGCTGTAAGACCCCTGTAAGGCAGAGGTGGGCACCGGTAGCTCTTCAGATGTTTTTTGCCTACAACTCCCATCAGCCCCAGCCATTGGCCATGCTGGCTGGGGCTGATGGGAGTTGTAGGCAAAAAACATCTGGAGAGCTACCATTGGCCACCCATGCTGTAAGCTCTTGGAGGATTGGCTACATCGGGGGTGGCCTAATATGCAAAAATGTGTGGCCTAATATGCAAAAAAGTTCCTGCTACAAAAAAAGCCCTGGTTTGGACAAATGATTTAAAGAGACAAATGCCTTCTCCAAGCTGGCTGATGGGGCTTGGGGGCTTCAAGAGCCATACAATATGTGTGGCCACCCCTGTCCTAAAGCCAGTGAGACAATGCATTGATTGAAAGACAACATAAAAGTTTGTGCTAAAATGCCAATCAGGATGATCCTGTTAATCTTTTGGTTGAAGGACATTCTGTTTGGTTGAAGGACATTCTCGTCATATATTCCTACTGAGTCCCTCTCTTCCTATGCAGTCCTTCTTGTTGTCTGGGAACCTGATGGCAGACATGAAGGTACCATTGTAAGTATCATATTGGTAAATATTTGACTAGTTCTGAATGTTAGAGATAATTCTAGAGCATTTACAATAGTCATGAATGGGCATTGCTCGGGCTGAATCTTGATTAGCTAATTTCTAGTTGACCACTCTTACGCTATATGAAAGAGCACATTCTGCTGGAGAACTAAGGGCTCACTGCTTCTTTATCTATGAAAAGAATAGTTAGAGATGTAATTATTTAAATCTCTTGCAATGCTGATCTTTTTAAAAACTCTTTCTCAGTCTGATTGAGGGATGAATGTTTCTTAAAATAATATCAGAAATATCTCTGCTACCAGTAAGCAATCCTTGCCTTTTGTATCTTTTTACTTATCATGTTTATTTTTTTTTATCCAGCATGAGCAAAATGTTTCACACCAGAAATATGCAATTCTCAGGTTGGTTTTCTATAGGTATTACATTAAGTTAATTTTAACTACAGCAGTGAAGGAAATATATAAAAGGATGGAAGTGGGATCCACTTCATGAAACTTTAAAGTTTAATTATCAGTATGAATGTACTGTGAGCTGTCTTGCTGAGTCAATCCATATCCTCATAATCGGTGTTAACTACAACAGTTCTGGCATATTCTGTTCATACTTCTTGGTGACATGTGTAAGTGGCCTGTTCTATGAAAGTGGCTGTTGAAGACTGTGCCTTTCTTTTCTTTTTATGATACATCTTTTAAAATGCTACAAACAGAGGGTTGTTTTATTTTATTTTTTTGCATTTTTTAGCACTACAACTTTATTGCCATATGGGAAAATTTTGGCATAAACCAGCAACCAGTGTTCCTTCTAAGCTGAGTTAGCATGAGTTAGCTCACAGATTTTTAGCCTCCAGCTCACACATTTGTCTTAGCTTAAGAAGGATGACTCCAGAGCACAATAATTTATGCAGTAACTCACAGCTTTAATGCCAGTAGCTCACAACTTTAATACCAGTAGCTCACAAAGTAGAATTTTTGTTCACAAGACTCTGCAGCTTAAAGGGAACATTGCCAGCAACCACTGGATAACTGCAGAGGCTGTTTTTCAAGTTGCCACAGATTTGTCTGTGTGGATAGCCAGTTCTGTACTGGATGAAGTTGGCCTTTCATCTAACAGGAATAGTAGAAGTAGGTCCATCAGAGCTGTGGCACTTTGTGCCTTGGTAAATCCATGAGCCATACATTTTGTTGGTCTTTTGGAAGAAGATCAAAGCTTTTAAAAATAAGTCTCTTACCATTCTGATTTGTCTTTTGGCATACTGATGTTCCTTTATGGTTTATTGCTCATATTTAAACTGTGTTTTAATGACTGTGATGTTTTAGTGGTTGTGCTATTGCTTATTTGCCTTGCAACTACCCTGAGGGAATAAACTAATCAATATATAATATAGCAGTCTGAAAATGTGCTATATAAACACAAATAACTATTCTTCTGTTATCACCACTTCTGAAGGCAGTGGTTCTCTTTTTGCAATGCCTGACATTGATGGTATTGCATAATATTTGGTTATATCTGAATTTTTTTTAGTTGAAAGTATTGGGTTCAGAGGACTGCTGCTGTTTCTTGTAATGTCTTCAGCACTAAATATGTGCATGGCTCTTGGAAAGCTGTGGAAATATACTTGTTCTTCTGAGACAGTTTAAGGTAGTAAGATGAGGTTTATCTTGTGTATTTGTGGCTCATCAGGAGCTAAGCTGAATGTATGAGAATTCTTCAGACCATTTTGTATCTTATTGGTGACATCTGCTCTGATTTGGGAGACATCTCTCTCTGTTATTTAATGTACCGCTAGCTCCTGTTATCAGCTTCTGTACTGAATGTGGCATTTTCTAGCTGTTCAGGTGCTATTTTAATGTTTCTAGGTTGTTTTCTTTTTTATTATTAATTCTGCTCCAGAGCAGTATTCAAATGAACAGTTTTTTCATTTGTTTCATAGTGGCTTTTTTGCTCGCTAGCTTTTTAATTATTGAGTGATACACCACAGATAAGGAACAATGGTTTGTTTTTTAAACATAAAATGCAGTATTCATCACTGAGTTTGATTGAGCTTATTACTATGACATTGCACTCCAAGACCCTTAGTAGACTTGTGGGCCACTCCCTTCCCTTGCTAGTCAGATACCCAGGAAAAGACAGGTGAAAGAGAATAACTTGGAGAAGGTACAGGTCAATCCTCTCCAATGTTCCCTCTAAACTGTAGAGTCTTGTGAGCAAAAATTCTACTTTGTGAGCTACTGGCATTAAAGTTGTGAGCCACTGCATGAATTATTGTGCTCTGGGGTCATCCTTCCTCACTAAGTTAAAAATATGTGAGCTGGAGGCTAAAAATGTGTGAGCTAACTCATGCTAACTCAGCTAAGAGGGAACATTGATCCTCTCCCTTTCTCTTTGAGGCCCATAGATGGAATGGAAGGACATGGGAGAAGCAGAGCTTAATCTCCATCCCTTTTCTTGGTCTAATTCTTTTAAAGGGGAAAAGAGGTTATAGGGACAGATTAACCCACCTATATTTTTAGCTTACAGTGTTTGGTAGAGGGAAATGATTGCACAGGCTGGCTCCAAACACTAACAGGTAGCCAAGGGTATCTATAAGAGACAATAAAAAGGTAAAGGTAGTCCCCTGTGAAAGCACTGAGTCGTTACTGACCTATGGGGTGATGTCACCTTATGACATTTTCTTGACAGATTTTTATTGGGTGGTTTGCCATTGCCTTCCCCAGTCATCTACACTTTACCCCCAGCACTGACTGGCAACCCTGCCAGGTAGCTTTGTCTCTATTCTTTCTGGCTTGGGCTGCTGACTGTGCCTTTTTGGTGAATCTGCTATCTCTTTACTCTTTCTATTCCATTTAGACAGCAGCTTGCATTTCCATCCCATACCGTTCACACTTCTTTTGCAGTTTCTTCTCTCTTCTTTTACTTGCAAGCCATTTACAATTCTTTAATCTTCTTTCTCCTGAAGGTAAGGTACTCTTTGCTGTTAGTGATCCATGCAGTCCCCCAAGACATTGCAAAAAACGGGGATCAACTAAGAGCCTTATCAATATGTCAGGAAGGACAATGAGAGCCAGTGTTTGTGTGCACCTATGTTGGCCTCAGAGCCACAGCTGCACTGTCAAACAGCCATATGTGGATACCTAGCCAGACTTTGTCCATCTTTTAATAAACTGAATCTTAGACAAAGCTGAAATATCAATTTAAGGTGCTGGTATTGACATTTGCAGAACTATGTGGGCTGGGGCCAACACACCTTTAGAACTGCCTTCACCTACCTACTTACACCGGTTATCTTTGGAGGCTCTGCTTTTGTTCCCCTGTGATCTAAGTCAAGACCTGAGAAACAGGTTTCCCATCATGACACCAAAACTTTTGAACTCCATCTATGGGGAGATTTGTCTGTCTCCCTCTATCAGTGTCTTTTGCCAGCAGGTGAAGATTTTGTTTCATCTGGTATACCCGCAATAATCATATTGGCCCTCCTTCTAATGCTATGTATTTATGTGTTTTTAATTGAATTTTATAATCACACACACACATGCAGTATATATAAATATATAAAAGCCCTTTTGTGGTGGCAAAATGGAATACCCTGATAGGTTGGGACTGCACTGCACTGCATCAACCTTTGGCCCGTCAAACCATCAATCAAGGTCTGTTGCATTCCATTGGCTGATGGTGGTAGGAGGAGGATAACAGCCACAGAAAGCCTTCCCCCAATTGGTTGAGGGCTCCTGGATTTTCCTGGTGAGTATATAAAAGGAAGAGAAGCGAGCAGAGCCCGTCTGTTTGTTTGGAGCTCCCCTCCTTTCTTTTCCCTGTTAGTCTTAAGTTGGTTTAAATACAGCTGATGGTTTCAGTGAGTAAATTGTTCAGGTGAGTAATTGTCCCAGTGAGATCACAAAAGTGTGTGCTTGCAAACTGTTTATTTGGCTGTTTTATGTGTGTGTGTGTGTGTGAGAGAGAGAGAGAGTGTGTTCACTTTAATTTAGTAGAATGCAGTCAGCTGCTGGGGGAAAAGAAAATGAAAATTTTATTCAGGGAAACCACACTGTTGTATTTGGGGGTGGGGTGGGGGGTGGGATGGGAAAATCTCCTGGCTCCACCCCAAAGTCCCCAGGTATTTTCTGAGTTGGACCTGGCAACCCTACAGCCAAGCTTGGTTCTGTCAGTAAAAGGCTGGGGGAAGAGGCCCTCTGGGCTGAATCAAGAATGCAATCTATTGTGATTTATTTGAATTATTATTATCAGTTTCTACTGTGCATAAGAACATAAGAGAAGCCATGCTGGATCAGGCCAATGGCCCATCCAGTCCAACACTCTGTGTCACACAATGGCCAAAAAAATTATAAGTGTATATATATATATATATATATATATATATATATATATATATATATATATATATATATATAAATTATATGTATATATACACACACACACACACACACACACACATACACACACTGTGGCTAATAGCCACTGATGGACCTCTGCTCCATATTTTTATCTAAACCCCTCTTGAAGGTGGCTATGCTTGTGGCCACCACCACCTCCTGTGGCAGTGAATTCCAAATGTTAATCACCCTTTGGGTGAAGAAGTACTTCCTTTTATTCGTTTTAACCTGTCTGCTCAGCAATTTCATCAAATGCCCACGAGTTCTTGTATTGTGAGAAAGGGAGAAAAGTACTTCTTTCTCTACTTTCTCCATCCCATGCATTATCTTGTATACCTCTATCATGTCACCCCGCAGTCGACGTTTCTCCAAGCTAAAGAGTCCCAAGCGTTTCAACCTTTCTTCATAGGGAAAGTGTTCCAGCCCTTTAATCATTCTATTTGCCCTTTTCTGGACTTTCTCCAATGCTATAATATCCTTTTTGAGGTGCGCCGACCAGAACTGCACACAGTACTCCAAATGAGACCGCACCATCGATTTATACAGGGGCATTATGATACTGGCTGATTTGTTTTCAATTCCCTTCCTAATAATTCCCAGCATGGCACATATTGTTAGCTACTATACCTTTAAGAGATACTTTGGGGACCTTTGTTGATGGACTACACCTGTGTTTTTAAATACCTATCTGTGCGTTTTACAATTTGCAAGATTGGAGCTGTTGCACTAGAGATTTTTAGGTGCCTTGAAGCTTTCTTGCCATGTCGTGACTTTAGAAGCATTCAGATGGGATTAAAATAATAATTTGTATTTAAGGTTGGAACTGGTATAGCCCTTTTATATTATGAAGTTGTTATTTTTAAAAAGTTGTAATATTTTATTATGCAGCTGGAAGAAGCATCAGTGAAATGGGGATAACTGAGTATCATCCCATCACACTAAGGATTCATCATGCATAACTGCACACTTAGGATATTGTGCATAGCCACACTTAATGAGGACATTGTTTCATTTATTGTAATTTATGAAAATCTTGAACTATGGTTTTAATCTCCAGGTGAGACCTGGAAATCACTCAGAACTACAACTGCTTTCCAGATGGGCAGATACCAGTTCCCCTGGAGAAAATGGTACACTCAGAGTCATTATACCCTACTGAGGTCATCCCCCCCCCCCCCATGACAGCCAGTGTGACATGGCAGTTGGCACTTCAGAGCAGGGTCTGCCAGACCCAGCTTCTTTCTGTGGAAACTGACTGTGTGATTTTGGATCAGTCACAGACTTTCAGCCTCACAGGGTTGTTGTACAGATCAAAAGGGGGAAGAGGAGAATTATGTAAGTTGATTTGGCCCCCATTGCAGAGAAAGACTGCACTTTTCCTACAGGGAGGGGGGGAGAAAATGGAAACAATCTACCCCATCTCTTTTGCCCCCATCCCTTCTTTTTCAAGAGCCCTCCTTCTCTGATAACCTATCCCATATTTCCCCACTTTCTCCATTTTCCCTCTCAACAGCTGCCTTCTCAACATAGCTTGCCTCCCTCTATCTTTCTCTCCCCTTCCTAGCTTCCCCCACCCAGACCATGAAACTCACCCATAGCAAATTTCTAGCATCTTTTGTATTTCTGCCCACAACAGGCCTTATTACTAGTTTAACTATATTTTTAATTGTTAAATGTTTTTATGTTTGCTGCCTTGTAGACACTGACATCATGAAAAGATGGTATACAAATGTTTTAACTAAATAAATAAAAGTATTTTATTGGTTATGTGATACAATGTACTCAACTCACTAAGAATCAGGTTTTCAACCATTTATTTCCATGTGTAGGTTAAAAATGTTACTGGTGACAAAGAATAGTTAAGGCGTAAATTCTCTTCTGAATTATATGCTTGCTTGATGTAAGACTTCATCTGAGTACAAATACCCACTCTATTATTTTCCCCAGAAATATAGTGGGCTCCATTAGTAATAACAGTAAAACTATCTGCAAAGCAGTTTGGGTTAATAACTTACTGTTTGAACATTACTTTGGAACTCACAGATATATTGTTGGCATGAAGCTTTGTTACTGGCTTAGTATATAGACATTAACAAAATGTAATTCACTAGTCTTTTTTTCTGTCGTCACTTTGAATTTCAGGCCTCAACTAGGCATATTAATTATCTTTGCAAGACACAGTGGAGAGATTAATAGGCAGTGGCTCTAAAAACAGTTGTAAGGATGGAGAAAGGCTTGAAAAGACACAAGTGTTTCCCTTTTCCTTAGAAGGAGAAATATTGGTAAAATTATTAATCATTCCAGAAAGAACTATTCAGTTTCACAAATGGTGAGATAGAAGAAGAAGACTGCAGATTTATACCCCGCCCTTCTCTCTAAATCAGAGACTCAGAGCAGTTTACAATCTCCTATATCTTCTCTCCCCACAACAGACATCCTGTGAGGTGGGTGGTTCTGTTCTTACTTACTCTTCATGTACTTATTTATAAATCAGTCAACATGTCCATTCAGGACAACTGTAATTAGTGGTCTCCCTAGTTATGTTAGGCTCCTTCAACTCCTGTAGTGCAGCATAAATGCAGTTTCTCTGTTTAAGCCCTTGATACAATGGCTTGATACAATGAAATTACTAATCAATTCTGTTCAGTTATTCTTTGTTCGGCAATTATTTATGACTTGGGGATCCCTCAGAATTACAGCTCATCTCCAGACTACAGAGATCAATTCCCTTGGATTAAATGGATGCTTTAGAGTCTATGGCACTGTTCTCCAGTGAGGTTCAGTTTTATTATGGTCATTGTCTGACATTATTAGGTATACAGATATTTAAGTTAAGCTCCAGTTAAAATAAAAATAGAAAATTTAGCAAAAAAATTATATATAATTAAAATATAAAACACAGAAAGATAACCTTAGATAACCATATTTAAGGAACTATAAAGTAGACCTTGTAATGAAATCTAAGTCAAGGTTCAAAAGGGCAGGATTGAAATTTATTGCGCACTTTGATTGCCTGTGCACAGAATCTAGCAGTTAGTTTGGTAATAACTGAGATTTCATCAGTTAATAATTTATCTAAGCATATCTGGTCAGCCCCTGCCACAGGACTGTCAACAAGGGGAAGATTTGTCATATCTCAAATTTGTTTATAGATGAAGTAGTAGAAAAAAGACAAATCCCAAATCCTCTCAGAGTGTGAATCTTATTTCTTCCTTCCAAAATCATGAATGACATGGCATTACATCTGGCCAATATAAAAGCCCTCCTGTAAGGGAGGAAATCTAAAGTTTTAAGATACTGGGCCATTACCATGATGTATTTCTTCTTCTCAGGGGCCCTAAGTCTTGCTGGTATTTCACATAATAAATCCATTGTCTAATTGTGAATCTGACCTGATCAATGGTATGTGACAAAAAGGTACCAAGTGAAAGGCCCATTTGTTCAAGACTTCCATCAACCCTATGACACCAGCTTCGTTGGTAAGAATCTTGCGTTACAGAACTCCCGGGCTGCGTCGTCTTGCTAGCAGGTGGATTCGCGAGCTCTCCTGCTTGCGACTTCCCCTGATCAGGCAGGGGGAGGGGTGTCATGGATCTGACACCCCCAAAGAGACCCTGGGAGGGTCTCTTAGGCATGGAGCTTTCACAGTGGAATGGGGGCGCAATGGCTGTTGCTCCTGTTCCTTCTGTGTGCTCTAAAGCTCTTCCCGTCATGACCGCTAATACAGCAACAAGAGACGAACGCTCGACTGCTTGTCTTTCTTTTCTCTAACAAGTCTTTGATCTATCAACCCTCTATCTCAAGCATGACAAATCTGCAATGCAAGTAAGTTTGCTTTCAATTGCCAAATTCTAATGGTTTTTTTTTAAATATTCTAATGACTTAGTAGTTCAAAGGAAGGGAAAGAGATCGATATCTCTAATTTCCCTGTGAATGAGGCCATGGAAAGTCAAAGAACATCTTTAAACACTGGAAACAATTTGATTTAATCAGAATATGGACATTTAAATTGACCCAGATCATAATTGGATATTTGCTAAAGAGACTATTATTTGGCTGCAATATGGTCTGAGCAAAATGAGATACCTGTTAGAGTGCTTTTTCCTTGTTGTCTAATCTGAAATTCATACGTTAACATCTAAAACTTCAGTTGGAGGAGACTGAGAAGGACGGGCTGTCTGGGACTCTGAGCTATTGTTTAATCAAGATTAATGGACTGAGTTTGCTGACAGAGAAAAATGGCTTTGCCAAGATAAATTTCTTATAAAAAAGACATTTTGAGCAGTTTAAAATCTCTGAGGCAAGATCTTGGTTTATTTGCTGATTTGGTTGAGAAGCAAATGGCAGCTTTTTTTGCTGAAATCTAGTGAAATCTCAAATCTACATGAGCAGAATGCTAAAGAGAACCTGGTGATGTCTATGGAATCAAAATGGGAGACTAAGCTGTTGGGAAATCAACAAAAGAAAATTAAAATGGAATCCTGTGGCGCATTTAAAAAAGAGAACCGGAAATGGAGACTGCCTCAAGCTAGGTTGAGAGGAACAAAGGCTGTGGAATTTTTCTTATCACTTTCGAGGAGGATGACTGTTTTAAGAAGTGAGAAGATGTATTTCAACCAGAAAATCATGATGTGGAAATCTTTCAGAAAGAAGACCCTCCTGAATTAGACTTTTCTCAGTGGATAGCTGGACATGGACTCTGTAAGAAATTCTGATATGTGAAATTAGAAGGTTAAGTGAAATTTCTTTTTTTCCCTTTTGTTTTTGTTTGTTTTTTGGGCTATAATAAATTGTCTTGCTTTAAGCAATATGGATTTAAAAGTTAAAGGGCCAAAAAGTTTTTGAAAATAATTTTATGTAAAAATAATCTTTTCAGATTAATTTTTCAGATAACGTAATTTCTTGACAAATTGCTGAAATTGTTTTCAATAGATAATGATATTAGTTTCTATGGGCGTTTTCGCACTGACCTTCTAGTGGCGCGACCACCCTCTTCACACCGGAGGATCTGCCCGGATTTCGCACAAGAAGCGCCGGCACACCCAAAAGAGTCGGCGACTTCCGTCGCGAAACCCGCTCAAACGTTTTCCTGCTTCTTGGCGGTTTCTGTTTGAGCGGGTTTCACGACAGAAGTCGCCGGCTCTTTTGGGTGCGCCGGCGCTTCTTGTGTGAAATCCGGGCAGATCCTCCGGTGTGAAGAGGGTGGTCGCGCCACTAGAAGGTCAGTGCGAAAACGCCCTATGTTTGTTATAGATATGGGTAATTCTACAAGTTAATCTATAACTCAGGAGATTAATTTTTTCTAATAAGAAGGGTTTCCTGAAATGTTTATTTTTTGGATAGTTGGGTAGGTAATGCTCAATAAGAACAGGTTTGAGATTTCCATTTTTGGGTCATAAAAGGTTGTTTATCCTAGCCCAATAGGGATACAAGAAGTGGATTAATTGTTAAAAAGGTAGACAATATCTCTCGGCTTGGCTTCGCGAACGAAGATTTAAGAAGGGTGCAATAGTCCACGTTTGCTGCAGGCTCGCTGGTGGCTGACAAGACCAATATGGGACAGGCAGGTCCGGCCACAGCGGCTGCAGGGAAAAGTCTGATTTAGGGTTGGTGCTGTAGCAGTGCGATTCTTCCTCAATCTCCTTTTGTCCTCAAGACCAGCTATGCGTGCGTTCTCAAAGGAAGAGACAGCCTGGTGGATGGTGTGCCTCCATGCTTTGCGATCTGAGGCTAGGTCAGACCACTGGTGATGGTTGATGTGACAGGTGCTAAGGGATTTCTTCAAGGAGTCCTTGTACCTCTTCTTTGGTGCCCCTCTATTTCGATGACCGGTGGAGAGTTCGCCATACAGGGCAATCTTGGGAAGGCGGTGGTTTTCCATCCTAGAAATATGCCCTGCCCAGCGCAGCTGCGTCTTCAACAGCAGTGCCTCAATGCTGGTAACCTCCGCCCGCTTGAGGACTTCAGTGTTGGTCACAAAGTCACTCCAGTGGATGTTGAGGATGGTGCGAAGGCAGCGCTGATGAAAGCGCTCGAGGAGTCGCAGGTGATGACGGTATAAAACCCACGATTCGGAGCCGTAGACTTAGCCGTACTTTCAGACTAGACAATATAGATGTTATGTAAACTGCTAGATTTGTTTTTGTTAATAATGTCTCTCAGGAGAAACTGTTTATATTGAAATAGACATAATACTAGGTTGTATTTCTTTTTAGTTTTTTTAAGGATAAATATATGAATTTTTCATGTTACTGTTAATGAGGATAGTGATAAACTGATAAATTAGTTTGTGTTTTTTTTAACAAGGTTAAGCCAAAGTAGTAAGTTTTGTGCTGAGACTGCTTTGACTTGTTCAGATTTATATGTGCTGAAGAAGAACTGCTTAGATTTGTATTGCAAATAATAGTTTGGTAAAAATGTTTTATAATGGAAGATAAAGATTGCAAAATATATGGAGAATTTTATACTTGCAGGTAGAATGAATTGGATATTTTATTTGGAGGCAGACTTAAAATTGATATACATGTATTTTTCCTCCCCCCCCCCGCCTTTCCCATTCTGTATATGCTTTCCCCCTCTCCCCTTCTGTTTTTCTTTTTTGTATCTGTGCTTATGATTTTTCTCTTGTACTTAAAACTAATAAAAATTATATAAAATTGAAATAGAGAATCTTGTGTTACAAAGTGAAGAAGTCCTTTTGGATTAATATGTATCTTAAGTCACTGGGAAGTGGATGCCAGCAGAATCCTCATTTGACCTGTTTTTAGACATATAAGAGAGTTAGGAAGAGCTGGAGGGACCTGTAAAATGGCATGAAGGAATTTAGATTGTATCTTTTCAAATAAATTCAAGCATATGGCCAAAATACCTGCAAGAGTGCCATACAGAAGTTGGGCTATTACTTTAGCCTGAAAGAGTTTTAATGCAGCAGGTACATAAAAGCCCCCACCCTTAGAACAAAAAACCCCCTTAATATCACATACAACGTTCTCTCGGCACATTCTGCCATCAGCTTACAATGTGCAGCAGTAGATCTGGTCTCCTGGAATACTACCCCAAGATAGATTTACATTAACCTGCTTGATTTTATTTCCCTTCATTGACCATACTCTTTTTGGGGGACACCTACCAAATGCCATAACTTTGATCTTATCATAATTGATTATTAGATGTTCTTTTGTCACAATATGTGGCAAAGCTGTCAAGTGTCCTATGGAGTACCAGCAGTGATAAAAGAAACACATTGTCTGCATATAGTATGATCGATATGTGACATGAGGCAAGTTTTGGAGGATGTGAATCAGAATTTGTCATATGCTTAACCACATCACTCAGATAAAGATTAAATAAAACAGGAGACAGCCCTGTTTTACTCCCTTGAAGGTTTTAATAGTTTCTGTAAGAAATCCCAATTGTGGAATCATCATATAGAGCACGAATAAGGAAACGTAGCCCTTTATCTATATTAGTACTCCCTAATTTTTCCCATTACCTTTGTCTTGATATAGAGTCAGAAGCCACCTTTAAATCTATAAAGGCAGCATATAAAGAGATAGGACCTCTGGCAGAATATTTTTTTATTACACGTCAAAAAAATCAAACTATGCTCTATAGTTGATCTTTTTGCACTAAAGCCAGCTTGTTCTTTTGATATAATCTCTTTTGTATCAGTTATATTTCCACCTTATCTAATAAATGTCTTGTGTACAATTTACTGATAATATTTAAAAGATTAATGGACCTATAATTAGCAGAGTCAATTTTTGAACCTTTTTTTTATAGAGAGAGACTACAGTTGTAGTTCTCCACTGTTTAGGAATATGACCAGAATTAATATACGTAAACAAGACAGCTAAAACTGTGCATAGTACTCCAAGTTTTCTTTCAAGGCTTCAGGTGGAATACACCTGACCCTGGAGCCTTCCCATTTTTGAGTCTCACAATATGTGCTTTTATTTCCTGTGGGATAACTGAAGGCTGTAAGGGGAGAGTTTCCAAGGCTTCAATAATGTTATATTGGATATGGTCCTCATACAACTTCTGACAGAAAGAGGACCATCTGTCTGGAGAAATGTGCAGAGGTGAGGAAAATTTAGGTTTTCTGTCATAAATAAGCCAACAGAAAATGATAGAGTTTTTTTGTCCAATGAGGACAAAAATCACAGCTGTGATTTTGTTATACAAGGCTGCTAAGTTGTTTCACATAGTAATTTGGCTTGTAGAAAAAATGGTTCTAGTAGAAGTGACAACCCAAAAGTTTTCCATTTAGTATGTTATTGAATTAAAGCAATTCTAAAACAACATGCCTTCTCTGCTAATTTTAAGTTGGGATTTGTAATTAGCAAATACATTGTAACATTACAATGATCAAGTTCAGCAATAATCAGACATTTTACAGATATTTCTGCATATATTGTAAGTACCATAGCCATCAAGAATTCAGAAAAACAGAAAACTGTAGATAACATAATGAGAATGCTGCCAACATCAGAATGATCTGTTGCATCCATCTCTGTCTAATGAAATGAAATGATTTTTCTTGACCCTTTTTATTAGCATTTCCCTTTGTGTTTAGGCAATTCATAAGTTGTATTTTGTATTCATTTCCTTATATAATATTATCAGAATTCATGGCAGCAGCCCAATAAGGATAAATTGTTCTTACCATAAGTGCTCCAATTACTTGTTATGGTCTAAGCATTTACTATACAGCCTTAGATACTGGTTTAAAAAAAGAATCATTGTTGTAAATCATTGACTGCAAGAATATCAAATCCAGTACATGATGAAAGAAGATTCAAAAGACAGTTTTACTCCCAAATAGCTTGCAACTCCTCCATTTATGTTAATATACCAAACAAACTAAGCAATAAATGATGAGAAATCATCTTCAAAAGCCACTTTTAAAACCTTTGGACCCTGCAGGTTGATCTCCATTTCCCCTCCTTTTTGGTACTAAAGTAGGTTGGGTTGTCAATCCCCAGGTGGGGGCAGGGGATCCCACTGTTTGGAGGCCCTCCCCCCCACTTCAGGGTCATCAGAAAGTGGGGGGAGGGGAGGGAAATGTCTGCTGGGAACTCTATTATTCCCTATGGAGATTTATTCCCATAGGAAATCATGGAGAATTGATCCATGGGTATCTGGGGCTCTTACCAGTGTGAATGAGACTTCGTGGCAACAAAAGCAGGAAGTAGTGGAAGAAAAACCTACTCTAGGAATTTACTACCATTGAAAAACATTGGCAGGCATTGCTGGGAGGTCAAAATAAAAACAATGTTTTTAAAGAATTCGGGACATTAAAAATTATTGGAGTTAACTGAGAAGAGGGTAAGAAGTTAAATACTATTGGTCATATTATTGGTGTGGACCTCGGATGTTTTTAAAAGGGGAAAAAATTGTAAGGAGCAGTAAAAAGTTGCGACCGCCATTTTGGAAGATTTAAAAACTTTAAAAGTAAATATCTTGATTTTGGGAGCTCCAAGGATGGCGAAATTGTGCTTGTTATAAAGGGCAAGTCCTACTCTTTTGAATCTGATAGTCGAATTGGAAATTGGTGAGGTCCAAATTTTCATTGTTTTTTAAATGTCTGAACACAAGCAGCCCCATACAAAGGCTACTTAATTGAAAAAATGCAGGACCAATTGAAGGCAATGGAGGTCAGAATGATGAAAGGAGTGAGAGAGATGATAAATGAATTGGGAAAAAAAATTATTGCAGAGATTAAAAAAGATATGGAAGATCTCAGGAAACACCTAAGAAAGTGCAGGAGGTAGAAGGCAGAATGAAAGTATATGATTCCACCTTGTTGAAAATGCAAGAAAAAGTGACAATCCATGATTGCAAATTGATGGAGACTCAGATACGTCTGAGAGGAGTACCTGAGAAGGAGGATGGTGATTTAAAAGAATATATAATAAAAATAATTGCAGAATTTTTAGAGGAAGACCCTGAAGAGACTAAAAACATGTATGACTATATGTATAGAGTGAACTCACTTTATGCCAAGAAAAACAACTTACCAAGAGATGTTGTCATAAGATATATGACAAAGGAAATGGTGGGAAGGATCATGAGTAAAAACTTTGAAAAGACATTGATAGTGGGAGGCAGTAGAGTGAGAATCATGAAGGAGCTGCCAAGGCAAGTGATTAATGATAGAAGAACATATAAAAAGTTGACAGAAAAATTGAGAGACAATGGAATGAGGTTTAGATGGATAATACCTGAAGGCTTGAGCTTTGAACTCCAGGGGAAAAGAATCACAATTACAAATGCATAGGATATGGGTAGATTTTTTGAAGAAAATAAAGAATTTGCACCATGATGGATTACAAATTATTGTCTTGGAATGTAAATGGACTAAATTCACCACAAAAAAGAAGGGCAACATTTCATTGGATTAAGAAACAAAACTGTAATATAATTTGTTTGCAAGAAGTGCATATCAAACAAAAGGATTATAAATTTTTATGGAACAAACAATTTGGAGTGGAATTTTTTTCACTGGCTGAACAGAAGAAAAGGGGAGTGGTTTTTTTATATTAAACAAGAATTGGAGCCAAAATTAGTATTTAAAGATAAAGATGGAAGATTTGTAGCAGTAGAGACAATATTAGATGGGGAAAAAATGCTGTCATTGGGACTTTATGCACCTAATGGTGCAAAGGATGCTTTTTAAAAGACATTATACAACAGCTTGATGAATTGACCTATGACCAAGTTTTGATAATGGGAGATTTTAATGGAACAGTTAAGAACTCATTGGACAGGTCAGGAGGGAAAAAAAAAACAATAGTAAAGAAGGGAAATTGCCAAAGTCTTTTTTTGAACTGGTTAAACAAGAAAATTTGGAAGATATATGGAGGAAATTTAACCCTGAATTTCAGGACTATACTTTTTTTTCAGCAAGACACAAAACTTTTTCTAGAATTGCATGTTGGGGGGAACTAAAGATTTAGGTCTTATAACAAGGAAAATAGAGATTTTACCTAAAATTGGTGCTGATCATAACCCAATAATGTGGATTACAAAATTGTCCAAGAAGGTGAGAAGATGGAGATTGAATGAAGGCTACAGAATAAAGAAACAGTGACATACCTAGGAAATGAAACTAAAGCTTTTTTAAAGTGAATGACAAAGAGGATATTGACTTTCAGACGGTCTGGGATGCCTATAACTCAGTAATGAGAGGAATGTTGATTAATTTGAATAATAAAGATAAGAGAGTAAAAGAAAAACAGTTGTTGGACATTCAAAATGAAATAAAGAAAAAAGAAGGGGAATTGAGAAAAAGGCCAGGGAAAAAGAAAATTTTAAGGGAAATTACAATATTACAAACTCAATTGAGACATTTGTTAAATAAAGAAGTGGAATGGAATTTGAAAAGACTTCAGCAGAAATCCTTTGAGGGAGCAAATAAACTGGGAAAGTATTTGGCTTGGTAACTGAAGAAAAAGAGAGAAAATAGAATTATTAACAGAATTGTGGTAGATGGAAGAGAAGTGGTTACTCAAGAGGGAATAAAAAGAGAATTTTTAAGTACTATGCCAAATTGTTTAAAGGTGTTAAAATAAAGAAAGAGAAGATGGATGAGTATTTACAAAAGATAAAAATAGAGCCCTTAACTGAAAATATGCGAAAAGTTTTGAATGATCCAATTGAAAAAATAGAAATTGAAGCAGCAATTAATGCAGTGAAGAATGGAAAAGCACCTGCGCCTGATGGATATAAAGCTAAATATTTTAAAACTTTTAAAGATGAGTTAATACCAAAATTGCAGAAGTTGATGAATATGATAAGAATAAAAGGGAAAGTACCAAACACATGGAAAGAAGCTGTTATTTCATTGATACCTAAGGAAGATAGAGATGTCACGAACGTAAAAAATTACAGACCAATTTCGCTATTAAATAGTGTCTATAAAATATTTACAAGAATCTTGGCAGAATGGCTTAAACAACATTTGATAAACTTTATAAAGGAAGATCAAGCAGGGTTTCTTCCCAAAAGACAAATAAGAGACAATATTAGAACTGTTGTAAATATTGTAGAATATTATGAAAGACATCCAGAAAAAGAAGTAGCATTATTCTTTGCAGATGCAGAGAAAGCATTTTATAATTTAAATTGGGACTTTATGTTTGCAGTAATGGAAAAAATGGAGCTGGGTGAAAACTTTATAAGAATGATAAAATCAATATATTCTGGACAAAGTGCAAGGTTGTGTATAAACACAGATCTTACAGAAGATATGAAAATTAGCAAAGGTACTAGACAAGGCTGTCCGCTTTCACCATTGTTGTTTATAATGACTCTTGAAATATTATTGAGGCAAATCCAAGAAGAAAAAGAAATAGAAGGATTAAGAATAAAAGGATTTACTTACAAATATAGAGCTTTTGCAGATGATATAATGTTTATAAATGAAAACCCCATACAAGTTACACCTTTGCTGCTAGCTAAAATACAAGAGTATGGGGAGTTGGCGGGACTTTGTATTAATAGAGAAAAATAAAAAATTCTGTGTAAAAATATGCAGATGAACAAGCAACAAGAATTACAGAGACTAACGGGTTGTGAAGTCACCTCTAAGGTAAAATACCTAGGGGTGGAGATAACAATGAAGAATATTGATCTGTTTAAAAATAATTATGAGAAGTTATGGCGTAAAATGGATGAAGACATGTTAAAATGGAGTAAGCTTAATTTGTCATTGTTGGGTAGAATAGCTGCAATCAAAATGAATATCTTACCAAGAATAATGTATTGGTTTCAAACTATTCCTATTGTGAAGGATGGCAAACAATTTGATAAATGGCAAAGGAAAATCTCAGAATTTGTGTGGGCTGGGAAGAAACCAAGGATTAAAATGAAAATTTTGACAGATGCAAAAAAAAGAGGTGGGTTTCAACTGCCGAATTTAAAATTATATCAGGAAGCAGTTTGTTTAGTGTGGATTAAAGAATGGATAACATTGTTAAACATAAAACTTTTTCTGTTGGAAGGTCATGGAAATAAATTTGGCTGACATGCGTATTTGTATTATGGAAAAAAGAAGATGGATGGTTTTTTGTCCCACCATTATATAAGAAATGGGGTGGGGGTGGGGGATGGGCTCCCTCTGGGTGTCCTGCCCCCCCTGGGAAAGTGCACGCACAATACATTGCCTCTTTTTTCCCGGTGTAGTGAACGCTGCGAGATCACTGTCTGGCTATGCCTGGCAGATGGTCACTGCAATGGCCTCTCCTACATTACTGCATCCGTGGCAACACCTTCTCACTGGTCCACCCCCGTTTTCACAGAGTTTGCCACGTCATTGTGCGACCGAATGTCTAGCGGTATAACCGGATAGGCAGGCTGGGCTCACCAACCTCGCCAGCCAAGAGAAGGAAAACTCTAACATCAAGCCCGGGCAGACAGAGCTCGTTAATGTAACTTCTACCACCTGGAGGACTCGCTGCCGGCGTCCCGGCTAACTGGGCCATGGCAAATGACCCCATGGTGAAAGGGTGGAGCCAGTACTGCACACACTGCGCCTCACCTAAAAATTCCTCTGCGCAGGCCTGAAGGGTATCTGCATCCACAACCCACAACATACCAAGTTCTGCAGCGATGGGCAAGGGGCGAAACAGCAGGTGGAAGATGCCACTGGAAGCCGCAGTCCCGATCCTGCATGTAGGCGGTTCAGGGTATTGGTCGCCTGATGCTGACCCGGAGACGAAAGCATTTTTCGGCAGCACCCTGAACGACCAAGCAGCCTTATTTAGGGACAGCACTGCTTGCTCCGTATGGAGAGGGGCCTAGAAAAGGTGGCCTAAATAAAGCTTGTCTCCCTCCCCCCCCCCAAGTTGGCTAGCCACGGTCAACGGGCATCCTTACTTGCGGTCGAAAAATAACAACAAAGAAAAGGCATGCACCTGCCTCATAAAGTGTGCAAAGACTAAAGCTTGCGTGTTGGAACATCAGAACCATGCTTGACACAGTAGACAGTGGTCACCCTGAATGATGCTCTGCTCTAGTTGCCCACAAACTTCTCAGGTTGAATATTGACATAGCAGCTCTCAGTGAGGTCCGTTTCCCTGAGGAAGGTAGTCTTCAGGAACACGGTGCTGGCTATACCCTCTACTGGTCGGGTAAGTCAAAGGCTGAGAGCCGCCATTCTGGCGTTGGCTTCATGGTCAGGAATTCCATTGCCTCTAAACTCGAAAACCTGCCAACAGGTCATTCAGATCGCATCATGTCTATGCGCCTCCCACTTCAAAACAAGCAGCATGCAACACTCTTCAGTGTGTATGCCCCAACCCTTCAAGCAGATTCTGCAGAAAAGAACAACTTCTATGCTGATCTACGCTACCTCGTACGGAAGACCCCTACAGAAGACAAGGTGATCATCCTTGGTGACTTCAATGCCAGAGTAGGTAAAGACTCGGAAGCCTGGAAAGGAGTACTTGGCAAACACGGCATTGGCAACTGCAATGATAACGGGCGCCTCCTGCTAGAAATCTGCACGGAGCATCAGCTCACCATTACCAACACTATCTTCCAGCAGAAGAACAGTCTGAAGACAACCTGGATGCACCCACGGTCCAAGCATTGGCACCTTATTGACTACATTCTGGTGCACCAGAGAGACCTTCGAGATGTGTTACACACCCAAGTAATGCCCAGTGCAGAATGTCATACGGATCATCGTCTTGTACGCTGCAATCTCCGTCTTCACTTTAAATATATACCCAGGAGAGGTGGTATCCCCCGGAGGAAGTTTCAGGTTGGCAGCCTTCAGTCAGCCGAAGTTAAAGCTGCCTTCCAGGCAAAACTCCAGACAAGAATTGAGGACCCCAGTTGCCTCACAGATCCTTCTCCAGAAGCACTCTGGGAACACCTAAATACTACCATCCTGTTGACCTCTGAAGAAGTTTTCAGGTTCTCCACAGGGAAGAACAAGGACTGATTTGATGAGAACAATCAAGAGATCCAAGAATTACTGGCGAAAAAGAGATCTGCCTACCAAGCACATCTTGCTCAGCCCTCCTGTCCTGGGAAAAAAGCAACCTTTCGCGCTATATGTAGCAACCTCCAGCGCAAGCTTTGAGACATTCAGAATGAGTGGTGGACCAAGCTTGCAGAGAGAACCCAGCTGTGTGCAGACACTGGTGATTTAAGAGGGTTCTACGAAGCCCTGAAGGCAGTATATGGTCCATCATATCAGGCTCAGAGTCCCTTGCGTAGTGCAGACGGCCAAGTGCTCCTCACAGACAAGGCATCCATACTGAACCGGTGGTCGGAATATTTTCAGGTTCTCTTCAGTGCCAATCGCGTAGTTCAAGATTCAGCAATCCACCTTACCCCACTTCAACCAGTGAAAACAGAGTTGGATGAGATCCCCACCCTAGAAGAGACTGTTAAAGCCATCAAGCAACTGAAAAGTGGCAAGGCAGCGGGAGTTGATGGAATCCCACCAGAGATCTGGAAGCATGGGGGCATAGTACTACATAGCACACTTCACAAAGTACTTGTCACCTGCTGAGAACAAGGCAAACTACCACAGGACTTTCGCAATGCAATCATCATTACTCTACATAAGAACAAAGGGGAAAAGTCAGATTGCTCCAACTACCGGGGGATAACCCTGCTCTCCATCGCAGGCAAAATCCTTGCTAGAATACTCCTGAACAGACTGGTGCCCACCATTGCAAAAGAACTCCTCCCAGAGAGCCAGTGTGGCTTCAGAGCTAACAGGAGCACCACCGACATGGTATTTGTTCTCAGGCAGCTCCAAGAGAAATGCAGGGAACAGAACAAGGGTCTATATGTGACTTTTGTCGACCTTACCAAAGGCTTTGATACCGTTAGCAGGAACGGCCTGTGGCAAATCTTGGAACGTTTAGGATGTCCCACAACGTTTCTCAGTATGGTCATCCAGCTACATGAAGACCAGCGAGGCCAAGTTAGACACTGCAACGATCTCTTGGAGCCCTTCCCAATAGGCACAGGTGTAAAGCAAGGCTGTGTTCTCGCGCCAACTCTCTTTATGATCTTCTTTAGCATGATGCTTCAAAGAGCCGCAGTAGATTTAGAGGACGACGATGGTGTCTACATCTGCTATCGCACCGATGGCAGCCTGTTCAACCTGAGGTGACTAATGGCCCACTCCAAGACAATGGAAAAACTTATCCGAGAGCTACTGTTTGCTGATGATGCTGCACTTGTCTCCCACACGGTATCAGCTTTGCAGCATATGACGTCCTGCTTTGCAGAGGCTGCCAAGCTATTTGGCCTAGAATTTAGTCTGATGAAGACAGAAGTTCTCCACCAGCCTGCACCCCAGGAAGATTATCACCCTCCTTGCATCACTGTGGATGAATCAGTTTTGAAGACAGTCCAGCAGTTCAGCTACCTGGGGTACATCATCTCCTCAGACGCCAAGATCGACAAGGAGATTGACAATAGACTGGCAAAGGCAAACCGTGCATTTGGCCGACTGCATAAAAGGGTGTGGAGCAACAAGCATCTGAAAAAAGGCACAAAGATCAATGTTTACAAAGCGGTTGTGATGACAACCCTCATCTACGGCTCCGAATCGTGGGTTTTATACCGTCATCACCTGCGACTCCTTGAGCGCTTTCATCAGCGCTGCCTTCGCACCATCCTCAACATCCACTGGAGTGACTTTGTGACCAACACTGAAGTCCTCAAGCGGGCAGAGATTACAAGCATCGAGGCATTGCTGTTGAAGACGCAGCTGCGCTGGGCAGGGCATATCTCCAGGATGGAAAACCACCGCCTTCCCAAGATTGCCCTGTATGGCGAACTTTCCACCAGCCATTGAAATAGAGGGGCACCAAAGAAGAGGTACAAGGACTCCTTGAAGAAATCCCTTGGTACCTGTTGCATTAACCATCAGCAGTGGTCTGACCTAGCCTCAGATCGCAAAGCATGGAGGCACACCATCCACCAGGCTGTCTCTTCCTTTGAGAACACACACATAACTGGTCTTGAGGACAAAAGGAGATTGAGGAAGAATCGTACTGCTACAGCACCAACCCCAAATCAGACTTTTCCCTGCAGCCACTGTGGCCGGACCTGCCTGTCCCGCATTGGTCTTGTCAGCCACCAGCGAGCCTGCAGCAGACGTGGACTACTGCACCTTTCTTAAATCTCCGTTCGCGAAGTCAAGCCGAGAGTGAAAGATATAAGAAATAATTTTCTAAATACATGGATTAAATACAAGAACTATGGAGATGAGAGAAGACCGTTATGGATAGTGCCAGCTGAAGTAATAAAAATAACGGCTGAGAGAGGCGAAGAAAAGTGGTTGTCATATAATCGATTATTAAAAATACAAAGTGGCAAAATAGAACTGAAAACTGCTGAAGAGTTGAATTATAAATGATTGGTTTCAAATGCAACAAATAAAGAGCTTGGTGGAGAATGATATTAAAACTGAAGGAATAAGGAAAGAGCAAACAGAATTGGAAAAAGTTCTGCTTGGGGACAATGATAAATTAATTTCAAAAGTATATAAATTACTTCTACAATGGTCTACAGAAGATGAAGTAGTGAAATCGCAAATGATTAAATGGGCAATTAATGTAAATAAACAAATACAGATGGAAACTTGGGAATATTTGTGGAAGAACTCTATGAAACTTTCAACATGTCAAGGTATTAAAGAAAACTGTTTTAAGATGATGTATATAGGTATATAACTCCTAACTCCTATAACTCCTTTTAGGTATATAACTCCTAAAAAATTGGCAAAGATGAATAATAAGATGCCAGACAGATGTTGGAAATGTAAAAAGCATGAAGGTTCTTTCTACCATATGTGATGGACTTGTGAAAGAGCTAAAATGTTTTGGCGGATGATTAAGCAAGAGATTTCTAAGGATATGAGTTTAACAAAGTTGCAGAGACTTTTCTGTTGGGACTACAAATGGAAAAATTTCCAAAAGAAGATAGAACTTTAATCTGGTACTCGCTCTCAGCCACTAGGACATTGTATGCACAGTTGTGGAAGCAAGAAAAAATACCAGAGAAATGGGATTGGATTATAAAAGTTATGACATGGAGTGAAATGGACAAATTAACAAGAATATTAAGAGACTATGATTTGGAAGTTTTTAAGACGGAAAGGGAAAAGTTTAGAAGATATGTAGAAAAAGAATGGAAAATAAAAGGACATTGGACAATCTTTGATAATGATTAAGTTTTAAAAAAGAGAGGAATATAAATGTTTGTTTTAATAGTTAAGGGTACCTTTAAATATTTGCATTTTAAGTAAATAACACCGGCGGGGGTCAAGTAACGGGGGGAGGGGTGGGTAGAAAGTAATATATGGGGTAGATAAAAGAAGGGGTTTTTTAAAGATGTAAGATATAGATCTATTACCATATGTTACCAATAAAATTGTTTTAAAACAGAAAAAGTGTGCCGTCCCTTTAAATGTGATGGCCAGAACTCCCTTTGGAGTCCAATTATGCTTGTCATAGCCTTGATCTTGGCTCCACCCATAATGTCTCCTGGCTCCACCCCCGAAGTCCCCAGATATTTCTTGAATTGGACTTGGGAACCCTAAAAGTAGGTGGTGCTGGGCCTGGCATGATAAGGTTCTTTGAAGTGTACCAGGGAGTCCCTGAGATCCTGATAGCTGCTTGTGTTCCTAGGGCAGAGAGCCATAAAACACATCAAGGGCTCTGAGAGAGAAGAGTTGATATCTGCAAAGAGATGAGAAGAGCTGATTTATACAGAGAGATGATCATTTGCTCTGCCTTCCAGGAATGTCAAGATTGATAGCTGTTGTAAACATGGTCTGGGTATTGAGATATGTTGGACGTGAGCCCTGACTGGATTAGGTGTTTGAGCTCACTTTAGGGTTGCCAATCCCCAGGTGGGGGCAGGGGATCCCACGGTTTGGAGGCCCTCTTCCCACTTCAGGGTCATCAGAAAGCGGGAGGGGGGGAATCCTGCTGGGCACTCCATTATTCCCTATGGAGACCAGTTCCCATAGGGTATGATGGAGAATTGATCCGTGGGTATCTGGGGGTTGGGTGGGCTGCTTTCTTGAGGTAGAGGCATCAGATTTGCAGCATAGCATCCAATGCCTCTCCTCAAGACACCCTCCAAGTTTCAAAAGGATTGGACCAGAGGCTCCAAATCTGTGAGCCCCCAAAGAAGTGCCCCTATCCTTATTTCCAATGGAGGGAAGGCTTAAAAGGTGTGTGGTTGCTTTAAATGTGATGGCCGGAACTCGCTTTGGAGTTCAATTGTGCTTGTCACAAACTTGCTCCTGGCTCCACCTCTAAGTCTCCTGGCTCCACCCCCAAAGTCCCCACATATTTCTTGAATTGGACCTGGCAACCTAAGTTAACTTTCCCATGTGGGGGAGTAAGTTCTCTAAATCTGAATTGGGAGAGGCTTCCTTAGATCAGTAACAGGGATCCCACCCAGTGGGGGTCCTCCACTATCAGGACCCACCTCTCTGTTACCAGACAGCTGGCCAGCAGAGGGGTATTATTCCCACCCACCCCCAGCAGGGAAGGCCAGAAATCAACATGATGTGCCAATGTGACCCAGAAGTGAAGTAGGTACATTGGAGATGTCAGAGTGTGTGTTACATGGTAGAAACTAATTCTACCATAGTGTTTTTGCCCCAAAGCTAGAGCCCCCCCCCCCCCCCCGCCGCCGAGGTCCTCAACATGCCTATGTCACTTCTGAGGCATGCAGGCATGTCACATTAATTTCTGGAGCTCCTCCCTGCTCCTGGTAAGTATACCCCCCATCCCCTGATGGCAGCTCCAAGGAACCTGGCAACCCTAATCTGTAATCAGCAGGCTGAATAGCACTTCCCCTGTCTTGTACTCTAGATTAATCCATAGCAATGAAGTATTGTCATGTTTAAGAGAGAAGACTGTGATTCAACTCTTATTTAAATGTCTTAGATAACTGACTCATGCTTATACAGGCATGCACAGAAGGAGGGCTGGAATAGTTGGGAAACTGCCCTTTGTACCTCCTCAGAGGCAGCCTTTACTTCCCCAAGTCCTTGCTTAATATGGGAGGCTGGACTTCTTAACTTGGAGTGGTGGCACAATGAAAAGGAACATGCTTTACATGCACATGAACACACAACACACATGTAAGCATACATAGACTCAGGGAGGGTTTATGACAAGTGGTAGGTAGTCAATTCCAGTTGCTCCTGAATGTAATAAATTATCCAGATTCATTTTGGCCTGTGTTCTCACCTTGCTTTGAGATGGAAGCCCTGGTAGAAAATAGTTATAGAAAAGAGAATTGTTCAGTATGTTGTTCAGATATCATCAGTACGCTGATGACAGTCCACTTTATTCCTCCCTTTTCTCTGATCCAACAGTGGAAGCCCTGAACTCAGCAATGGCGATGAAAATGAATTAACTTAGTCCATAAGAACATAAGTGGTCCATCTAGTCCAGCATCTGGTATTACACAATGAGCAACCAGTTACTCCAAAGTGCCAACAACAGAGCATAGAGGCCAAGGCCCTGAGGTTGCTTCCTAGCACTGATATCCAGAGGTTTACTGTCTCTGAATGTGGAGGGTCCCTGTACTCCCCATGGCTAGTAACTACTGGTAGAGCTATCCTCCATGAATCTGCCTAATTCTTTTTAAAAAGCCATCTATGCTTATGATCATAATTTCATCCTCTGGCAGTGAATTCCTCATTGTAATCACTCTCTGTGTAAAGAAGTATTTGTGTATCCTAAATCTACTACCCATCAGCTTTATTTAGGGTTGCCAAGTCCAATTCAAGAAATATGTGGGGACTTTGGGGGTGGAGCCAGGAGACATTAGGGGTGGAACCAAGATCAAGGCTGTGACAAGCATAATTGAACTCCAAAGGGAGTTCTGGTCATCACATATAAAGGGACGGCACACCTTTTCAATTCCTTCCTTCCATAGGAAATAATGGATAGGGGCACCTTCTTTTGGGGCTCATAGAATTGGACCCCCTGGTCCAATCTTTTTGAAACTTGGGGTGTATTTTGGGAAGAAGCACTAGATGCTATACTGAAAATTTGGTGCCTCTACCCCAAAACGCAGCCCCCCCCCCAGAGCCCCAGATACCCGCAGATCAATTCTCCATGATTTTCTATGGGAATAAATCTCCATAGGGAATAATCGAGTTCCCAGCAGACATTTCCCTCCCCCTGCTTTCTGACAAACCTGAAGTGGGGAAAGGGCTTCCAAACCGGGGGATCCCCTGCCCCCACCTGGGGATTGGCAACCCTAGCTTCATTTATGCCCTTGAGTTTTAGTATTTTGGGAGAGGGAGAGAAATGTCTGTTTGTCAACTCTCCACCCTTGCATGATTTTATAAACCTCTATTATGTCCTCCCTTAGTTCTCTTCTCTAAAATGAAAAGTCACAGCCAGTTTGGTGTAGTGGTTAAGTGTGAGGACTCTTATCTGGGAGAACCGGGTTTGATTCCCTACTCCTCCACTTGCACCTGCTAGCATGGCCTTGGGTCAGCCATAGCTCTGGCAGAGGTTGTCCTTGAACGGGCAGCTGCTGTGAGAGCCCTCTCCAGCCCCACCCACCTCACAGGGTGTCTGTTGTGGGGGAGGAAGGTAAAGGCGATTGTGAGCCGCTCTGAGACTCTTCAGAGTGGAGGGCAGGATTTAAATCCAATATCTTCTTCCATCTTCTTCTTCTCCATATAGGAAAGATACTCCAACCCCTTAACCATCTTGGTTACTCAACAAGACAAAACTAATGATAGGTAGGACAGGGAAATATTAGTTTTGAATGGGGGGTCATCTTTTTCCCAAAAAGAAAAGTGCCTGGGGATATTCATTGGTTGAGAGCAAAACTGCATGAGACCTGGCAATGCTGGCCCTCTTGCTGCTGGGGCTGCTATGGGAGCTGAAGGGTGAGGCCAGGGTCATGGCCGCTTGCTGTGGCTTGGTAAGTGTGGAGAAGGTTTGATCTTGGACACAGAGACAGAAGCAGCCAGCCAATATGAGGAGATACAGCTTTAGCCCCTGATGTCACCACTGTCCATATGCAGAATGCAACAAGGGATGCAACACAGCAATTGCTGCCCCCCCAAGGATTATGGCATGACCTGTTAACACCCTGGACTGAACAGATGCCAGGGAATCCCATAGATACAGGCTTGAGTTCCATCCTGCAACCATATACCCTTTTATCAGAAGCACACATGGGGAAGGAAACATGACTGCTTCAGACTCTCCCTGGGGGTTTCTCTTGGGACACATAATGTAGCCAAGGAGCAACTTCTTATTTATTGTAGCAAACTGTTTTGCAATAGCACTCTGCTGGGACTGTTTATTGGGGAGCTGATCCTGCAAGACAATAGACACCACTACTAGCAATGCTTATTGTGTAGTTATTGTTAGTCACTCAGGCCTGCAGGTGTATTATCTGCATCCTCCACTTGCATCAAATTTATGCCAATATAGCACTGCTCTAAGAGATCAGTGCCATGCTGCTGGCTTATCTGCAAGGAGGTCCCACCTTCCTTACTGCTTACTGCTAACAATTATTGAGAACTTGTCCCTTTAATAGAGAATTGAGGGAATGTTGTTGCTAGGTGATGTTATTTATTAGGAATGCATGCTGAGGGGAGAAATGCTATCATTTTGAATGCACAATTTAGAGAAAATTTTTACTGTGATTGCCAGGTTTTGGGTGGGACATTACTGGTTTAGGTTAATAATAAATAATAATAAAATTTTATTTATATCCCGCCCTCCCTGCCAAAGCGGGCTCAGGGCGGCTAACAACATTTTCATAAAATTATACAAAGTTTAAAAACACATTAACTTTAAAACGTTCCAGTTAACTAAATACAATACAAATTTTCAGGTGCTAATTCCATTTATAAATGATAGTAGCGAAAGTCACCCAACAGCAGTCTCTCAGTCAACAAAGGCCATCCTGAAAAGGGTGGTCTTGCAGGCCCTGCGGAACTGGTCAAGGCACTGCAGGGCTCACATTTCTTCTGGGAGCTGGTTCCATAGGTGTGGAGCTGCGATGGAGAAGGCCCGTGTACGAGTGTTTTGAAGTTTGGCCTCCTTTGGTCCAGGGATAGTCAGCTTGTTCTTCCCTGCTGACCTCAGTGCTCTCTGGGATTCGTATGGGGAGAGACGGTCCCTTAGGTAGGCAGGTCCTCGGCCATATAGGGCTTTAAAGGTAATAACCAGCACTTTGTAACGAACCCGGTAAGTAACTGGCAACCAGTGCAGTTCGCGTAGCCCTGGCTGTATGTGCTCCCATTTCGGGAGCCCCAATATCAGCCTAGCCGCCGCATTCTGCACCAGCTGCAACCTCCGGGCTCGGCACAAAGGCAGCCCCATGTAGAGGGCATTACAGTAATCCAATCTTGAGGTGACCGTTGCATGGATCACTGTTGCTAGGTCCCGGTACTCCAGAAAGGGAGCCAACTGCTTTGCCCGTTTCAGATGGAAAAACGCCGACTTGGCAGTGGCTGCTACCTGGGCCTCCATTGATAATGAAGACTCCAGTAGGACTCCCAAGCTCTTGACCCGGTGCGCCGCCTTCAGAGGTATTTCCCTCCCCAGGGCGCCGCGACCCACACAAAGGACCTCTGTCTTTGTCGGGTTCAGCTTCAGCCCGCTCAGCCTAAGCCAAGTTGTCATGGCCTGCAATACCAGGTCCAAATTCCCTGGAACGCAGTCAGGCCGGCCATCCATTAGCAGATAGAGCTGGGTGTCATCTGCATATTGGTGACACCCAAGCCCATACCTCCGGGCAATCTGGGCAAGGGGGCGCATATAGATATTAAATAGCATCGGGGAGAGAACTGCTCCCTGCAGCACCCCACAATCAAGTGTGTGCCTCTGGAACAGCTCACCCCCAATTGCCACCCTTTGTCCCTGACCTTTGAGGAAGGAGGAAAGCCATTGTAGGGCTAGCCCCCCAACCCCTATGTCGGCGAGGCGGCGGGTCAGTAGCTGATGTCAACCGTATCGAATGCGGCCAACAGATCAATGTGGCTGAATGCGGCCGAATGCGGCCGAATTATGCGGCCGAATGCGGCCGATAACATCAGCACCGCCACGCCGCCTCGGTCCAGATGCCTCTGGAGGTCATCTACCAAGGTGACCAGCACTGTCTCCGTCCCATGACCTGAGCGAAAGCTGGACTTTCAAATCTGTGGGGTTTTTTTTGGGGGGGGGAGGTCTGGATTTTTGAGACCTTTATTATAAATGGGGGAAATGTGAAGGTCTGGGGTAGCTGTTTTTAAAGATAATGGCACCAAATTGGCAGAGAACACAGGTCTCTCTTAAATCTAAAGCAGAGGTCCCCAGCATGTTTCCCATAGACACCATGGTGCCCACTGATAACTTTTCTGGTGCCCACCAAGTGTTTTTAGGAAGTGGGTGTGGCCATGTAGGGTTTTAGCCCAGCAAAGCTTCTGATTGACTACTGGAGGTTTGATTGGCTGTGTAGATTTTTTAAAATGTTGCTTTCAGCAGCATCTACCAGCACAGAACAAGGATCTACACTGTGTTAATAATAATATATAATAATAATAAGTTTTTATTTATACCCCGCCCTCCCCGCCAAGGCAGGTTCAGGGCGGCTAAGTGTTACTGAAGCTAAGTTGTGGCAATCATTTCTGGCTAGCACTGTGTCCTACAGCCATGGCCAGTGCTAGGGAGTCAGCCAGGTAGGCCATCATCTAGGGCAGTATCTGGCCACAGGGGTGGTGGGTGCTCCCTCCTCCTCCCTGCGCATGCCACCTCAACTGTCCCAGGATGCAATGTGGAACCTGCCTTTGCTGCTGCTGTTACCGCAGCCTAGCCCCATGCCCGGCCACTTCCTGCATCATGGCCAGCCCTTCTGCTTCTGGTGTTGGTCTCCCTCTGTGGACCGTTCAGGATGTGGCTTCTTCAGCTCCAGCACCTGCCACTGGAGCAGCTGCTGGCTGGCTGGCATGGGTGGGGAGGAGAGGCATGCGTGCTAGGGACCTGGCCAGTAGTGCTTCCCCCTGTATAAGCTGGAAAAGATGGCAAGTGAAGACTGTTCTGAGAGAAAGGCTTCCTGTCCTGAGGAGAGGAGGGGGCACTGCATTCAGGTAGTATAACCGGCTTTAAAAAGGAGAGAAGACACCCATTCATGGGGGAGGAGGGTTCAGTTCAAATGCTCTTAGCAGGGATGGCAGGAGGGGACCCCCTGTTTCTCTAGGGGAGCAGTGTGGCTGGGTACCTGTACCAGCCATTTTGCCCCAACATGCACTACGGCTCACTTGGAGCTGGTGAAAACCCAGAATCTTCAGTTTCCCAAACCTCTATTTCTACACTGGAGATGAAGACCTGGCCCTCTTTGCCTTGCCATTCATGCAAATCAGATTAGCAGGGAATGCAACATGACACCATTGGCTGAGTGCCTCCTGCCATGCTTCATTGCACACTGTTGCTGTAATGTACTGAGTTACTAGACTTGTAGAAGGCAACATGCTTTATTGGCGAGTACATCACAAAGAGAGCATGGCGGGGCCGGGTCCCCAATTAGATACATCTCCTGGAACAACTCTCTTACCTGGCCAGGTCCAATCCTGGCCAGTTAAATTCCCGCCACAGATCTTCATAGGCGGAGTGTATTTATGTCATTACATCCGGTGACCTGCGGTCTCCCAGTGGTCACCTCTGCACGCACACACACACGCGCTGTGTTGTGAATTCAGGGACCGAATTGCAAGACACAACACTCCCCCTCCCTAGAAACACAGTCTTTCAAGTAAGCCGGTGCCCTTCATTCCCTACTCGACCTCCTAGGTTTTATCTGGGGAACTGGAGTGGCTGCTGTGGCTGCGGGGGCTGCTGCTTCCTCGTTGTGGGGTGAAGCTAGAAGAGTGCTGCCCGGTGCCTGCAGCTGTTCCGAGGCCTCTCCTTGCATCCCCACGGAGGAGGGGTCGCTCCAGCTGCTGCTGGGCTCCTCCGCCCGCAGAGCCGGCATGGCTGGCACTGGCTGGGTGGCTTCTGGTGGCATTACTGCTATTACCCCGCTACCTGCTCCCCCAGTCTCTACCTGTTCTTCTGGCAAGGTGCAGCGGCGCAGCTGATCAATGTGCCTCCTAAGGATCTGGCCCCCCTCTGACGAGACCTTGTAAAAGCGGGACCCAGTGACCCGCAGCATTCAGGCTGGTAACCACTCCCACCCGCTTGCAAAGTTCTTCGCGTTGACTGGATCCCCTGGAAAGAACCCCCTAGCGGCTTCTCTTGTCTCGGGGGAGCTGCAGAGGTCCGGGGCCCAGTCTGGATACAATGACTGGGTTGGGGGTGATTCGGTTCCCAAATAGGAAGGCTGCCAGGTGGTGGTCCCAATCTCCCTGTATTATGTGACCCAGGGCCTCTTTGGTGGTGTGCACCATGCGCTCTGCTTGGCTGTTGGTGGCTGGATGGAAGGAAGTGGACCATATATGCTGGATGAGGTACCTATTCAGGAACTCCTAGAAGTCCTGGGAGGTAAAAGCGGCCCCGTTGTCCGTGACTAAGGTCTCGGGGATCCCGTGGGTACAAAAGACCCTCCGTAGGGCTCTGACCGCGGCCGTGGTGGAGGTTGAAGCTATGGGTATCACCTCCAACCACTTTGTGTAGGCGTCCACCAGGATAAAGAATATTTGGTCCCGCAAAGTCTAGGTGTAGCCGGGACCACGGCACACAATTGGACTTCGAGTGGTGGATCGGGGCGCTGGGCGGATCTGGCCGGGACTCTTGGCAGGGTAGGCACCTTCTAACCCACCCCTCTATCTCTTCGTCCATCCCTGGCCACCATACATAACTATGTGCCAGGGCCTTCGTATGCACTATCCCCGGGTGCGTCTCGTGTAAGGCTTCAAGCACTTGCTTCTGAAGTGGGGGGGGGGGGAACCACCACCCTGCTACCCCAGAGAATGCACCCCTTGTGTGTGGACAGTTCTTCCCGGCGGGATGCAAATGCCCTGAAATCAACGTCCAGTTTGCCCGTGGGCCACCCCCTTCCCACCTAGTCGAAAATGTGTGCGATGATGCTGTCTCTGCCCGTGGCCCAAGCTACCTCAGTGGCATGGAGAGGCCTCTCCGGTAGAGTCTCCAGTAGCATCACATGGTGGGCAGGGGCTGGGTCAGGGTCCATCGAGGGCAGCAGAAGGCAGCTGAGGGCGTCTGCATGTCCCATTGCTTTACTGGGGTGGTGGACTAGCTTATACGTGTACGAGTTGAGGAACTGGTTCCATCTCAGGATTCGCTGTGACAGGATTTGTGGTGTCTGGCGGTCCGAGGCGAGGAGGCCCAGCAGCGGCTTGTGGTCTGTGGCAATCATGAAACGCCTGCCGTAGAGGTAGTCGTTGAATTTGTACACACCCGCCACAATTGCCAACGCCTCCTTGTCTATTTGGGGATAGTTTCACTCCACGGGGGTCAGGGTCCGAGGGTAATAGGCCGTGGAGACTTCCCTCTCATCTGGAAGTTGGTGCCCCAGGACAGCGCCCACCTCATACGGAGAAGCGTCGCAGGCTAGAATCACTGGAAGGGACTCATCAAAATGGTGGAGCACCGCATTGGAAACCAGGATGTCCTTGACCGTCTGAAAAGCAGCGTCCTGCTTTTTTCCCCAGACCCACGGGGCGTGTTTATCAAGGAGCCTATGTAGGAGTTCTGCAAGGGCGGCTTTGTGGGGCAAGAAGGAATGATAAAAGTTAGAGTCCCATGAAACTTTGCAGCTCCACCTTGCACGTGGGGGCTGGGGCGTGGACTATAGCCCTGGTCTTGTCTGCTGTCGGGTGTATTCCTGCGGCGTCCATTGTGAACCCCAAGAATTCCACCCTCGGCACCCCGAGAGAGCACTTCTCCCACTTCACCTTAAGTCCCACCACCTGAAAGCGGTGGAGTACCTCTCGCAGACGGCAGCTGAACTTGGCGTCCGGGGCAGCGATCAAAACGTCATCGAAAAAAGGTTGTACTTCGGGAATCCCTTTCAGGAGAGAGTCCATTATGCTCTGAAAAAGTCCCGGAGCCACACTAACCCCAAATTGCAATTACCGCACCCTGAAAGCTCCTCTGTGCATCACTATTGTTTGAGCCTCCACTGTCTCAGCATCCACTGGGAGCTGCTGGTATGTTGGGCCAGGTCCAGTTCTCAAAAACATTAGAGCCAGCTAAGGATGCGAGAACGTGGCTGACCACTTGGATGGGGTATGGGTTGTCCTGGAGCATTTTATTTATTGTGCATTTATAGTCTGCGCATATGCGCACGTCCCCATTTGGCTTCACGGGAATGACTATGGGGGTCTCGCATGCTGTGTAGGATACCGGCTCTAGCACTCCCTGGGCCATGAGGCGATCCAGCTCTGCTTCTATTTTTGGTTTTAGAGCAAACGGAACTCACCTGGCCTTCAGCCTTATTGGTCTCACTTGGGGGTCAAGCTGTAAGGTGATGGGAGGCCCCTTGTAGCACCCCAGGGACCCATCAAATACCTCTGGGAATTCCTGGCACACATTTTCAAAATTGTGCATTTGTATCTGCTGCACCCCGACTATTTGTATGCCCAGAGGTCTAAACCAGGCCAGCCCCTGTAATGTGGTGAGCCGACGCTTGACCATGAGTATGTCCAATACACCCTTAAAGTTCTTGAACTCTACTCTCACAGTGGCCCATCCCAGAATCTGTATGGGGTTTTTCTGGAAGTCTCATGGGATGAAATCAGCAGGCTGCAACTGAGGCCTGCCGTGAGGGCAGAGTTTTCTTAGGGACTCCTCCGAGATTATGGAGATGGAGGATCCCGAGTCCAGCTCCATTAGGCAGGGAGCACCCTCAATTTGGACCAACACCTTGACCTTATCCGGCGTGGCTAGGGGCAAATTCATTACCTGGATGCTGGTCGATGCGGTCATGTGAGCATCGATCGAGTCGTGGTGAGTGGATTGACGCCTGCGGTTGGTCTTGGCCCTGCAAGCGTGCATGATGTGGCCCACTTTTCCGCAGTTCCTATAGTCAACGTTGCAATAGGGGCAGTCCCGTCGCTCGTGTGGGTCTCCACAGCTGGCACACTTTGTGCTGGCAGGCCTTTCTGTAGCTTGTGGCCGGGTGAAAGATTTCGGCCCGTTTCCTGGTTGGCAGTGGAGCTGGTGTGCCTCTTCCTCCTTGGGGTCGCCCGACGCCGTCTCCTCCTGGTGGATGGCTTCTGTTTGCGGTCTGGAGTGAGGCTTGGTGGCTCTCTCGAATGCGGTGGCTTCCTTGAAGGCGAGTTGGAGGGTCAGCTCTTCCTTTGCGAAAAGCTTTTGCTATAGCCTTTTGTCCCGGAGGCCCCAGACAAATCGATCCCTCAGGGCTTCCTCCAGCTTGTCAAAGCTGCAGTTTCCTGCGATTTGGCGGAGAGCGGCCAGGTAGATGGCGGCCGTCTCTCCCACCCCTTGATCTCTCTTGTGGAACAGAAATCGGTGGGCGATGATGGATGGCTGGGGTGAGAAATGCCCAGTCAGGAGTTTGACTACCCCCTCGTATGTTAATGCGGTGACCTTCATGGAGGCTAAGAGACCTTTGGCAATCTCGAATGTGGCATCCCCGCAGACAATCAGGAGCACGTCTCGCTTCCGGCTGTTGTCCATAATCAAGTTTGCCCGTAGCTAGCAGTCGACACGCTCTGCATAGGTCTCCCACCTTTCAGGTTTGGCAGGGTTGAACTCTGCGATGTGACCCGTCATTTCGCTCAGGGTTGCCATGGTGGCGGCGGGCGCTTCTGCCTCTCTGGGCTGCATGCCTTCTTTGTCTCCGGCCAGATCGGAGATTTGCCAATGGGGAAACTACCTGGCTAGGATCCCACCTTCGTCGCCAGTGTAATGTACTGAGTTATTAGACTTGTAGAAGGCAACATGCTTTATTGGCAAGTACATCACAAAGAGAGCATGGCGGGCCGGGTCCCTGATTATATACATCTCCCAGAACAACCCTCTTACCTGGCCAGGTCCAATCCTGGCCAGTTAACTTCCTGCCACAGATCTTCATAGGCGAAGTGTATTTATGTCATTACATCCGGTGACCTGCGGTCTCCCACTGGTCACTTCTGCGCGCACGCACACGTGCTGTGTTGTGAATTCAGGGACCGAACTGCAAGATACAACAGTTGCACATGGATCCTGGGTGGGCTGGGAAGGCACAGACTCTTCTCCTTTCATCAGCCAAGGGGCTGTGCAGTTCCTTTCAACCCACCTCCATTTCCTTCACACAGGTGTGACCTTCACAGATGTTCAGAGCCCTTTGGTGCCTCAGAACCTGTGCTGCAAGCTCCCATGCATTCCCATTCCTGTGCACATCAGACACCAGGTGTTTCCTGCCAACTGGGCCTTGGGCAGAAGGGAAGGGGAACATGTCCGCCCGCCTGTTCCCAGGTTCCCTGGGCCAGATAGAGAGGATCAGGTGCCAAGTGAGCTGCCAAACAGCTTGGCATCTGCATCCTGGGCAGGCATGGGCAAACGAGGATCTTCCTGTGGTTCTTTGCTGAGGTTGCACATGATGCTTGGTTCTTGCCTTTGAGAGGCTCTCTGGGTTGAAGGCTGGCCAAATCTCCCACCCCCATCAAAGACACCCTTTGGAAGCTCTTGTCCCCTCCTCACTCTGTTAGTTTAATATGCTTGTGTTGTTAGGCTTCATGGTCCTTGGGGCAGAGATCTGCCCTCTGTGTTGGGCTTTCAAAGTCTCCCCTGCCCTGTGCCACCCATGGCTGGCCTCTGCTGAAGCACCAGCAGCACTTTGCCACCTGCCTTGCTCTGGACTGGCCAGCGGTTGGAAACCCCAGTTGGGACCTTCCTGACGCTCCCCTTGAACCCAAGCTATAGCTGCAGCCTACTGCCCCCCCTGCTGGCCTAGTGTCTCTTCCCAATAGCCCCCCCTCCCTTGGGCCACAGGATTGCAGGTATGTGCCTGCCCCCCCTCGCCTAGAGTGCCAAAAATCCTGGCACTGACACTACCAGCAGCCGCCATTTTGTTTTTGCAGCAATTTTGTTGCTGCTTTCATCCATACCTGTCAAAATTTCAAATGTGCCCACAGACTCAAAAAGGTTGGGGATCCCTAATCTAAAGACTTCTTCCTGTTTCAAGTGAATTAGACTGAGGAGTTTGATTCTTTGGGCCCCTGAGTAAAGTATCCCCAGTCCCACTTGCAGAGTCATGGAATGAAAGGAAAAAATGGTCCTGGAAAAGGGGCCTGCCCCCACAAAGGAGGTAGTATAGGAGAAGGAATGTGCTATAATGGCAGTTCTGACATTATTTCAAGGTGTGTGTGTGTGTGGAGTGGCTCTTTTTCAACTGCATGACACCAAAATTGCAGGGGAGTTAGTGCTGCCTGTCCACTAAAGACCCCACAAGTTTCAAGTGAATTGGTCCAAAGTGTCCAATTCTATGGGTCCCAAAACAAAGTGCCCCCAGCCTACTTGCAGAGCAAAAAAGTGCCTCCAACCCACAAAGGAGGGGAGATAAGAGAAGGATCAAGCCAGAACCACAGATCTGCCTGGCTTTGTGCCAGCTGGGAGCTACCTTCTCCAGGCCTGTGAAATTTGGAGAACCAAAGAAAACAAGTCCTCTGTCATTACAGTTGGTAAACACACAAACATTAAAAACTTCATGGATTTTTGGGGCAGGTGTGCTTCATAGCTTCTAAAAATCCCAGATTTGTGTAACCATTTAGAAAAATCTGATAACCTGATACAGTGATTTTTGTGCATATTTTTGGCTTGGGAATTCTGGAATGCAGAATTTACTTCCATACCATGAAAAGCTTGAGCTACCCATTTCCACATATGAAGACTCTAATAAAGGGGCAAGACATCTCCCCCCAGACCTCATGGCAACTCTCACTGTGGGGAGGATTGTTGATACCAAGCAGGAATAGGGGGCAGGAAGGAACATTTGCAGTAATCACAGCTTGGATCAGGTCTCTTTCACTTGTTTATCTGTCTAGGTTGCATAGCTCTTTTCCTCCTGTTGAGGACTAGTGATTCAATTTGGTGTTTGTATCCTGAGGTACTTGTAAGGGGTTGAGAACAGAGACATGCTACAACATAATTTGTTTCATCTCTGCTTCTGTTGTTTGCACAGTATGCTTATGCTGGAGCTCTCATTCACAAACCCCCCCCCCCATATGTATGTTTAAATATATACAAAATCTGCATTGCAAAATGTTACCAAAGCTTTTTCTTCCACATTAATAAGGCTAGAGGTGCAGCTAAGCCTCTAATAAAGGGGGCGGTGCAACTAACACTACAGCAATCAGATGAGCTTCAGTAGTGCTTGAGAAACTTGGCAGTGATCACTGGAAGGGAATAAGTGGCTTGCATTTAGGACTGTCAGGGCTTTTTTGTAGAAAAAGCCCAGCTGGAACTCATTTACATATTAGACCACACCCCTGACATCACCATTGGTTCACACAGGGGTTTTTTTGTTGAAAAAGCCAAAGAGGAACTCATTTGCACACACCCTCATGCCAAGATAGCTGGAACTGTGTTCCTGCTCAAAAAAAGTTCCTGCAGGCTGTGGGGATCTGGAGATCTCCTGAAAATACAACTGGTCTCCAGTTGACAGAGATCAGTTCCTGTGGAGAAAATGACTGCTGTGGAAGGTGGATTCTGGCATTCTATCCCACTGAGTTACCTCCCCTCCCCAAATCCCATTTTGGGGGCTCCAAGTAAAAAATCTCTGGAAATTTCCCAACCCAGAGCTGACAACTGTACTTGCAATTTTGCCCTTTCCAACCCTGGCTTAGCCCTTGATTCCTCGGTCTACTTAGGTTTGCCAGTCCCTAGTCCCAGTGAGAGATCTCATGGTTTTGCAGGCTCCTCCCCACCACCAGCTAGCTGGCTGATGGTGGAAAGCCCCACCCCAACAACCACCATGTACCTTTAAATCTCAGCAAGCTTAGAAGTTGCTTGCAACTGTTGTGTTTTAGAATGTATGTGTGCCTTTAAATCTCAGCAGCAAGAAAGCAGGCGGCAGAGTGAGAAGGCAGAGCCATAACTGTGTGAAGCTGTGAGAAAGGCAGAGAGCAGAGTCCCTCTGTTTTGCATTCATTTTAGAAGTAATTTCTTTAGTAAAATGGATAGTAAAGAGTTCATTAGAACCTGATTATGGAATGGGAGAAAACTCCACCCTGGGCTGCTCTCCTTTCCTGTTCCTGTCTGAAGAATCTGGATGAAATACAGCTTATGGTTATATTCAACAACTCACATGAGTATATTGCCCCAGTGAGATCACAAAACTGTGGGCCTGCAAAGTCTGACAAGGGACTTGTGGGGGTATGACAAATTTCATTTTCATTTAGTGGAAATGCAGCTGCCAGGGTAGGCAAAAAAAGAGGATGAGGAAATGCAGACTGTACTCAGGGGAACTGCCTTACTGTATTTTTTATTTATTTACTAGATGGAAACACATGCTTTGCTACAGTATTTCACTACCTTTAATCCAGTTATAATACTGAATTCTGAGTGATCTTCAGCCCTCCCCTGGAGATTGGCAACAATGGATCCTCAGGAGGAAATTACTGGTTTAGAGAGTGGAGTCTGTGGCATTGTACCTGTCTGAGGCCTCATCCTTCCTCAAACCCCACCATCTCCAGGCTCCATCCCTCAAATCTCCAGGAATTTTCCAACCAGAAGTTGGCAACCCTATCTCCTTCCCAGCAGCCATAGCAATGTTATTACATAGGTCCAGGAGTTTGGGCTGGGCATTGATGAGTCAGTCAGGACACCTGTTCACCTGTTTAACTGATTTTCACCTCAGAACACAGAGCTCTGCAATTGGCCAATCAAAGAGGGGGTATGAAAGCAGGTAGCAGCCTGCCAGGCACACAGCACAGCTTTGTCCCTTAGGGAAAACACATTTTGTCCCTTTTCACCCCCTTAAGGGTTGAATTTCAAAAAATTCCTTCTTAGTGGGCATTGATGTTATGGAGGGAATGCATTCCCCAAATTTCAGGTTTCTAGGTTCAGGGGTTTTGGCTGGGCATTGTGTGTGTGTGTGTGTGTGTGTGATGGGAAAATCTCCTGGCTGCACCCCCAAAGTCCCCAGATATTTCCTGGGCTGAACCTGGCAACCCTTTTTCTCCTTTGAGGGGAACCTTCCTATACCTGGGAATTAGCAAACCAAGTCTATTTGCAGTTGTTGAGGCAACAGGACTTAGTGCTTAATTTTCACCAACAGCAGAGGAGATGGTAAATCTAAGAACAAATAACTGTGAGTTTCTCCTTGTTCCCTGTCAACATCATTCCTGCTTTAATAGTTACTTCTAATGGTTTTGTTTCTCATATTATCCAATTTATTAAGATAAAAGAGGCAGTACCTCTACTGCAGCATTTAATAGATCTGGAAACTGAATAGTTCAAGCAAAGAAACAAACATTCTAATGCATGCAAGGAAAATAAACTCAGGGGAATTGAACTGCTACGTGCCTAACTAGTAAACAACCCGCATTTTTCATGGTCTCTCAGGTGATCACAACTACTTGTCTCATGAAAATGTTTTGAATTTTTTCCCTCTGCAGTAGGAATTCACTTACTGACAAACTAAAGCCATCTCTCATTGCTGGTATAAATACAGCATGTTGTTTGTGACCTTTCTAAAGGGGGAAAATGTTTCTTTGGCAACAGGAGAAGGTAATGAGTTCTGGGTTGCTTTACAAGTTCATCTCATAATGGCAGAGCAGTTTTATATCCAGAAAGAGACAGCTGCTTTACTGCAACAATGCAAGCATGCCTAGGGAAGCATCGTTGCAGGGCATCTCCAAGCTGCAAAGTACTGCAGTGTAAACTTGCATGCTGTTCAAAGGACATCTTGCATCAAGTATCTGACTATCAAACTTTTTTTGTTACAACGGAAAGGAATGTGTTCCCTAAGGAAGAAGTTTTTGTAAAAGAATGTTGCCTCAGTATTCTCATGAATATTTTACAAGTAACTTAATGCTTTATTTTAAATCTTTATTAAGAGAGTGAACAATGAATAACCAATGGCAGTTTTATGCCATTCAGATTGGAAGACTTAAGGCTAAACTACATATGATGCTGGGGATTCATGATATTGGCTCTGATGTGTAATTTAAGGTTCAGTGCACCAAAGAGCCCCCAGTGTGGATCAGAACCATGGCGATGGACCAGAGGAAATTAACTCATTCAGTTGTGCCATTTCCCTCAGAAATCACCTCCTCCCCAAATTGGTGTTAGAGGGAAAAGACAAGTACAATAGAGAGCCTCTATCTTTTCCCTGCCTGGTTTAATAGAAGCTTAAGGGCCCAGTTTTTCATGATGATGGCTTTGGTGAAAGAGTTAGCTCAAATCCAAATAGTCCCTCATGGATGCTTTCTGAACATAAATTAACCATCTGGAATTCAGTCATATATTCCATGTGCCACATGTAGTTTCGCCCATAGTACCCTATTAACATTATCGACAAATACATACACAGGGATTTAATTCAGCACTGTTTTTGCATAACCCTGTAATAATCTCCCACAGGTTTACCTGAGAGAGAGTCAATGGAGAGAAAACTCACTTCAAAGAACATTTGATCCTCAAAAGTTTATACCCCATCCCAAAATCTTGTTAGTCTGTAAGGTTCTACTCAGGGCTTTTGGGCAGGAAAGCACATGAATGCAGTTCCAGCTGGCTTGGCACAAGGAGGTGTGGCCCAATATGCAAATGAGTCCCTGATGGGCTTTTTCTACCAAAAAAACAAACACTGGTGCTACTGGACTCAAAGCTAGCTGTTCTACAGCAGACCAACATGACCACCCTCTGAAACTATCCTAATGGGATGAAAAGGAAACTTGCAATTAAAGGTACAGTTCCAAACAGGACCGGCCCTAGAGCACATGGTGCCCTAGGTAGACTCACGGCCTGCCGCCCCCCCGACACTGCTGTGGCACCATGCCCTCACACCACCTCCTCCCCCTGTGCTGCCTCCCCCCCCCCGTGCCGCCTACCTCCTCGCACCTCATCCTCCCTCCCTCCCCCACCAGGTCTATTTCAACGCCTGGGAATGAGCAGTCGAACGCCACACTGCCAGGCTATCTATAGGTGCCCACCCACTGATCAGCTGATTGGTGGGTAAAACTACATGGCGCGCTCACTGTCAGTGCCGGGGCAGGCCAGCAGCAGCGAGAAGCACCATGAAGCCTGAAAGGGTGGTGCTGCTGCTACCTCCTTCCCACTTCCTTCCCATCCATTCGTGGTCCTACTCACTGCTGCTGGCCTGTCCCAGCACTGATAGTGAGCACTCTGTGCGGTTTTACCCGCCAATCAGCTGGTCAGCAGGGGGGGCATATTTAGATAGCCTGGGAACACGGCGTTCAACTGCCTGTTCCCAGGCATTGAAATAGACCTGGTGGAGGAGGGAGGGAGGAGAAGGCTGGGGAGTAGGCAAACTAGGTGTTTGCCTAGGGGGGAGGGAGGGAGGAAGGCCGAATTTGGCAACCCCACCCTGCTGGCACCCTAGGCAACTGCCTAGTTTGCCTGGTGGGTGAGCCGGCCCTGGCTCCAAACTAGCTTGCCAATCAAATGAGTTCTCTCACATCAGCCTTTCAGCACAATGAACCTGACAGAAATATTGAAAATGGAGGGCATGGTTCAGCCATCTTGCATTTCAAAGTCATGCTGCAAAAAGCTGAAAAGAGCAGCACCAATTTCTCACTAGCATTGCTCTGCCCCCAGGCTTTTGTTTTCCCCAGTGCAAGTGATTGATTTCCCACCAGTTGCTCCACAGGCACATTTTTAGGTGCAGCTCCCTCCAGTTCCCCCTGCAGCTTTGTGATGTTGTCTTTTAAGGATCAAGAAACCATGAGGGGAACTGGAGGGAGCCGTGCCTCAAAGTGCACCTGTGGAGCAACTGGTGGAAAATTGATAGTTTGTGCCAGAGGAAAACAGAAGACGGGGGGGGGGGGGGCAGAGCAATGCTAATGAGAAATCAGCATAAGAGTTCAGTAGCACTTTAAGACTAATGAAATTTGTGGTAGGGTATGTCCTTTTGTGAATCACTGCTCACTTCTTCAGAAGAACTTCTTTCTACTGCTACAGACAGACTAGGGCTGAAATCAAACACACTTTCAATCCTCTTCCAATGCACTTTTTCACCTGGATTTTACTGTATGAACTGGCAAAATCCAGTTGGAAAGTGCTTTGAAAGTAATTTGATTTGATTTATTTAATTTATACCCTGCCCTATCCCATAAGTGGCCTCAGGGCACCTTACCACAAGACCCATCAAAAGGATAAAAACAATAAAACAATGGATGGCACAATAAAAGTGTAACAAAACCCTATGCCTCATGTCAGGCAAAGATAGGTACCCCACGAAACTCCAGTATCCAATTCATATCCATAAGGGAACTGGGAACGAGGCGTTGAACAGGGAAGATCAGAAAAATTGAACATCCACCACCTCAACTAAAAGCCTGGCAGAACAGCTCCATTTTACACACCCTGCAGAACTGTAATAAGTCCTGCGGGGCCCTGATCTTGAGTGGCAGCATATTCCACCAAGATGGGGCAAGGGCCAAGAAAGCCCTTGTCCTAGTTGAAGCTAAGCAGATGTCCCTTGGGCTAGGGACCACCAGGAGGTGCTGGTTGGCAGAGTGTAAAGCTCTCCAGGGTTCCTACAGGGAGCAGTGGTCCTGAAGGTATGATGATCCCAGGCCGCATATGGCTTTAAAGGTCAAGAACTGGATCCAGTATTTGATTGGCAGCCAGTGAGGTTGGCACAACACTGACTGAATGTGGGCCTGCAGAGGTGTCGCCATCAGCAGACATGCTGTCGCATTCTGTACTAGCTATGATTTCTGGATCAGGCTCAAGAGTAGCCCCAATTAGAGAAAGCACATCATTTAGTGTGTGTGATCACAGCCTAACACGGCTACCCATTTTAATCTATGTTTTGACTCTTCAGAAGGCCATGTCAAGAATAATATCAGCCAAAAGGGATAAATAAGAAAATGATGTTATGAGTGAAACCTGAACAAATCATTAGAAACATACTCATTTAAGGCACACATTCTCCTAATATGCCCTTGTCAACAAATTTTCATGCTAGGTCATATCCAAGGGCAACTCCAACTGGGAGGAACAGGGAAGAACTGAATGCTACTCATAATAGCGACAGAGTTCATAACTCATATTTTTAAAAGTTAACTGGTTAAAGTCTTTGCCCTGAAGCTCTCTGGATCATTCAGGACAAATTATTATTTAGTATTGTAATTTAAGACTGTAGTGAAAATAAATTATGCATCTAAAACACTTTGCACACTGAAAACAGTAAGTACATTAGCGCTCTCCTGGAGCTCAGTTCTCTTATCTCATCTTGTACCAGATTGTACTACATTATTCACCCAGTGTTTATGTATATATGGCTCTTAATTCTGATATTTCCTCAGAGTTCTTGTCCTATACGTCATTTTCCCAGTAAAACTGTACCATAATTTATTCTTGGTGAGGAAGTCATATAGAACAGTAAAGTGGCTGACCCCACTCCCTCATGCCAGTCATAAAAGCAACAAAACCTGACTTTTCTCAAATACAGCAGGGTATCTACCTACTTGGTATACAAAAATATAACTTTCAAAATTAAATATATGGGGAAAAATGCCAAAAATTACCTGATGAAGACTGATTATCCTCCAGGACCATGGAATATCAAGAGTAGAAGAGAGTCCATTAAAGGAGAAAAGATGGAGGAAGGAAAATTAACTAATGCCCTGAAATTTGATAAAATCTTGCTGCAAAATATCTTGGAGGGGGGAAATCTCTAAATTGTTGCCTACTCTTGTGATTCTTTGCAAGTCACCTAGTTTGTGTTAATGTAATACACACTATTTTTTTGTTTTTCTAGCAGTCAAAAATGCACAATATATTTCTATATATTTGATAGTCAACATGGCCCCATATGCAGATATGTAAATCCACAGATGGAGACTATATAGACACAAAAGATATATTTCTGGGGCAAAGCTGGGGCAGGAGAGACTCATGTTTGCAGAATAATCATAAAGTAAAAAAAAAAGGGGGGGCCACAAAAAATCCAAACAGAGACCAGTTGACAGTAGAAGGGGACACAACTGTTTTCTGGATGTAGGGTGTTTGTGAGGAGGAGGTGGGCAGGGAAGGAGCAGAAGCTGCTGCCCTCTGCCTCCCTCAGCTGCTGACGTGACAAAACTGGAGATGGAGGTAGAAGGAAGCACAGGACCTGGCCACTCTCCCTGCTGCTGAGGGAGCAATTCCTAGGTGTTAAAACTGGAGGTTGGAAGAGGAGGAGGCACAGAACCATCTAGCTTTCCCCCACACCAAGGCAACCACACTTGGGGCAGATGAGGGAGGAGGTTCAGGACCTCCCCAGACATTCTTCCTCCCCATGGGGCCTGCTGCAGAGTAACACTGAAAGGGGAGGGGGCAGGAATGATTAATTTCACAGAAGCAGCTTGGTGAGTAGTTGGGAGGATCATTTCTCCCCATGAGTCTATTTACTGTGCAGACCTAAGCAGGTCTGCTTGAAATCTTATTCATTAGGGTTTGTAGAATCTTTCGGGCTCAAGTGCCGTGTTCTACTGGAGAAAGTTTTCCTTCCAGACGTTTCGTTCTCAGCTGCGGAGAACATCCTCAGTGGCGTTGCAGCCGGAGCAGGCACTCTGACCTTCTTGGCTGCTGTGCATTGAGTGGGGCTAGGGCTGCTGGAGAGCTGCTATTTCTAGGCTGGAGGGGGTGTGATGAAAGGGCAATTGGTTTATGGATGTGCCCATTGTTTGGTGGGGCTTCCTGGAAGGGTAGTGATAAGGAAACTGGCTGTTGAATGTGACCATTGTTCTGTGTTAATTGCTGGGAGGGAATGGTCACATTCAACAGCCAGTTTCCTTATCACTACCCTTCCAGGAAGCCCCACCAAACAATGGGTACATTCCCTCCCAGCAGGAATTACTTCATATCAGGACAGCACACACTAGGTCCACATGAAGCTTCATGTCCAGGCAGTTAGTTGACCCAGATTGCCTAAAGTTCAGCAAGATGTCTGCATCACATGTCTTCATCTTTGGGAATCTGATCCATCTATGATGGTTAATATTATCAAAGTTCAGGAAAAAGCAATTTAAAAATATCACTTAGTTAAGGAAAATAAAGCATTTCCTCCCCTCTACTTCTTTTCTTTTATTTGAATCATTTGATCATTAGCAGTCCAATTTCTTTTTCTCGCCACACTGGAAACAATTATTTTATCAAATGTAAAGCTTATTATCCCTAAAGTGAGAAAAATCTCAGTGGAACAATGTTTGAGGATCAGGAATTTAGCCCTATGAGGAAAGTCTGCAGCAGTCGTAAGGGTTAAAAATAACAGTGTTGATTGATTTCTCACTTTGCAATGGCATTTCATTACAGCTAAAAACACTGCATTATGTATCACAGTGGCTATGGAAGTTGACCTATATCAAATGGATTGTTTCAATTGTCTGCACTTCAGGATAATTAAGAATCACAAGAAGTCCAAAGTGATCTATAGGGGAGGCTAGTAGTGCACTTATCAATGACAACATTACTAGGAGAGATATGGCCAACCTTCCCTGACCTCAGGTTTGATCCATGTAGCTTACCATGAGCACCAGGGCATAAAATGACTAGATTCTTATTCTACCTGCAGTCTTATTTTTACTAACTGATGATACTAATACTGACTTCCAGAGGTATTCACAACATTGAAAAATGGGCCAAGCTGACGGAAATATATTATCCTGTCATACTTTTGTGCAGAAAACACAATGAACTGTTTCTATTGGATCAAGAAATAAGATTGTCATCAGCTAGCTGCAGCAAAAGCATTCATGCAGCAACACAACAAAGTGGGCAGAATGTGAATTAGTCCATAGTTGAGGATAAAATCAGCCCAGGCTAGACTAAAGAATGTGTGGGCTATTATCAGTCCATATATTTCTAGTGCTTTCATTTAAGTTTTCTGAATGGTCAGCCATTTGAGAGACATAAAAAATCTCAAATGAATGGGGAAAAAGAACTATTGTAGGATGTGGTGTGGACATGTGTTGGAATTTCACATTTAATTCAGTTTAGACTCACAAATGTGTTGGTTATACAAGGTCCCTCACTTTTAGCAGCTATCCCTTTAGCAGATGGCAATAGTACCAATTTGTGTAGACTTGTTCCAGAGTCGGAGTAATGGACACCACTGATTCTTGCTGGTTATAAATGCTTCCCAGATGCCTTGTATCCAAGCTTTCCTGATGCTTTGCTTTATCTTACTCCTGTACCTTGCAATCCCTACTGCTTTTTGTCTGTGTTAATCCACTCCAATATATCTGCCTTTTGTGCCTATTACTCATTCTTTCCTTTTCTCTTTGGCTGCAGATCTTGGCTTGCCTGTATCTAAGATCCCACTCATCTGCTCTGAAAGCTTTTCATGATTGCTGACTTAGCTCATCATTGTTTTCAGCTGTGCAAGTTGCCTTAAGAATGGCAAGTCTTAGTGCTGGCTGTCAAGTGTCTTAAGACTTAGAGCACCACACTTCATTCTTGCCCCCAAATCTTGGCCCTGATTGTGCTGCTACACATAACAAATGCTGCCAATGCTTTAGCTCCTTAAGTCATGGCAAAATCTAATTTATGAAGCACCAGATTTTGAAGAAATAAAAAGAGCACATTTTACTATATTTCTCTGATGGTCCATACCACATTCAAGTATAGACCCACTCAGAAGGTTGGAGAAGTATCCTGAAGAGGAGAAGGTACTATATCTCAGGGCTTTTTTTTGTAGAAAAAGCCCAGCAGGAACTAATTTGCATATTAAGCCACATTCCCCGACATCACCATTGTTTCACACAGGGCTTTTTTGTAGGAAAAAACCAGCAGGAACTCATTTGCCTATTAGTCCAGACCCCCAATGCCAAGCCAGTCAGAACTGCATTCCTGTGTGTTTCTGCTAAAAAAAAGCCCTGCTATATCCAGATCCCAGGATACTGATGAAGGGGAGTACTCATATAGTTCAGCCAAACTGGTGATTTAGTAGAAGGAAAAACAATCTGGGTTGAAAAGAGCCTGAGTGCACCTTCTTGGCTGCTGTTCATTGACTCAATGCACAGCAGCCAAGAAGGTCAGAGCGCCTGCTCCGGCTGCAACGCCACTGAGTATGTTCTCCGCAGCCGAGAACGAAACGTCTGGAAGAAAAACTTTCTCCAGTAGAACACGGCACTTGAGCCCGAAAGATTCTACAAACCCTAATGATGTTACCAGCCGTGAAAACCTGAAATCTTTGATATAAGTTATTTGCTAGGTGGTATTTGACCCCTTATATCTTATTTCAAGGAAAGGCAAAGGGCACTCCTAACAGCTGGTAGGAATCTGATCATACAGCCTCTGTCCTACATTGTTGGTGGGAATGCCCCAAAGTTGGTATTTTCTGGATGAATATTCTGAAAAAGATAGAAAAAAAACACTTGGTTTTAATATTCCATTTACCCCGGAATCTATCTTATTGAATTATTAAAAGGTAAAGGTAGTCCCCTGTGGAAGCACCAGTCTTTTCTGACTTGCTTTCACAATGTTTTCACAGCAGACTTTTTATGGGGTGGTTTGCCATGTCCTTCCCCAGTCATCTACACTTTTCCCTCAGCAAGCTGGGTACTCATTTTACCGACCTTGGAAGGATGGAAGGCTGAGTCAATCTGGAGCTGGCTACCTGAACCTAGCTTCCGCCAGGATCGAACTCAGGTCATGAGCAGGAAGCTCAGACTGCAGTACTGCAGCTTTATCACTCTGCACCATGGGGTTCTTATGCCTGAATTATTGGCCAGATCTAAATTGTACCCCTCTGCAGAAAGAGCTCTTGTCCTTACTTTTATTAGCTGGAAAGATAGTAATAGCAAAGAGAGCCCCATGGTGCAGAATGGTAAGCTGCAATATTGCAGTCCAAGCTCTGCTCATGACCTGAGTTCGATCTCGGTGGAAGTTGGGGTTCAGGTAGCCGGCTCAAGGTTGACTCAGCTTTCCATCCTTCTGTGGTCAATAAAATGAGTACCCAGCTGAGAAATAGATAAGTTAGGGCAGAACTGAAGGTTGATCAGGGGGAAGATCAGTCTCAAAATAGACCCAAAGGACACTATCCTTGTGGAATGTGCAAAGCATGTGATATGATGCTATTTATAAAAGTGTTTAATAACCCAACCACAGGAGAGAGGATCCTACTTAAGTCTCTACCATCCGGCAATTCAAAACAATTAATATATGCAGCCATTTGTGAATGTAAATTACGGAATGCTGGTATGACTTTAAGAACTTTAAAAGTGAGAGCTCTGGAACATAGATTGAGATTAGAAAGGGCAGTTCCAGAATCTCCAATGCTTTTACATTTTAAGGAAACCAAACATGCCATTAGAAACCTTAAATTTTTTGTATTGTATAACTATCAACCAAAACCATATACTAAGGAGGATGTAACAAAAGTCCTTTTACAACAAGAAAGTTATTGGATCCACAAACCGGAATCACCAGCAAGTTCTAGATTTGGTGAGTACTCTCCTCTTTTGCAATTGATATTTTATTGACCTGTGGACTTATCGTCTCTTTCCTGCTATTGTGGAGCAATTGTGACCATAAGCAGGGCAAATTTGAATACATTTAAAAAGCTGCGAGAAGGAATATTGAAGCTCTTTAAAGAGACTGCATTCCGCAGGACTATGGAGACTATTTTGCACAGACTTTATTAGGTGCATTTGCATACATTGTATTTACATACATTGGGTTCAGGTAGCTGGCTCAAGGTTGACTCAAGGTTGATAGAATGAGTACCCAACTTGCTGGGGGTAAAGTGTAGATGACTGGGGAAGACAATGGCAAACCACCCCATTAAAAAGTCTGCCGTGAAAATGTCATAATGAGACGACACCCCAGAGTCAGAAACGAATGGTTTTGCACAGGGAAGTACCTTTACTTTTTTTTTTAAGTAATAGCAAAGCACCGGAAGACCAATAAAATTCCTTCATTACAGAGTTGGTTTATTAAAGTTTGGGACATCATTAACTTATCCTGAATAACATTAACTTATCCTTTACACCATCTATAGTTCAGCAAGACAATTCCAAAATTGTGAATATGTTTGTTGAAAAATGGTTTGCCTTTTTTGGAATACGTTAACAATACGACATCTAAAGATTGTGAAATGCCTGTTAAATACTTGGATATTACTTTTTACTAATCTGATAATCTTATGTCGTCCCTTCTTTGTGGCACTGTAATGCTACTTTTTGAAGAATTTTGTTCTCTTTGTTTATTTTTTCATTCTACTTTTTGATAATATGTGCTTTTAAAAATGTTATTTATCATTGTGCAAAATTTTATAAAATTTAAGTTATTAAAAAGAATAGTAATAAACTAGAACTCTGGGCTACAAGTTTGGAAGAGACAAAAGATATATTAGGTTGAAAGAGCTGATTTTTTAAAAAAATGGGGGGGGGGAAACTGAGTAAAGAGAAAAGGTGGGAGGGAAGGCGGCATGGGAACTCCAATATTGTCATATCTTGGAAGCTAAGCAGTGTCAGTACTTGGAAGGGAGACCACTAAGGAAGACACTACAGATGAAGGCAATGGCAAACCATCTCTGCTTCTCAGTTGCCTTAAAAGCCCCTTGCTGGGGTCACCATGTGACTTGATGACACTTTACACAAATACAAAGAGAAAAGAGTTGTACTACTGATTCTGAACAATGGACTGCAGAAAGAGTTGAGCAGGCCTCAGATTCAGTGGGAGCTTACAGGAGCACAGCTCCTGAACTTTTCTGATAGTTCCTCCTTCTGAGAGTTCCACCTTCTTGTCCATTGAATAGTATATGCAGCTGCATAACAATCCCTGGATGAGCTCCACCACCTATTTAACTGCAAAATGACCCCTGGAGTTGAGGTGTATACAAGATGCTAAAGTTGCAAGTGTAGGAGAGGGCAGAAGAAATGAAGGCGGAAATCAATAATTAGTAAACAAAGAGCCACTAATGGATGTTCTACAAGGAACTGTAGAAAAGCAATTCATGAAAAGTTAAATGAAAATAAAATGCTTTAGAACATTGTGAGCTGAATGTAAGTGTCCACAAGGCAAATAGATCTATATCAATTTAAAATAAATCCTACAATTCTTGTCCTACTTGCACAGCAGTTTTCTTTCTGCACTATTTTAACAGCCCTTAGTGGAATGTTAACACTGCATTTTCGAATGTTCCAGTGGTGGTGGTGTTTGCTTGCTGTGCTATATTCTAAGCACAGGCTAGTGTAATAAGCTTTAAGCCAAACTACTTCCTTTTGTAAAGACAATAAACTCCCTTCCCCAAGATATTGGTAGGGGATATTTTGAGCACTAAGACTAACAGTACCAGTCCCCTGCTCCAGAGTTGGACAGCACCACCTTGTTTGAGCACAGAAACATCAGTGGTGAGAAGCACTGTCATAACTGAAAGCTTTTGACAGTTCAAAGGCTAACAGTGGAATTCCAAGCAGAGTTGTTTGTATGTCTTCAGTTTTGTTTTCTAAGCCCATGGACTTCAAAGGACTTAGAAGTTTGTTACTCTGCTTAGGGTTGATAAATGATGTGCTCCAGCCAAAAGCACCATGAATGTATCTGCAGAGCATTTTAAAACCCCCATCTTCATGGAATTCTTTACAGATGTTCACATTTTACAAAGCTAACTATATGTGAAGACATACTTCTGCACATGTATGCATTTCCATTTATGCCATTAAAAGTTTTGAATCTGAATCTGTATGCATTTCCCTTGTTGAATCAGTGTGGCCATATTTATTTGTTGAAGCCTTTGTGTGGTGAACAAGTTGTGTAAAACAATATGTAAAGAAGTTTTTTTTCCTGCCTTTCAGAAACAGAATACTGATTTATAGTGAATACATTTAGAGAAAGATAGCAATGTTTGTATTATGTGACTTTGCATGTGAACTCTGGAAGAGCTTGTCAAGTATGATATATCAGGTCTCTGTTTGGATATTTAAGTGCTACAAACATCTGCATTACATTGGTCAGGTAAGATATTCCAAATATAGCCAAACAGCCTGCAGTTTAGTGTTTCTGTATAAATATCCTTTACACTGTATTTCTGGAGTCCCCTGAAGAAACCGAAGAAATCTCATTGTGGCATCAGTCACGTTCATGACATTTTTGCCTCATTGGGCAGAAGTCTCATGGGGACAACTATTCTCAAGCCTCACAGTTTGCATTCTTGACACACAGAAACATTTTTTATTTTTTATTCAGTATCATCAAGGAGGTGAGGGAAATATTTAGGGTATAAGTATGCAGGCTACATTAATAGCACTTGTAAGCTTTATTTGACTACACTATATAGATTCCTTGCATTCAGAACAGAATCCACTCCCTTAATAGGAATTATAGAAGCAATATGGAAACGTATTTTATTCTAAAATTATCGATCAAGTCACATTATATTATTACAAGTAATGGCCAAACCCATGGGTGAAATAAAATTTTCCAATGGAGCACTGCCTTGGAGGGTGACAGGGATCCTGGTGCAAGGAAAGCCAAAGCCCAGTAATATTGCCAGTGTTTCAGGGGCCACAGGGGATCTACAGTGACAATGATAATCAGTGTCAGCTCAACAGTTGCCTCCTCCCCCTGTCTGCAGGAGAAAGTAATGGATGAGTCCATTGTTGACTCCGTTGAATTGAGTGGCCCCTGAGTAAGACCATGGTGCTGGAGGGGGCAAATTTAATTTCCATCCTTTACTTAAATCAGAAATCCCCTCCACTTGTAGTGCATTTGTTGTATGCATTCAATAGGAACGGTCTGCCCCCCTGCCCCATGCTGGTTTAATCTCATGGGGTGGAATTAGAATTGTTAATTTGTTTGTTAATTAGAATTATAGACTGCATGAGCTCCTGGGTCCTGAAATGAACTGCTCCCATTCCTGTATCTTCCTGCTAATAAACTGATGCTGTTTTAAACATATGTACATCTTTTGTGTGAACCTAAGAGCAGGAGCCTAACTACATATTCCTGATTTGCAAGCAAAAGAGAACACCACAAGATGTCAGAAATGATTCTGTTACTTCTTTGGGTCTCCAGTACCAGCTAAGAAGATTCCTGATTCCCTGTTTATTTAACAATGGAACATTTCAGACTTCCATCAGATTCATCCTTTATGGGAATTAGCAAGAACTAGAGATGGTGGGAACAGAAATTAAAACTGTACTTATTAGTCACACAGGCTGAAGAAGAGTCTGAGGATTATAAAGCCACAGTCTTGTTTCACTGCATAGGACATTTTATTATTAAAATTTATTATAAAATGCAAGGGGTGTTGGAGTCTCTGACAATAAAAATTTAGCACAGGTTTTAACAGACTTCAAATCTTACTGTGAATCCAGGAAGATTTGTGTTTGAGAGATAACAGTTCTGGCAATTACAAATAATGAGGCTTCTAGAATAGATGCTTTTTAGCACAATCCTAAGGGGGGGGGGAGTCCTTTGGAAACAAACTAAGGTCCATACCTGCATTAGCCAGAGTTACATCACTCTAAGTCCACTTATGTAGGAGTGGAGGCGATTTATGCAGGCATGGGCCTGCCTCAGCGGGCCCCCACCTCAGGTCAGCGGTGCCTAAGCCCTGCGCCCGAGCACAGGTGGAAGTCCAACAGAGAGGTCGACGTCAGCATGAGGGGGAGCAGAATCAGGGGCATGCCCAGGCTTAGTTGACTCCCTAAGAACTTTGGACCTTGACATGCCCTCCAAAGAGGTGCAAAGTTACACCTTGCAAAATGTTGGCACATCCCATAGGAACCTGTTGTTCCTGAAAACACATTTTCCCCCTCCGCCACTGCACGAGCATACAAACTCCTTAGGGAGCCATGTAATCGCTTCACCCATCCTCTCGTGCCATGGACTCGGCAAACCCCCTCCCAGACACCCAATCACCCCCCCTCCGAGATAATCATCCACTCTGGCCTCGCACACTTCCTTAGGTAGGGCACATGGCACGGGACTCTGTCTCAGAGCTCCCTGCCGTGTGGACTTAAGAGTGAGCGCGAGGCACTGGTGGTGGGTGCTGCACAGAATGGGCACTCAGACAGTACAGGGCAAGCTCTTTGACATGCAAGGAGGAGAGTGAAGTCTCTGCTTTGTGGCTAATCTCTCCCATTTCCAAGTCCCAACAGGTACCTGACCTCTGGACGCTCAGCGCACAAGGCTGGTAGCATGAAGACAGATAGGTTGAAGCACACACCCCAACCTTGCTTCCCCCCTCCCCTGGGTGGGAGGGCCATGCCGCTCATTCCCACAGCCCCTGCATGCTGCTAGAGGGCCCCCCTACATTCCACAGAGATGGTCTGTCCATTGCCTTGTTCCCACCCCTGGCAGGGCGACAGGTGGGGGGGCCTGGCAGCTGCTCCAATGCCTATGGAGAGGCAGGTCAGTGACTGTCCTTTTAAGGTAGTCCCTGGCCAACACACCACCTCATGCTGCTGTGGCTGATGAATTGCAAGCAATCCAGGAGCACAGGAACTCAGGACAGGAGGGTGGGCATCGGCTGGTTCCCTCCTGTGCTGATGGAGAGTGTTCTGTCAAACCCACGGCCCCGCTTTTGCCCACGCTGACTGCAGGTGGCTTGGCACTTCCCAGGTGCTCTGGATCTTTTTCTATGTTTTGCAGGTGGGGATTTGACAGAGAGGCTTCCTGTTATGGTGAGTCTGAACCACCACCACCACCCCGCTCCACTCAGACAGCTGTTCCTGCCCTCCTCTCAGAGTGGAGCATCATGCCCTGCAGAACTTTCCAACTTCCACCTGGTTCCTGCACAATAAAGACTTAGATGTGTCTCCAGTTTTTCTCCCTTGCCTGGCTTCTGCTTTATGCTCTTGTCTGCCCCTCTCCCTTCCCTTCTACCACTCTGTCAGTAGGCTCCCCAGGGAATGTCTAAGAGGGTGAGCTTGCTTGCTCAGAGGGGGCTGAGGGAGGAACCAATGAGCCACCTAGCCGAGAGGCTGGACAGGGGAGCCTGAGGGTCTTCCCCCCATATCATGGGTGGGAGGGTGGTCTGGGGCCAGATGAATCACCACAGCCTGCCCGAGCCCGCAGCCTGCCCAACCCCACAGGGCTGCCATGCTCATGGCACAGAGAAAAGGGGAGTGCGGGGGGGGCAATGCAATGGGCACCTGGCTGTTGTCCCTGGGGGAGGGGTTCCCTGCATGTAGCGGGGGGCATCGGGGAGGGACTCTAGCTCCCTGCCAGAGAGGGCTTCCCTGTGGGACTTGATGGCATGCCAGGACTCTGTCTGCTTGTTCCAATACCCACATTTTGCCTGGCTTCTCTAAGTGCAGACTCCTGCACTATGTGTTTCCTGCTTCTTTATGACTTGATGGGAGGGCACATGACTCTGCTCGTCTGCCTGCCATTGGCACAAGTCTCTGACAGTTGGTGGGTGCATCTGCAGGACTAGCCAATCCTGCAGCTTCACACTTCCCCTTCCCTCCCCCTGCCCCCACCTCGGCAGCGAGCCAGGCTTCTCTCTCGTGTGTGCATATACCCAGCCACACTCCTTTTCCTTCCCCACATCGGCGGGGCTTCTCTCTTTTAAATTGGGCTGTGTGCCTATGATTGGCACAGTTCTCTCCCAGGGGGCAGGGAGGGACAGACGATCAGTTTCTCCAGGGCTGCTTCTCCCCACCCTGACTGTCATGTGCCACAGTGCCTGCACCAGGACTGGCCAATCTGGCGGCCCTGGGGTACCCCTCCCCTCCCCTCCTTCTGCCTCCACCTTGGCTGCACATCAGCAATCCGGTGGAGTTGCCATGGGGATGGTCTTGCATGCGGAGAGCTGCGCTTCCCCCCCCCCCCACAATGCCCGAGCATAACTTAGCCCTTAGGGAGTCAATCAGCGGCGCCCCAGTTACGCCTACATTGCAGCAGCCAGCCAACACATAAGTCAGGATTGGGCTGCCAGTCACCAAGCTAAGCAGCATCGTGAGTCTGGCCCATCTCAGAACTTTATGTTAAGGGACAAGCATATGTGTTCAGCATAAGTAATTGTAAACTTAAGGGGAAACTTTTAGAAAAACCTGCATTTACCCTTGAACAGGCTATGGATATTTGCAGAATGAAAACTCTTATCAGTGCCCAGGCTGGAGCTGTCTGCAGGAGCTGAAGCACATTCTTATACTATTTATTTTATTTAGCAGATTTATATTCTGCCCTCCCTCAGGGCGGATTACAAGCATAAAAACAGTTAAAATATAACAATAAAATTGATACTCTACAACTAAACAACACCACATAACTCAATAAAAATGTACTACATACGATGGAAACACCACATAGGAGGGTCTATTGCAGGAACAGGAAGTCTCTGAGATAAGATTGTTTCCAAGACCCTGTAGAACTTGTTGCAACACCTGATGAGGCAATCCCAGAACAGATTTCTGTTGATGTTTGGACCAGCAATCCAATCTAGGAATCTTTCCAGAGTCCACTGATGCTCCAGCTGAAGGTATACTGACGAAGAGTTGGAAGTGGTTAAGTTGGCTGTTAAATACAAAGACAATGTGATGGGTTAGCAGTAAAGGCCCCAGTATGAGTCAAGTGCTAGTAACCTCCGGCACTGTATCTTTGTAAAGTTTGATTTGTGCTGTGTAAGTATCTCCAAAGAAACGAAGGGGTGTATGGTGTGTTTATTGTGTGCATTAAAATGGAATAGTCTGCCCCACCCCACACCCCCGATATTTGTGAGTGTTGGTTTAGTCTCACAGGACAAAGTCTCTGCTTGTTAGTTGTTTGTTAGAATTGCAGACCGCACAAACTTGCTTATTCTGAAACCAGTTGGTCCCAAACTTGTATCTTCTTGCTAATAAATGGATGGTGTTAAGAATGCACTTATCTTGATTGTGTGATTTGCAAGTGAAACCACATATCACATCCCTCAAATTGCTTTAGAAAGAGAAATAATCCAACAATACAAATACCCATCTTCTCCACTCACACTCTAAGATTTAAAGTAGCTGGAGAAATTTCAAATAGGCTGAAGAGGACAGTTAAGCCTCACCTTCCCTAGGATTGCAGGCTGATGCATGGCACTCCCTGCTCCCACACATCACACCTAACTACCGTATTTTTCAGATGATTAGACGCACCAGACCATAAGACGCACCTTCGTCTACGTGCGCAAATGGCCATCTTCAGTGATGCGGGCGCCATTGCAGCCTTCGGGCCGCCTCGGCCGGGGGCCGCACGCAGGCGCGGGAGAAGCATGCCGGCGCCTGCAAAGTGCAGGATATGCGGTGAGGGCGCTCTCGCCGCTTGTCTCCCAGCCAGGCACGCAAGCGCAGGGCAAGCATGCCTGGCTGGGAGACAAGCGGCCAGATCGCTCCCTGCAAAGTGCTGGGTTGGCGATGGGGGCGGAGGGAGTGATCTGGCCGCTTGTCTTCCAGCCAGGCGTGCTTGCCCCGCGCTTGCGTGCCTGGCTGGGAGAGAAGCGGCGAGATCGCTCCCTCTGCCCCCATTGCCAACCCAGCACTTTGCAGGGAGCGATCTCGCCGCTTGTCTCCCAGCCAGGCATGCAAGCGCGGGGCAAGCACGCCTGGCTGGGAGACAAGCGGCGAGATTGCTCCCTGCAAAATGCTGGGTTGGCGATGGGGGCGGAGGGAGCGATCTTGCCGCTTGTCTCCCGGGGGCTGCAGGCCCCTCCCCCTCATCTTTTAGTATTCGGACCATAAGATGCACGCACTTTCCCCCCCACTTTTTTGGGGGGGAAAGTGCGTCTTATGGTCCGAAAAATACGTTACCTTTTTTTTTTTGTGTGTGAAAGGGTCTGAACACAGGTTTCCAGCATGACATATAACCTGGCCCATTAGGCCTTCTTTCAGTACATAAATGCACTCTTCTGTACATGGGATTGATTCAAATTCCCAAAAAATAGGGCTGTCAACTGATTTAAGAACCTTTTAAAATTTAATCATCAGCCTTTTAGATGATTTATTGACTGAATAGATACTTAACTACATTTGTATATCACCAAAACCTCAATGGCCAGATTTCAAAGAGACTGCAGTAGGAATCTCTTGTAGCTTGACCATGTCCATTGGAAATTAGGATATTTTCTTTTTGCATCAGAAAGCAGACACCTATGCTGATTCACAAATTACATTGGAAAGCCTTGACATAGGAATACAATTAATTGTGCAGTTATTAGATCCTGCCCAATATAAGTGTCTTTATAAGTAACAAAGGGAATTTAGGATAACTTGTAATTTAATACAAACTTTCACTTACTATTAAAAGAAGATGGAATATTTTCTTTTTAATTCCTTGCTGTGGTGACCAGAGCCAAAACTGCTTAAAAAGTAAAACAGCTGCTTTGATTGTGACACTCAAATTGGAATGCCCTCTACAGAGAGATACCTCCCCCCCCTTTATCTTTATGGTTGCCAGGTCCAACTCAAGAAATATCTGGGGACTTGGGTTGGACCAGGAGACTTTGAGGGTGGAGCCAGGTTGTGACAAACACAACAGAATTTCAAAGGAAGTTCTGGCCACCATTAAAAGGATCGCGCATCTCCATTGCTTTCCCTCCATTTGGAAATAATGAAGAATAGGGGCACCTTCTTTTGGGGCTCAAAGATTTGGACCCCCTAGTCCAATATTTTGTGAAACTTGGAGGGTGTTTTGAGGAGAGGCACTAAATGCTATGCTGAAAATTTGGTGGATCTATCTCAAAAACAGTCCCCTAGAGCCCCAGATACCCATGAATTGATTCTCCATTATACCCTATGGGAACTATTCTCTACAGGGTATAAGGGAGTGCTCCATTTCCCTCACGCCCCATTTTCTGATAACCCTGAAGCAGGGGGAGGGCCTCCAAACTGGGGGATCTCCTGCCCCCAACAGGGGATTGTCAACCATAATTTATTTTCCATCAGGTGGGTGAAAACCTTTTTTGCTGTTTGGGATTCCCTCATTGACCCTCCTTCCTGTTTATTATTTTATTTGTTTTTTTTATAAAATATTTTAATTGTTTTCACTGTTTGCTGCCTGGAGGATCCTAATTGGATGGAGAAATTGGATAAAAATGTTTTAATAAATAATGTGCCTCACTGATTAAGACCAATTACAACCATCCCCACAGCAATAAATCATGCACCTGTCTAGACTAAGGTCTTAATGGGTTTTCTCCAGGCCATATTGACCCAGGGATCCTGGAGGGATTTTTTTTCTTGCCTTCTTCTGGGTATGGAGTAGGTGTCACTGGGGGAGTGAGAAGGGTGGCTGTGGATTTCCTGCATTGTGCAGAGGGTTGTACTAGTTAACCCTTGATGTCCCTTTCAGCTCTATGTATGTTTCTATGCCTGTGCTGCATATACCTGGGATCAGCCAATTGTGCATGCAGTTTGCAACTATTATAGCTGTACATGGAGCTTCTTTGGCTCTTAGAACCTTTTCAAGCTATTCCAAAACATTTTACTAATGCACTGAATTAAATACTGGCAGTACAATGTATGAGTAAGCAAATGTGGCAGCCAGCTTACTCCAAACACCATCTCACATGCAAAGCTTTGGGCACTGAAATTCGTTTGACTCAGAAAGGAAGCGCTAGTCTGCAAATGCCTGGAATCTCCTCTGACCCTGTTTGCTGCTTTTCAGGGTACATCAGGCCATTGACCAAAGACTGGCAATGAGGAACATAGTTTAGATATCAAACAAAACCTGAAAGCTGGTATTTTAAACAGTGTGACCCCTCCTCCAGATGCACTGAAATGTGTTGTCATTGTATACTAATTCTGGCTTTCGAGACTATTTTGAACTGTTAGTGCTGATCTCTAGCAGGTGAACTCTCTCCCCTGAAAATTTCCTAATGCTGCCTGTTCCTTTCAGTGCCACAGTTTATTTTGCCAGTAAGGATCTGATAAAATCTAAACTCTAAAGCAAACTATGCATTTTATACTTCATTTTTAAATCATGAAGAGATACAGCTTTTGTATAATTGTATAAGTGGGCGGGCTGCATATTGAACTGAACATGGTGCTATAAATCAGCCATGATTCTCTGTATAAGGGACTGGAATGGATAAGATTCAATCCATGTGAGGGAATCTTCACTTCATAAAAGAGAAGCTATAAACTCTAAGCTCTCTCATGATCCATTATGTATAGAGACCTAATATTTCCCAGTATTTTACACAGAGAACCATACCTGATTTATGACACTAAGCCTTTCTCTGTCCCCAACTCTTCTCTTTCCCTCCTTCTTTTCTATAACTTTCCTGATAAATACAAGGAAAATCATTGCATCTGAGAAGTGATCTCTGATTCACAAAAGCTCATGCTGGAATACATGTAGGTTTCCACTGGACTTCTGTTTTATTATTATGTAGTACAGCTCAACTTGTGAGTTGGAACATCCCATAGTGTCTACTCTGCATAATTGGATATTCTTAGTACGAGTAAAGAGATTGATTGGAAGGTGGCCCCTATTTATGTAGTGAGAAAACTATGGGGGAAGGGGGGAACTTGCTACAGAAATACCTGTCACCATGCTATATGCTGAATTATGACTATTAAATCATGCTGAATTATGACTATTAAGTATATGTAACAGAAAATGACTCTTTTTACCATTTCATGAGGCTGTTTTCTGATGCCAATGCACCTATTTAATCTTTGACTAATATTTATCTTGATTAAACAGTATTGGGGCTTAGATATCAATCAAGTAAGTTACTATACCTCATTAAGGGATTAAAATTAGAAAAAAGCCCCTGGCTCTGATCTAAATCCCAAAGAGTTATTCAAGGTTGATCCACAATGGTGGGTCACAGTCTTGTCCCAGTTTTTACTCCAATTAGTTCCATTGGCAAATACCTTATGCATGTTCAGGGCTGGACCTAGATGGTTTGGCACCTTAGGCAAGGCTAATTACTTATGCCTCTCCCCCCCATCCCATGGCCCCTAGGATAGAATGGAGCAATTGGGCTGCCACAGTGGTGAAATGCTACAGAAGGGGTTTTAAACTTTAAACCCCTTCTCTGGGGATATGCTGCATTGGCAGCCCAGTCTCTCCATTATCTCCTATGGGCCGCAGAATAGAATGGACTCCATTCTATCCGTGGGCCCATAGGACAGAATGGAGAAATCAGGCTGTGTCCTAGGAACCACCTGATTTGTCTAGTGGGCAGTCCAGCCCTGTTCATGGGGACTTTCAATTATTTGTAGGAAGGAGACAGAAATATGGACATGCTCGGTTCTCTTCCAGCCTTTGTCCCATCCCAAGAGATGCTGGCTGTGGGGATAGGAAATCATACCCTTCTCCAACACTGATGCTGTGCAATGCCCGGTCTATCAACAATAAAATTTGTTCTCCAGAATTATCTGGGGAACAGGCAGTAGACCTGGCTTGTGTGACTGAGACCTGGTTGTGGGATGGTGAAACTATTGCCTTGCAGCAGCTGACATTAAACTTTTTGATCCTCCACCAGTCCTGGACTAATGGGCAGGGGGGAGGTGTGGCGATGCTTATCCGGGAGACTTTCTCCTTCAGGGCTCTCCCTGAGACACAGATTGCTGGCATTGAATGTGTGGGCCTGGTGTGGGATGCTGAGGAGAGCTTGGCCATTTGGCTGGTGTACCGTTCACTTAACGCACCAGTCAGTGTCCTGCCTGGCCTGATGGAGGCTATATCTGCCTGGGCACTGGAGTATCCCAGACTATTGGTTCTGGGAGACTTCAATGTCCATGCTGAGGATGTGACCTCCTCTCAGGCTAAGGACCTGGTGTTCTCCATGGTGGCACTAGGGCTCTCCCACGTTGTTTAAGCTCCTACACACCAAGCGGGTCACGCGCTAGCTCTTATCTTTGTCTCAGGGATTGAAGTGGACTGTATTACAATGGATGTAGTGCCATGGTCAGACCACTTTGTCCTGAAGACCCAGTTATGCACACCTAACCCTCCCTGTTTAGGTGGCGAGCTGATTTATGCCTGATTAGGTTCCAGAAGACTCTGTGGGATCCAATTACCCCTGGGGGCCCATTGGATGTGCTGGTGGAAGACTGATATAGCCGCCTTTCTGAAGCCATCGATGTGGTTGCTCCCCGGCGCCCTATCCACCCCCGTACCAACTTGGCTCCTTGGTATTCCTCAGAGCTGAGGTGGATGAAACGGGAAGTGAGATGACTAGAGAGAGTGTGGTGGAAGGCCAGAGATGAAGCTACAAGAACATCTTATAGGTCATTTATGAAGACCTATGAGATGGTGATGAAGGCAGCAAAGAAGGAGTTCTATGCTGCCTCCATCACTTCTGCAAAATCATGCCCAGCTCAATTATTTAGATTAATTTGGACCTTAACATATTTGCCTCAGGGCATGCCAAACATTAGGGAATTGGATATAGGCTGTATGGCTTTTGCGGATTATTTTGCAGATAAAGTCTTGTTGCTCCGCTGCAACCTTCCAGCCACAATTGATACAATAATGGAACTGGAAGCTCCTTGCCTGTCTTCAGGTCCAGTTTTGGACCATTTCAGCCTGCTCTCCCAGGATGAAGTTCATAAGACCCAGGCTGCTGTGAAACCCACCACTTTTCTCCTTGATCCTTGTCCATCATGGCTGGTTAAAGGGAGATCCTTTCAATGGGACATTCCCAGGGGCCTTGAAGGAGGCAGTGGTCCATTCTCTCCTGAAGAAACTATCTGTGGGCTGTACAGTCCTAGCAAACTACCACCCAGTTTCAAACTTGCCATTCCTGGGCAAGGCAGTGGAGGGGGCTATGGCAACGCAGCTTTAGGCTTTCTTGGAGGACGCTGATGATTCCTTCCAGTCCGGCTTCCACCCTGTGTTGGTCACCTTCCGCCCTGTGTTGGTCACCTTGATAGATGATCTCCGGAGGCATCTGGATCGAGGTGGTTTGGCGCTGCTGATCCTTCTTGATCTGTCAGCAGCATTCGATATGGTCAACCATGAAGTGGTCTTCACTGATGTAGGAATACAGGGGCTAGCCCTACAATGGCTAGTCTCCTTTCTCCAAAGTCGGGGACAGAGGGTGGCACTTGGGGGTGAGGGAACAATTCTTTCCCCAATGTTATTCAACATCTACATGTGCCCCCCTACCCAGATTATCCAGAGGTATGGGCTGGGGTGTCATCAATATGCAGATGGATGGATGGCCGTCTGGTCTCAGCCCTGGAGGAACTGGGTAGGGCATTGCAAGCTATGGCTGGTTGGCTGCAACACAGCCAATTGAAATTGAATCCATCGAAGACAGAGGTCCTGTGCCCAGGTTACAGGGGCCTGGGATCAGAGCTCAGGCTCTCACCCTTTGATGGGGCTCCATTAATGCCCACATCAAGGGTGAAGAGCTTGGGGGTATTCCTGAATGCCTCTTTGACTATGGAGGCCCAGGTTACCACCACTGCCAGATTGGCCTGAGGCGGGTCAGACAGTTGGTCTCATATCTCGCTTCCCACGACCTGGCCACAGTGATTCATGCAATGGTCACTTCCAGGCTAGAATATTTTAACTCTCTCTACATGAGGCTGCCCTTGATCTTCCTCCAGAAACTCCAGCTGGTGCAGAATGCTGCTGCACGGATGTTGACATTGTCGCCTGTACAGGCACAGATCCATCCTGTGTTGCATGAACTGGACTGGCTACCTATTGAGTACTGGATCTGTTGGTGCTTACCTTTGAAGCCCTATATGGCCAGGGGCCAGCATACCTTTGAGACTGCCTCTCCCTGTATGAGCTCCGTAATTCTTTGCGATCAGCGATCCAACAACTTTTGGTAATACCCAGCCCCAGAGATGTCCATCTGGTCTTTACGAGGGCCAGGGCCTTTTCAGCCTTGGCCCCTGCCTGGTGGAATGAGCTCCCTCTGGAGATCTGGGCCCTGAGGGATCTGCTCCAATTCCACAGGGCCCGTAAAAGAGTTCTTTCGCAAGGCTTTCAGCTGAGGCAGTGGATGTCACTTGTTACCAGCTTCCCCCCTTCATTCCATCCCAGTGCTATAAGATCTGCTGTACCTGGACAATAGGCCATGTCTGTAAGGCAGAACCTGCCATTTTAGTCTCTTATTGTCACTCTGTAGTTTTAGATTTTATATATTTTAAATTGGTCTTTTATAGTTTTTACTGTTGATTGTTTTTATGATGTAACCCACTCTGAGCCTGTCTTATGGGAAGAGCGGGCTAAAAATAGAATAAAATAAATAATTGTCTCAATATTTAAAAAGGGATCTAGACTGGACTCATCCTGATATCGACCAGTTAGCCTCCTTTCCTCTTTTCAAACGTTATATTCTGCTTATCTACTCAAGAAAGTTTTTGATTAGATGGAATGAGAGACCATATTGAGGCATAATCTTTAGGCAGGGTTCTTTGACATATGACCATTGTCTGGTTCTTTTCCATTTGGCTGAGATTATATGTGGGCTTTATTGATTTTAAGCGGGCCTTTGATTCTTTAAATAGTACCAGATTGTGGAATAAATTTAATTAAACTACTATGGACAAAAGGCTCCTTAGACTTATCCAGCAAACTATATTTGGGCTTGACTGCCCAAATACACTTCGGGCATGAAGGAAATGGAACCCACTTCAATGGTCAATCAATGCATCCAAAACCGAACAGTTTAAGGCCTTCTCCTATTTGGGGATCCTGTTCTCAGCAGATTTATCTTGAACCCTCCAAATTAGAACAGAGTTCAACAAAGCAAAACCATATGCAAATGCTATAAACAGGTTTTTCTATAATAAGGGGGAGTAGTTATTCCTGGAGCTGTGCAAGCCTTCAACCTGAAAGTGGCCCCCCTTATTCTTTGGATCAGCTATTTGGATTTAAGCTTTCTCTGGTATTACTGATTAACTTCTGGTCCAGTTTTTAAGAATAAGACTGAATATCCCTTGCTGTGTATCAAATGTTGTATTGCAGGCAGAATTTGGACAAATATCCCTGGAAACAAGAGCATGGCTCTGTGCCTTCAAACTGAGACTAAAATTGTTCTGTGCTGAAGATGGCTTGCTAGCCACTCTTAAACAAGATACCCACAAATGGATTTGGATGAAAGCCCTGGATGAGAAATTGATGTTACTTGGAATGTCGGCTAATTATATTTCCTGTGCAAATCCAAAGCATTTTCTTTGATCAAAAACCAAGACTGAATATTATACCTTCAATGGTTCTACAGGAGAGATTTCTGAATTGGCCTTATTCCTATAGAATTTGCCCTTGCTGCTTTAATAGGAGTGGCATATCTTTCCAGGGTTTTCTTTGTAGCAGGAACTCCTTTGCATATTAGGCCACACACCTCTGATGTAGCCAATCCTCCTGGAACATACAGGGCTTTTAGTACAGGGTCTACTGTAAGTTACAGGGCTTCCTGGAGGACACTTCCACGCTGTATCCATTCCAGTCCGGATTTCAGCCGGGTCACGGGACAGAGACGGTTCTGGTTACCTTCATGGATGACCTCATGTAACATCTGGATCGGGGCGGCTCAGCAGTGCTGTTGCTATTAGTTCTGTCAGTCACATTTGATACGGTTGACCATCAGCTACTGTCTAGCCACCTCGCCGACATGGGGATTCAGGGGTCAGTCTTACAATGGATGGCCTCTTTTCTCCAAGGTCGGGGACAAAGCGTGGTCATAGGGGAAGAATCATCCCGAAGGCACCCGCCTATATGTGGTGTGCCACAGGGTGTGGTTCTATCCCCGATGTTATTTAACATCTATATGCGCCCCCTTGCCCAGAAGGTATGGGCTGGGATGTCACCAATATGCAGATGACACCTAGCACTATCTAATGATGGGTGGCCAGTCTGACTGACCCCGGATAATCTAGACCTGGTTCTTCAAGCCGTAGCCTCTTGGCTCAGGCAGAGTTGGTTGAAGCTGAATCTGACAAAGACAGAGGTTTACTATCTGGGTCAGGGTGACCCAGGAAGGGAGATCCCTTTACCAACTCTTGATGGGGTGCCATTGATACCGGCCTCTAAGGCTAAGAGTTTGGGAGTGCTTCTTGAGTCCTCTTTGACAATGGAGGCCGAAGTTGCAGCCACTGCCAAATCTGCCTTTTTCCATCTCCGGTGGGCTTGGCAGTTTCCCCCTTTCCTGGAACATGACGACCTAGCTATGGTAATCCATGCCATGGTCACCTCGAGAATAGATCACTGTAATGCTCTCTACAGGGGCTACCCTTGACCCTGACTTAGAAAATGTAGCTATTGCAGAACGCAGCAGTGCGGCTGTTAATGAGGCCCGCTCGATGGAAGCACATTCAGCCAGTGCTGAAAGAACTGCATTGGCTACCTATTGTGTTCCCAGTCCGTTTCAAGGTGTTGGTATTGACCTTTAAAGCCCTATACGATCGGGGGCCTATCTATCTTCGGGACCGCCTTTCTCCACATGTTCCCCAGAGAACACTGCATTCAGGGACGCAACATTTACTGTCCATCCCCAGACCAAGGGAGGCCAGGCTGTGTTCTACACGGTCCAGGGCCTTCTCAGTGGCAGCACCTGAAATATGGAATGCACTCCCGGAGGCCATAAGGGCCCTGCGGGACCTCTCTCAATTCTGCAGGGCCTGCAAAACCAAGTTATTCCGATAGGCTTTTGGCACTTAAACTGGGAGAGGACCGCCACCTACACTGAGATATTGGAACTACTATGGGTTTAACTGTTAGTAAAGGACAATCCCACCTAGATAGTTATTTAACAGCACCGTAAAATGGTTTTAAAATGTTTTAAAAATGTTTTAATAGTGTTTATTGTTTGAAGTTTGATCGTTTAATTGTATTTATTGTCTGGAATTTGGAATTGACTGTTAGTTGCCTTGAGTCTGCTTGCAGAGAGGGCGGGGTATAAATTAAAGGTAATAATAATATGCAAAGGAGTTCCTGCTACAAAAAAAGCCCTGTATCTTTCCATGTTTTGCTTGAATTCAGGTTTTTTTTGAGAATATAAGGGAACATTATATTAAGCTCTAAATTATCTGTCGTCCCCATACACTGGAAACTCTGGTTCCTTTGTTTAGTTACAAGGATCCCAAGAGACCTCCATCTTAACTGGATTTAATTTCAGTTGAATCTGCTGTAACCATCCAGCCATGGCTTCTAACTCCTCAGACAGATGATCAGGGGTGGAGGATGGTCTACCACCCATTAACAGATAGAGCTGGGTGTCATCAGCATACTGGTGACAAGCCAGCCCCAAACCTCAGGCAATCTGGGCAAGGGGGCGCATATAGATGTTAAATAATGTTGGCAAGAGGATAGGTCCCTGCGGGACTCCACATATAAGTGGGTGCCACAAGGAAGTCTGCTCGCCAAGCATCATGCTTTGCCCCCGTCCCCAGAGAAAAAACATTGTAAGGCCACCCCTCCCCTGTACTCCGGCGATGGGGGATCCTAATTAACCATGTCAAATGCTGCTGATAAATCAAGAAGAATCAGCAGTGCCAAACCGCCTTGGTCCATGTGCCTTCTTAGGTTGTCTGTGAGGGCTTATAATACCATCTCCGTCCCATGCCCCAGGCAGAAACCAGACTGGAAATGGTCCAGGGCGGATGTTTCATCCAGGAAGACCTGCAACTGCTCCTGCACCGCTTTCTCAACTACCTTTCCCAGGAACGGTAAATTCAAAACTGGGTGGTAGTTGGCTAATACCCTAGGGTCTAGAGGTGTTTTTTTTCAAAAGTGGACAAATCACTGCTTCCTTTAGTTTCTCTGGGAATGTCCCTGTTGCCAGGGTCAACTTGACAATGTCACACAGAGAGAGTCCCTGATACCATCCCAGCAAGCTTTCACAAGCCAGAATGGGCAGGTATCCAGGGGGCAAGTGGTGGGCTTCACCGCAGCCAGGATACTGTCCACATCCTCCAAGTCAACTGAAGTGGTCTAATATTGGACCAGAAGATGGCCAAGGGGCTTCTAGTTCACATACTGTATCAACTGTGGCTGGGAGGTCCTGATGGAGAGTCAAGATTTTATCTGCAAAATATGTCGCAAAAGTCTCAGAACCAATATCCAATTCCCTATCTTTTTAGTTGCTCGATGGCAGAGCTGTTAAGGACCGAATCCCTCTAAATAATTGAGCTGGGCGCAACTTTGCAGACTCTGTGGAGGCTGCATAGAAATCTTTCATAGTGGACTTCACAGCCTTCTCATAGACTTTCATAAGTGTTATATAAGAAGTTCTAGACTCTTCATCATGAGCATGCCGCCACACTCGCTCTAACCGTCTAAGCTGTCATTTTATCCCTAGCAGCTCCAAGGAATACCAAGGGACTGCCTTGGCACGACAGTGAAGAGGGCGCCGGGGGGCAATGTCGTTGATGGCAGTGGAGAGCTGAGAATACCAATCCTCCACAAGCTCATCTAATGACCCACCAGGGGGCATCAGATCCCGCAGGGCCTCCTGAAGCCACTCTAGGTCCATTTGGCTCTGCAGGCAAGCATAAATCCACTTGCCACCTAAACAGGACTGAAGTTGCAAGTTCAGTTAGACTTTCAAGGCATAGTGGTCTGACCATGGAACAGCATTTGCTGCCTTCAGATCCACTGATATCCCTGCCCCGAAGCATGTGTGTGGCCTGGTGTGTGAGGGCCGGTACAAATTGGTTGAGTCCCAGTGTCTCCATGGATGACACCAGGATGTGAGCCTGCGAGGATGCTGCATCATCAACATGGACATTGGACTCCCCCAGAACTAAAAGTCTGGGGGGATTTCAATACCCAGGCAATGGGCATTGTTCCTTCTGTTTCTTGCCACTCCCTTGATTGGGATATCAGAAACCATTCTATTGCCTGTGCTTCCAAGGAGCAAGGTAAATGCTGGAAGACAGAGAAACAGACAACAATCGGAAGGGAGGTGCTGGAGCACCACATATGGTCTCTTGCCTCACTGTGGATGGGCAAACACACCCACTAGATCTGGAAGTGAGTTGTGATCTGCTATTTAAATCTCTGGACAAATCGTACTTTTGATCATTCACTTGGCTGACTTTGGTATAGCCTACACACTCTTGGCTTATATTGATCTAATTTCAGCATTCCTGAAGTCAGTACTTAAAGTTAAGCAAGAGTACACATACTTACAATGCTGAGTCAATGGACTTAGTAAGGCATAACTCTGGATAGGATTGCATTGCAGTCCTGTTCAGAAAATTATCACATTGCCTCTAATTGGGTGGCCAAAGATAGCGCTACACGCTTACAGTTCAAGCCTTGACAGAAACCTTTTTGTAGCATTTGAATAGCTCTAGTGTTTGCTTTTGAAAATTATATCACAGAAATGAGTGTTTAGGAGCTGGCACTCAATAATGTATTTCCTGGGTTTTGTCATACTGATTTCTGTGCTTGTACTTTGCTTCCAATGTGCAGGCATTTACATGATTTTAGAAGTAAAATAAGTTACTGGTACAGCCAATGCATTTTCCATTCCAATTTTGTAATTTTCTGCCTGAGAAACATTGCCTTGTGTCAATGAAGTGCAGAGTATGGTGACTGACTTTTAAATTGATTCTTGTCCATGCATCCCCATTACGAATCAAGGCAGGGGAGAGAAGAGGAAATAAAAATTGCTAATCATCAGTTGACCATATTCTGCCACAGAGCACAAGACTGTAGACGCTAGGAGCTGATGAGTGCTATAGCACTGCTGGTTTTTTTGTTCATAATGTCACAGAATCCACAGGTAATTTTCTGTCTAGTACCTGTAAACAGTACACTGCCAGGGTATTGACACTGTCAATATTAATTTCAGTCATGCCTATACAGTGTTTGGCACTTCTAGGCATCCTGGATCATATGTTGCCATGTGACTTTGGCACATTGATACAGATGACCAAGCGAAAGGTAAGGTGGCCTTAATGAAAAGTTCCTCATTCTCCCGCCATGCAAATATAGCATATTGAATACACACACTCTATTACAATTGTACTGATACTTGCAACCGCCATAAGGGAAGAGGAGGATTTGGTATTTGGCCTGTATTTAAATTTTAGAATTAAGTTTCTAGTCCTAATACACCTGTTTTTCCATAGAGAAGCATGCATAACAGCCAGTCACCAATGCTCAAACTGAGAGTCCATCAGTATTCCTGTGACAGTTGGCTTCATGGAGACTGCTTTCATTGGGAACTGTCTGTAACTAGGCAAAACCAAAATCCATTTAATACCTTTTATTAGGGCCAATAAAAGAGCACAAAACACTATCCAAGCTTTCTCCAGAACTCTTAATCAGACTAGATGTTACAAAACAAAATGGGCTGAGCAGGTATGCAGATTTAAAATTGTGCTTGTGTGACAGTGTTGACATAAGCACCATATAACTGAAATCCGTATGCCTGCTAAGAATTTCACACAGGATAGCTACAGGAGAAAGCCTTAAGATCACAGTCTGAGACATCTCTTCCTTTCCCTTTTCTTCTGGAATCCAGCTTGATGAACAGTTCTGGGGAACTTGGAAACCTTACAGATGTGTCATTTTGATTGGTCCTAATAGAAGGTATTAAAAGCAGCCTCATGGTGCAGTGGTAAGGCTGCAGTACTGCAGTCCAAGCTCTCTGCTCACGACCCGAGTTTGATCCTGGAGGAAGCTGGGTTCAGGTAGCCGGCTCAAGGTTGACTCAGCCTTCCATCCTTCTGAGGTCAGTAAAATGAATACCCAACTTGCTGGGCGGGGGAGGGGAGTGTAGATGACTGGGGAAGGCAATGGCAAACCACCCTGTAAAAATTCTGCTGTGAAAACGTCGTGATGCAACAGTCACCCCAAAGTCGGAATCAACTGGTGCTTGCACGGGGGACTACCTTTACCTTTTTAATAGAAGGTATTACATGGCTATTCTTTAGATTTATACCAACCTTTGCAATTCATGGTATCACACCCAGACCATAGAATCTTACACAAGCATTGCAGAAGTTTGCTTATGAACTGTGCTGGTGCAATAGATGTGGTTAAAAAGATGGCAGGATTGGTCATCATATAACCTAACAGTGGTTTGTGCAAAACCTTACCTGGCAAACAGCTCTGTCTGACATTCACCAGTTTATCTCATGTTTCCAAACCAAGCTTAAAAAAGAGATACTTTGCTTGCCATACACTGGAGGTATGGCAAGCAAAAGCCTGTGGCATCTGTGGCTGAGTTCTGTGGCTTATTCATCCTAGGACCACAGTAAAAAAAACCGATCAAGGCCTAGGTTTCTAAAGTGAAATTCATTTTGTTTCCAGGGTGAAGCTTCCTGGGTTGCTCAGTGGTGAGAGGAAGGTACTCTGCACAGGCTCAAGTGCATTCTTTTGCTATTACTTCATACCTCCCTACCCTTGGAAAACGAGTGGAGGCTTATCTTGGATTTGAAAAGCAGAGATGCAGAAAAAAATTTCCAGGAGAGACAAGAAAGGAATACAGCCGTGCGCGTTCCTCTGTGTGTGTGTGTGTGTATTAGAGGGAGGGGGAATGACGTCACCAGGAGATTAGCGTTCACTTTTTGTCGAACTGACCCGTTTCAAGTTGCTGGTGTCCCTTTAATGATCCCCGACAGCAGCGCCGGCTCTGGCCAATACAGCAGCCAGATGGGCTTGAATCGTCGGGAGGCGAGCAAAGCTTCAGTCGGGTCTGGAGCGGAGGGGCAGAAAATAGTTTAGTTTGTGTGCCTGTGAAGGAGACGGGGCGAGGGAGCCGCGCGAATAGAGTGGCTGGGCTGAAAGTCCGCCGGGAGAACTCCCCCCTTTTCTTTTTCTCCAGGGCTTTTCTCCTTCCTTCGTGCACTGGACGGCGAGTCGAATGAGGGGGCGGCCACCCCAGTCATTTCGAGCGGCAACTTTCCAACCGAATGACTCGCTGCCCTGATCTCTAAAGAGGAAACTATCTCATGCCGGGTGAATGATGGGCTAAAAGAAAAGAGAGAGATCGCAGTGGATCCTAAAGGAGCCAGATCGCCAGCTCTTAATGTGGTAAACACCTTCCCTCTCCCCGCTGTGTTCTGGCCACATCCGTCTCTCCTTCCTTACCATGAGCAAGAAACCGAAGAAAGAATGAGAGGGGCATATCCAGCCCGAATCGGAGCCGCTTATGACTGAGTGCGAGGAAGTGTGGCCGAGAGGCTGAAGCATGAATCCAGGCAGGGAGTGAGGAAGATGGAAAGCCCCCTTCACTGTGAGCCTGGGGACTCTGCTATGGATGCCAGCAAGGGACTCTTCCTCCTCCTCCTCTACCTTTGTTTAGGCATCCCTCAGACTTCCCAGCAAGTGCTAAGGATCGGTAAGTGCGGGGGGGGGGCAAGGGGTGGAGGAGGCAGGAGGGGGGGGGGGGTTCCTTTTTTTCCCTGAACAGAACAGACGGGTCTTATGCAAGAAAAGTGTAATTAAAGGTGGGGGGTGAGAGCACACGGACTGTGATCGATTGTGACAACTGGGAAAGAATCACCCCGCTGAGAGAGCTGATACGAGGAAAACAGTCATCGCCAATTTGTGTGTATGCCACTTCTCCGCACACACATTCCTTGGGAGACTTGCTGGTTGCCTTCTGTCTGAGTTGCTTATTTAGGTCCGCAGTGTGAAGCGAATGCCCTGGGAGGACATGCAGGCAGCAGGGGACATTCTGACCTCTTGCCCTGGGGCTGGCAGTGGGAGACCCTTGGCGGGCGTTTGTTTCATGTATGGATTGTTTCCAGGATCTCCCCTCTCCCTCTTGGATTGCCCCCCCCTTCTAAGGGAAGATTTGTGTGTGAGTGTGTGTGCACATGTGTGCAGAGGTTCTTAAGGCAAATTGCGTGCCTTCCCTAAAAAAGTTTTCCTTGGGTTTCTGTGCTGTTCTGCTTCCTTCCCCAGAATATCTTAGTACAGATTCACAAATCAGTCTGTATGGTCTGACACCCTGACACAGGTGGAACATAAACAGGATCAAGATCTATATTTCCATCCTGGTATTTAAAATGTGTTTGTGTGTCAGCCAAATGAACATAATTTGATGTCATGGAAAATTGATTTTAATAGTTGTGTCCTGTATTAATGGCAATGTGAACAAGGCAGTGTGAGTGCTGGTAAGGTTAGGGTTAGTTGTTCCATCTCAAATAATGTACAGTAAAAGAACATGCTCTTGAGCACATAATCTCTGCCACCCCACTTTATTCTGCACCACGGAAAAATGAAATCTCATATAATTAGTTAAAAGTTTTAAACCGCTCAAAGGTTTTGAAGTGAGGCCTATTAGGTCTCATCCAAGCTCATATTTACATTCATTTCATTTTAGAAGGGAATTAACATAGGAAGGTAGGCAAGAAAAAACAACCTTGAAAGAAGATGTGGTATTTAAAATATTGAAATACATGCTGGCAAAAAATGTACATGTGAGAAGACCAATTATTCTTTCTAAAATTATGGCATCAAAGAAACAAGAGAAATTATCTAAACAACCAAGCCAGAAAGTAGTGTGATTTTTTTTGTCATAAAAAAGAGCTGGAACTAAAACATGCAGTATGAAGATTGTATAATATTGTTGTTATATTGGTTGACAATTATAGCATGTAGTGATTGCTTACCACAGGCTGGCCCTGTTTAACCTTCTCTTGGCAGAAATATGCACAAACATGTGTTTGTGTAGACTTTGATACTGATAATTGAAGGGAAAACTTGCTCCATGGAAACTGAGCAAAGTTCACAGGAAATGTTTCTTCCTACAGTGGGTTTCTTAGATCAGTTAAATGAGACAATGAATACCAAGTATCAAAAGAGAAAAAAGTCAAGCAGGAACTTGGAAAATTGAAATAAAATTAAATGTGAAATAGAGTTATTGACCACATTTTGTTCTGTTTCAATCATAAACAAAAGTGGCCTGACAGTCTACAGAAACATGACATAAGCAAGGAACCTCAGGCACTATCTTCACATTCATAATTGTGAGAATGGTTCTATTACAGTGTAAATAAGATAGCCATAGCTATGCATCAGTAACTATGAAATCTACCCACTGTTCCTGTTTGTTTATTTATTTCCTTCATCAATATTCCACTTAACCTCCCCAATGAGAACCCAAAGTGACTTACAACTTTCTTTTAGCACTGAACTTAATTAAAGAGTATTCCCACATTGATGGGACAAGGTATTTAATAACACATGTAATTTTTTTCCTTCTCAAGTCCGTTGTGCATGATTCATCTGCTGAGAAAAAAATATAGCAGGGATGAATGTATTTGATGTGCAAAGAAATAATCCTTGAATTCATACCTTTGAAATCATCTGTCAAAAACTGACAGGTGCTTATAGGAGTGGGTAAAGTTCTACAAAATTCCATAATTTATGGAAACAGAGCATAATATAACAATTTGAATGTGGTTTGGGGGCTTTTTGTTTTGTAAAGATTTTGTGTGCAACATATCTAACCTTGATTCTGAGCAAACATCTGCATTTATGTGTATGAATAAAGTCAGTAGATTTCTATCGGTGATTAAACTAAAGTTTGATACCTAATGATGATCATTCAGCAGTGTGTAAATGGTTCAGAACATACATTACAAATTGAGCTAGTTACATGTAATTATTCACTGGAATTTTAGTGGAGAATATGCTTGATGCAAAACTGTAAACTAGTGGTCCATGAGGATGGTTCTACTTAACTGCAGTTAAGTGCAGTGCTGCAGCTAAAACCTGCAGTTCCTTTTCAGGAAGCCAAGGATTCTACTCTGTGCCCTGGAAAATCCCTATTCTGTTTAGATGATGACATGGATCAGCTGTGACCTTTGTATTTCATACTGGCTGGAAAGGCCTGCATAGGGTATTGGGGAAGAAGACAGACAAGGCCTCTGTGGATTTCTTTCTCCACCTCCCCACAGTGATTCAAAATAATTTGTATGACATAGCCAATCTATGCAAGAGTCATGGATAAATGCAGGCACAGAAATGTTTATGACAGTTTAGGCTTGGGTTGCAGACTGTCTCTTGTGATGTAGCACAAAGGTTGATTCTACATACATTAGAAATGTGGCAATGAACTTTAAGAATAAGGTGTTAAGAAAGGGAGAGGTCCTATTCTATTGAGTTTGTCAAAATTCACTATCTCATGGAACTATAACATGGCAGTAACTATGCTGCCACAGGAGTACACTGCTATTAAGTTTGGGTCTCTATTAACTTAAGTGATTTCATTAAACATACTATGGGAAAGATATCATGTTAATGGGAAAGATACCATGTTAATGTCTTATTCTCCTAATCAATATTTTCTTACAGAAAGTTTTAGAGAGTAAACTGTAGAGATTCTCCCCCCCCCCCTCTAATTATGAATTCCAGTGAATTGATCTCTGGGCATTGTTTTCTGCTGGAGTAAGTCTTGACATACTGCTCCCTCTGTCTTCTATATGTGGGTTTCTTGAAGGCTTATTGGGAATGGATAAGTGACAGCCTTCAGTGGAGTCTATTTGTTCCATTTTTCTGTATCAGTCCGAATCCATATTGCTTATTAAGTAATGTTTTATAAAGATGGAGGTATGGTGCTTCAAGAATTTCCAGTTGTTGTCATTTGTTCTATGCTGCCACCATACCATCATCTCTGAAGACTATTTTGACATTTTAATTTTAAAAACTATTTATATCCTGACTTGTGTATTCAGTTCAAGGAGCTCAGAAAACCTGACCAAAAGTCCAGTACATATTTACAATATAGAACCACAGCCTGCAAAAATGCAGTATCCACAAGGAAAAAAAAGTAAACTCTGTGTCTTAACTTAGGAACACACCCTTTGAGACAGACCTCACTAGAAGAAGAAGAAGAATTGCAGATTTATACCCAGCCATTCTCTCTGAATGAGAGACTCAGAGTGATTTACAATCTCCTTTATCTTCTCCGCCACAACAGACACCCTGTGAGGTGACTGGGGCTGAGAGGGCTCTCACAGCAGCTGCCCTTTCAAGGACAACCTCTGCCAGAGCTATGGCTAACCCAAGGCCATTCCGGCAGGTGCATGTGGAGAGTGGGGAATCAAACCCGGTTCTCCCAGATGAGAGTCCACGCACTTAACCACTACACCAAACTGGCTCTCTTAGAACAGAAGCCCTGCAGAACATCATTTTTGGTGCCTTCTGGACTAACTTGGAAGGATTATTCTAGGAGAGAGAAAACAATGTGAGGTAGATCAGGCCACATTAGGCTTGCCAATCCCCAGGTCCCAGCAGGGGTTCTCCCACTTTCCCAGGCTCCTTCCCGCCCCACAGCCACCATGTGACTTTCCACCTCTGGAGGCTTCAGTCGCCAATTGAAAGGCTTCCTTTTCGGATGATGTGTCTGTGTTACTTTGAAGAAGTTGGCAGCAACTCGTGAGTAGAGATGCCAATCCCTCACTTCAGAGTCGCCAGAAACGGAGGGGGGGGGAGGGAAATTTATTTCATTTTTATTTATTTTCGTAGATTTATAGGCCGCTCTTTCCAATAGTGGGCTCAGGGCGGCTGCTGGGCACTTCATTATTTTATTTTATTTATTTATTTATTTATTTATTCTATGATTTGTATCCTGCCCTTCCCACAAAGTGGCTCAGGGCGGCTCACAACAGATGATAAAACAGAATTTAACATTTACATATATAAACAATTAAAAGTCAGAACATTTAAAACCTAAAAACCTTAAAACATCAAATCTTATACAGTATAATTCACAGGAGTCAAATAAGCTACTTTTATTTCCCAGTCAGGTGTAGGCTAGCCGGAAGAGGGTTGTCTTACAGGCCCTGCGGAACTGAATAAGGCCCCGCAGGGCCCTCACCTCCTCCGGCAGCTGGCTCCACCATGTAGGGGCCATTATGGAAAAGGCCCTGTCTCTAGTTGACTTGAGACGGACTTCTTTAGGCCCGGGGATAGTGAGAAGGTTTTGAGTTCCCGACCTCAGTACTCTCTGGGGAACGTGTGGGGAGAGACGGTCCTTCAGGTAGGCAGGTCCTAGACCATATAGGGCTTTAAAGGTAATGACCAGCACCTTGTACCGGACTCGGTATGTTATTGGGAGCCAGTGCAGGGCCCGAAGACCCGGCCGAATGTGCCCCCATCTTGGGAGGCCCAATAACAGCCGGGCCGTGGCATTCTGCACCAGCTGCAATTTCCGAGTTTGGCACAGGGGCAGCCCCATGTAGAGGGCATTGCAGTAGTCCAACCTTGAGGTGACTGTAGCATGGATCACTGTTGCTAGGTCGTTGCGATCCAGGAAGGGAGCCAGCTGCCTTGCCCGCCTAAGATGAAAAAATGCGGACTTGGCAGTGGCTGCTATCTGAGCCTCCATCTTTAGGGAAGGCTCCAATAGCACCCCCAGGCTCTTGACCCTATCTGCCACCGTCAGCGGCGCACCGTCAAAAGCTGGCAAGGGGATTTCCCCCCCCAGTCACCGACGACCCAAGCAAAGGACCTCTGTCTTTGCAGGATTTAATCTCAGTCCACCCAGTCTGAGCCACTCAGCCACGGCCTGTAGTGCCCTATCCAGATTTTCTGGGGCGCAGACCGGCCGGCCGTCCATAAGCAGATAAAGCTGGGTGTCATCAGCATACTGGTGACACCCCAGCCCATACCTTCGGGCAATCTGGGCAAGGGGTGGCATATAGATGTTGAATAACATTGGGGAGAGAACCACTCCCTGGGGCACTCCACAATCAAGTGTGCGCCTCCGGGATAGCTCCCCCCCAATCGCGACCCTTTGTCCCCGACCTTCAAGGAAAGAGGAAAGTCACTGCAAGGCCAGCCCCTGAATCCCCGCGTCGGCGAGGCGGCAAGTCAGTAATCGATGGTCGACCGTATCGAACGCCACCGATAGGTCCAAAAACAACAGCACTGCCGAGCCACCCCGGTCCAGATGCCATTGAAGGTCATCTACCAGGGCAACCAACACCGTCTCCGTCCCATGGCCCGGGCGAAAGCCGGACTGAAGTGGGTCAAGGACGGAAGCGTCCTCCAGGAAAGTCTTTGGCTGCCTCACCACTGCCCTCTCAATAAGTTTGCCCAAAAAGGGCAAATTTGAAACCGGCTGATAGTGTGTCAATTGGGCCAGATCTAGAGATGTTTTTTTTAGGAGGAGACGGACCACAGCCTCTTTAAGCGGTGCTGGAAAAAGCCCTTCCGTCAGGGATCTATTTATGATATCCCATACAGGATATCTGAGATCCCTCTGGCAGGATTTAATAAGCCAGGAAGGGCATGGGTCCAATTTACAAGTTGTTGGGTGGGCAGATAAGAGAATCCTGTCAACTTCCTCCAGGCTGAGGGGGCTAAAACCATCCAGAATATGATCCGAAGACATGCTCGGGTCCTCGGTTACGCTAACTGTCTCAAAATTGACGGGGAGGTCGAGGCAGAGTGATGCGATCTTATCCGCAAAATGTTTCGCAAAAGCCTCACAGCCTATTTCCAATTCAATAGAATTTGGTCTGCCTTGTGGCAGCGTTGTAAGTTCTCAAATTATATCAAACAATTTTGCCGGGCGTGAAGTTGCGGACGCAATCTTAGCCGCAAAGTGTGCTTTCTTTGCGGATTTGATTGCCATCTCATAGGCCTTCAAACTCTCTCTATAAGATGTTCGGGTCACTTCGTCTTGAGTACGCCGCCATTGCCTCTCCAGTCGTCTGAGTCCCCGTTTCAATTGCCGCAGTTCCTGGTTAAACCAGGGCGACGGCTTAAGGTGGGGGCGCAGAGAATGCCTAGGTGCGATCACCTCGATGGCTCTGGAGAGTCCATCATTCCAGGACTCTACCAGACCGTCCAGGGAATCGCCAGTGGGCCAGGTATCCCATTCCCTATATGGAGATCGATTCTCATAGGGTATAATGGGGAATTGATCTGGAGGTATCAGGGGCTCTGGGGGGCCCCTGTTTTTTGAGGTAGAGGCACCAAATTTTCAGTATAGCATCTAGTGCCTCTCCCCAAGTTTCAAAACGATTGGGCCAGGGGGTTCAATTCTATGAGCCCCAAAAGAAGGTGCCCCTATCCTTCATTATTTCCTATGGAAGGAAGGCATTTAAAAAGGTGTGCTGTCCCTTTAAATGTGATGGTCAGAACTCCCTTGGAGTTCAATTATGCTTGTCACACCCTTGCTCCTGGCTCCGCCCCAATGTCTCCTGGCTCCATTCCCAAAGTCCCCAGATATTTCTTGAACTGGACTTGGCAACCCTAGGCCTAGGCTTCCCAACCCTCCCGCCCTGGCAGGGGACCCCAGGATTTCCAGCCTCTTCCCCCGCTCCCCAAAAAAATGGAAGCAGAAGGAGGGGGGAAATGGCGCCAAGGAGCATGGCGAGCCGCCCCATCTCAGATCGGGCGATGCCGCTGTGCAGCTGCCGCCTCTTCTCCGCTTCACCGTAGCTGCTCCTCCGAGCCCATCTCGGAGGAGCAGCTAAGAGGAAGCGGAGAAGAGGCGGCAGCAACCCTTGGTCCTCCCTCTCTCTCTGCCCCATTCCACAGGTCTGCCCCTCCTTGCTGAATTCAGCAGCAGTAAAGAAACACATCGGCCTCTTCCCAGCTGCACTGGCAATGCCAGTCATAGGCTGGGGGCCGTGCTTTGCCCTCCCAGAAGGAGGGAGGCTGACACTGGCTTCCTGGCCATCCGGGAGTTGTAGGAGGGGGTGTGGAATCAGGGCTATAAAGCCCTGGCTCCCGCCTGTGCAGCGCAGTTCTCTCGTGGCTCTCGGCAGGGAGAGCCACATCGTCTGTTTTAGCGTCCGTAGGCTTGAGCGCGAGGCGGCAAGCGACGCGGGCCTTTACAGCACGGCTGCATGTCGGGACTGTGAAGAGCGGCTCAGGGCAGCTCGGGGCGATTGCTTGAGCAGCGGCTGCTGGGCGGCAGGAGTTTGGCCGGTTCTGCTGGGACGTGGAATTGTATCGCGGGGGCAGTAGGAGCCTGGCTTCCGCCTCCCACACCAGGTGCCAGTCAAGAAATATCTTGGAACTTTGAGGGTGGAGCCAGGAGACTTTGGGGGTGGAGCCAGGAGCAAGGGTGTGGCAAGCACAAGAGTTCTGGCCATCACATTTAAAGGGGACCACACAGTAAAGCTGCAGTACTGCAGCTGGAGCTCTCTGCTCACAACCTGAGTTCGATCCCAGCGGAAGCTGGTTCAGGTAGCCGGTTCCAGTTTGACTCAGCCTTCCATCCTTTTGAGGTCAGTAAAATGTGTCCCCAGCTTGCTGGGGGGAAAGAAGAGAAGGGGAGGGTGGAGGGAAGGAAGGCATTTAAAAAGTTGTGAGGTCCCTTTAATTGTGATGGACAGAACTCCCTTTGGAGTTCAATTGTGCTTGTCACACCATTGCTCCTAGCTCCACCCCAGTGTCTCCTGGCTCCACCCCCAAAGTCTCCTGGCTCCACCCCCAAAGTCCCCAGATATTTCTGGAATTGGACTTGGCAACCCTACCTAGGCCACATGTTGGAGGAAGAACTGAGAAGTGGAATTGCTGAGAGGAACATAACTCATACATGGGTTGGTATGCACAGAGGGAAGTGATCAGATATGTAGGTCCCAGAGTGTGAAGGCCTTTAAAAGCAAGAATCTTTCATTAAACTTTTGAAGCCAGTAGAAAATCAGTGCAGCTGCTTAGTGTAAGATGCATAAAATGACTTTGCCTATGTAAGGAGATATACAGCCACATTCTGAATGAGTTGTGGCTTCTAAATTGCCTTCAAAGGCAGCCCCACATACAGCACATTGCAGTAATCTAGTGCAAAGACTGCAGAAGCCTGAACCAGCATCATGAGGTCATTTTGGTCTAGAAGGGACAAATCAAATATTGATGAAAGAAGGCAATCCCAGCAACAGCTCCAATCTGTTTCTTTATCAACATTATTGTTTGGTCCAAGAGTATCCCAAGCTTCATGGTCCAATAGAGACATCCAGTGTTGACAAATCAGTCCTCTCCAGCCAAAAGGAGATGGTTACTGACAGTCTTCACATATCTAAAATATAATTTACTGTTTTAATTCTAATTTTATTTTATTTTTTTTAACTCCCGAATCTAAGTGATTATATAACCTCTTCATCCTGCAGCAGTACCTGTTGAAGGGTGCATTTCATACATACTAAATAACACTCTTTGCAACTGGATTTTTACTGTGTAAGACTAGCACAATCCACTTGCAAACAGTCACCATGTGTCTTTGTTATTTTTATTTCACAGAGGAGGCTGTGAGATGATAATGTGCCCAACCTCCATAGCTATGTAAGTATTTCAATTCACATTTCAAGCCACATTGCCAATCTGTACCTTCTGTTCTCTAGATAACACTGGCCCTTTTAAAGGAAAAACTGTAATTGACTTAAGTAGAACTGAGCTGTACTCATATCTTGATTGCTAACCATGCTACTTAATATATGTATGAAAGGGACATATATATATGTGAAAGGGACTGGCATCAGTATGAATATTATAGGCAGAAATTAGTGACATATACTCAGCTAAAGATTGCAGTAAGTTTTTGTTTTCTCCATAAATTTTTGTTGGGAATGCATTGTTCACATATCCATGCATTAAATTCATGCAAAATGCATTGACATGAATCATACTGCAGAGGAAATGAAAGACTTGAACAGTGTGATCCAGTCTCAAAGCAAAGCACACACAATCTTCTAGGATGTACTTTTGCACAAAGCCAATGGAAATGAATTGGTGTATTTTCCATTCATTTCAGTGGGGTTCAACAAGAGAACTTGCCCCAAAATTGTGTTAAGTATCCCTGAACACTGCAGAAAAAAATGGAAAATAGCACTTGAACAGAGGCTTTCTTGTTTATAAGGAATGAACTGGCTATTTGGCTATATAACATGTTAATACCACTGGCTTACTGACTTTATTATTTTCAAGTACATTGTTTAAAAAGCTTTTCCTTTGATGTATAGACTTGCAATGTACTTCTCAGTAATAAATGTTTTATCTGTATATGCCCACTCCCTTAACTATATTATAGAACATATTTAAAGTTCATGAACCCAATAAATGATTTAACATCACATAATTTTATTTTATGCTCAAAGGAAGAGCAACATCTATATCATCACCCTATCTATAACACTTCTGTGGAATGAATCAAAAGCCAAACTATCTTCAGAGTGGAAAAATATACATGCACAGCTCTGTATATACAGAATGAAAACATGTCACTTGGAAGGGAATGATAGAATGATGTGCTAAGGAAGGGGTAAGCAACCTTTTGGTTCAAGTACCTACCAAACTGCAATATGTACCTTTGAAGATGTTGATGTGATAGCAAATAAAATGGGGGAGGGAGCACCTTAGACTCAGCTGGTAGCTGTCGAGATCTGGAATGTGATGATGAGCATGCCTTTTGCCTTCTGCCACTCTGCTGAACCTAGTAGTACTGCTGCCAGTGGTTAGGCTGCTTGGGAGCTCTAGTTCGGTGTGCTGAGCCAGGTGATCTGATGTATTGCTGTTAGCATGTCAGCCAGGGACTGCCTAGCCCTGTATCAGGAGCTAACTAAGGAATAATCTCTTTAGGGTCCAAGTAGGCAAAGTAGTGGGAAATCTGTGATTGGATCTGTCCGTCTTTTTAAAAAATGTAGTAGTAGAAGAGGAAGATATTGGATTTATACCCTGCCCTTTACTCGGAGTTTCAGAGTGGCTTACAATCTCATTTCCTTCCCCTCCTCACAACAGGTACTCTGGCATGACTTCCAGGTGCAGATACACACACACACACACACAAAATACAAAAAATGCCAAAAAATAAACAATAAAATATGTTCTGTCAATTACTGCTGATTGATGGGTTTTGCATGTACCAAAATACAAATATCAGTCAGCCAATCAGATCAGATAATATAGTGACCTCTGTACTGACTAGACAATGACTCCTGAATTTTGTTCATTGTATCTCATGGCTCTGGATATGTACTTTTGAATGGGATATTAACATCAGTTATACAACCTTGCTTCATTAGACAAAATGGCCAGGCTTACTGCAAGTTTCATGCCACTCTCAGGATACCCTGATGCTATTTGTGAAGTGGGGCATAAGTGATTAATTGGCATCATGTGCAACACAGGTTGGATTTGGCAATTCATATCCTGCTGTTGCTAAGGGCAAACATCACCTCTGGTCATGGCCATAGAAAGTGCAGTCCCTTCTTGTGGGGGTTTAAAATACCATTGTTGTTTTAGTGCAATGGAATCTCTTCCCAGTGATCTAGCAGCAATCAGAACATTTTCCTCTCCATAATATGTGGTTTGTTTGTGATCAGGTTTATATCACTAATTGCCCAGTATCATAACAACTGGGCTCTAAAAAACCTAGATAGCCAGCAAGGTAAAATTCTAATTTCTGAGAGAATCCAGCAGCCAGGGAAACAAGAGCCAGGGATGCCAGTGACATATACAAAGTCAGTGCAGATTATTGCCAAGAGAGCTCAAAAATGATGTGACTCCATCTCAGCTTCAACAGATGATAGTAAACCAGTTGGCTGATCAAGTAGAAGCCGGAAAGACATTCTGCAAAAAAAAGCCCAGCAGGAACTTATTTGCATATTAGGCCACACACCTTGACACCATGATTGTTTTGTAGAAAAGGCCCAGCAGGGACTCATTTGCATACTAGGTCACACCCCCTGATGCCAAGCCAACTGGAACTGTGTTCCTGTGTGCTCAAAAAAAAGCAAAAGAAAAAAGCCCTGATTATAACCCTACTAAAGCTACCATCCCGAATGATTTGCTATGCAAGCAGCAGAGGTCCAGAAGTCCAGTTGTTCTAGATCCAGAGATTCTCAGTTGTAGACCCTGTGACTCAATCAAACACTTTCCCATAAAACTGTGTATATATAAAGGAAAGAAGTTTGCACTCAGGGAGTTCAGGAATATGGTTTGTAAATGACTAGTAGTGTGGACTATGTCTCTGTCTTCTGTCTCTTCACATTGTACGGTACTGGTAACCACAGAATTGCTTCTCATCATAGCCAGTGGCTGGTTTTGCTTCAGAAAAAGGGTGGGGGAAGAGCTTAGAGTGTACAGATTTCGAAAACCAGATTGCCTTTAAAATTAAATGTCCCAGATTAGATTACTACAAGGTAATAGTTATCCTTTCCAGTTAATTTGATTGGATTCTCACAGTTTAGCATCCTGTCACAGTATTGCTATGCGTCACTACAGAAGATGAGAATAATATTCTCCTCTGTTTTAATCTAGGCAACCTTTGGAAGCCAATGGAAAAAGTACAGACTCTTCCTATGTAACTATTACTGTCTTTTGTAACTTGAATGCAGCGCCTGACATACTTTTATAATATTTGCATTGTGATTTCATACTCCCCCACCCAAAGCAATTCCAGCCATTCTGAGCTTATGTTCCTACAGAGATCATCATATATAATGTTGGGTAATCACAGGAACTGAATGATCACAGAGGTAGTTGTGCTTGCAGCAAGCAGTTCCTAATATGATAGTGGTACTTTCTCAACCAGCATAATGAGGGAAAGTCTAACTGAACAAGCATCCTGCGAAAGACATATTTTCCCCATATTTTAAAGGTAGCACTAATCTGTCTCTATGTGGCCATGACAAGTGGATGCATTGCGTGCCCCAGGGTCTCCACACATTGCAGATCATGTGGGGAGGAAGGGAGCACATCTCTTGAAGCAGCAAAATGAGCTAATCCTGGCAATGATCAAAGGAATAACTGCTGTGCATATCTGCAGTTGTTTGGTTCTCAGTAGTGTTTGTCCCAGGATTCTGCAATTGCTCATGAGGATGTATCTCATCAAATGCTAATAAATTGTACAGGGAACTTTGTGTGGAAATGCCCCTTTTCCTCCAGGTTTACACCACCATATTAGTGGTTGTTTCAAACCCTTATCTGGGTATGCTATACTTTACTATATTTTCATACTGAGCTTGATAGAATATTGAAAGAAGAGAATTCTTTCTTCAGGTAATTCACTCTTTCTGCATAAGTATGCTTGAGCTTGTAATTTTACTTGAGCATAAAAAGAATGAATCAAAGTCCTGGAAGATGTAATCCCTTGGAGGTCCGTGCCTTGGTCTGCTATGGCATTCAGAATTAAGTGAATGTGTAAGATTTATGCAAAAGGCGCTTACTTGGGGTCCAATTGAAACCAAATGATTAATAATTGGTCCTTGTAAGAAAATTCAAAAGGAACAATGAGCAAAAGGTGCTGCAATTAGGAAATAACAGGTTGCTACATGTAGTAAATACATTTCTTTAAATTGCATTAAAATGGGGACTGTCAGAAAGAGTGAAACTATTTAAATAAATGTAAATGACATATCTAGCTATTCCACTCACATTCATATGTATAAAGGAAAATGTAGACTACTTAGAAAATTAAATGTGGAACTGATCAGTCATGGTGGGTCAATGTAAGCATTTTTAACTATTTGCTGCAATGTGAAACATTGAAAGGAATAGCAGTCAATCATAAGCTCCACAAACCACCCTGATTGAAAAGTGGCTGTGAACATTCCCTTTCCACCTACCTTACTTCAGAAGGGTATTGTGAGATTATAATGGAGAGATCCATGTGTGCTGCCTTCAGTGAAGAGTAGGATAAAAGGATAATTGGTAGATATGCTGTATTAAAATAGATCAAAATTTCTCACAGAATGAACTATCAATATAAAAAAACATTGCTGGAAAGGACTGTTTGTTTTTACCGCCCCCCCCCCCCTCAGCCTGGATTGCAAGGATTTTAGAGGATTCTGTTAAACCAGTAAAAAATCTGTACTGCAGATATACCCTCTGAGAGGCATATCTTTGATTTTGCTGCATGTTGTTTTCTGATTTGCTGCGAGAGCACAGATTGGAGTAGCCAGATGAAAGTGCACAGGTCATATAATAAGTATGTTCATGAGACTCTAGCTGGGTCATGTCCTCTGGTGACCCAAAGTGCTACCAACTGGGTCTATAGTTCACCATATCATGTTGATTCTAAATCATTGTTTCATTTTCTTAAGGTACACACAGATCTTATACATCTACATACTTTTCTATTCTGTTGACTGAGCAATAAATCTAAAAGTAAGTGTGGACCAATCTGTGGATATTAATATCTGTAGATTGGGCATGCACTGACTGAAAACAGATAGGTTTTTGGGGGGACTTGCCATGTTTTCAGAAATTTTTTTGAAAACATTTAAAAATACATTGGGGTGGGGTTTAGCCTCCCCCCCTCAAAATACAAAAGTGTGTAAAAATAAACTTCGAAATGAATCTTTTGGCTAAGAGGAGGCCAGCAAAAGTAGACCTTTTTTTTTTAAAAAAAGATGATGAATAATAAAGACAGCGGTGAAAAAAAATGTGCATAATCTTATAAGTAGGATTGTGAACCTCCAGGTGGGGCCTGGAAATCTTATGGAATTATAACTGATTTCCATACATGAAAGACTAGTTCTGGAGTAGGGTTGCCAAGTCCAATTCAAGAAATATCTGGGGACTTTGGGGGTGGAGCCAGGAGACTTTGGGGGTGGAGCCAGGAGACATTGGGGCGGAGCCAGGAGCAAGGGTGTGAGTCTGACAAGCATAATTGAACTCCAAGGGAGTTCTGGCCATCACATTTAAAGGGACAGCACACCTTTTAGAATGCCTTCCTTCCATAGAAAACAATGAAGGATAGGGGTACCTTCTTTTGGGGCTCATAGAATTGGACCCCCTGGTCCAATCCTTTTGAAACTTGGGAGGTATTTTGGGGAGAGGCACTAGATGCTATATGGAAAATTTGGCACCTCTACCTCAAAAAACAGCCCCCCAGAGCCCCTGACACCCGTGGATCAATTCCCCATAATTCCCTATGGGAATCGTTCCTGGAGGTGCATAATGGCTGTAGGGGTGGAGCTTCCCCCGCCGACCAGCTGGCTGGGGGAGGGGGGAAGCCTGTAAAACCAGGGGATCTCCCGCTGGGACCTGGGGATTGGGAAGCCTATTCTGGAGAAAACGACATTATATCTCGCTGAGGTCCCACGCATCCCCAATCCCACCATCCCCAGGCTCTACCCCCAAACCTCCAGGAATTTATCAAACTGGAGCTGGCAACCATACTTGCTGGTTTTCCATATTATGTTTAGTAGTCTGGTTTTTCCCTACAATGTAATCCATCCTCCCAGTTTCCCCTGTATGCAATGGACAGCTTCTAATTTTGTATGCTCTGAGGACAACACTTATCTCCTAACCCTGCTGTAAACTCTAAACCATTCCATATGGCCTGTCTTCAGTTAGCAATTTCTGTTTCCTCTAGTGGAGGACAACATCTCCAGTGTTTCTCTCCCCCCCCCCCCACCATTATGTACTATTTTGTACACATTGGGCAGTAATAAAGCTTAAATCTTTCCTCCTGTCCAAGTATTTTAAGCAACTGCCTTTAATCTTCTTTTCTCTGAAAGGCTTGATTTGACTGACTAGACCAGAGATTGTTCAGCAGTTAAAAATAATGAAAAAAAAATCCTGTCCAAAGAACTGATTAGTTTTTCCGCACTGCTTTGGAGATGTGACCTTGAAAGCTAGGTTGTCCTAATTTATAGTGAGGTTATGATTGTGATGACAAAGATTCAGGAAGGTAAGTTCCTAATATTTCTCTTTCTCCTGAAGATACTGATAAATAACAGTTTGGTCTGTAAAGCTTTAAAACCAAATCATTTCCTGTAAGATGAAGTTCATGGTCAAACACCTATCAGTGTATCAAACTGAGACCAGCATAGCCAGATGAGGAGTTTCTGCATACTTTGGGAACTCCTGAAGTAAACTGAAAAATATTGCGTGGTAAAATAAAATAAAAAGACCCCATCTCTCCCCACTTCTCAAATTTAACGAAGACCAGTCTCCCTTATTGCCCTCAGAATATGAGCAGTTGAGAATAATTTCAGCTGGAGGGGGCAGAGTGAAGAAGGAAAATTGTTAAAGTCCCTAAAATTTCATAGTATCCAGGTGGAGGGAGTGGGGTCAGGTGGAATTTCCCAGTGATTCCGCAGGGCCCCAACATGCTTTAAAAAGTGAATAGCATAAAATAATGATAGAGGTTGTGCCCATATTTTACCATATTCTATAAGGAAATGTACTGAATCCCGCTGAAATGAATGGAAATTGTACAAAAGCACTATAACTGAGCACTGCAACAAACAACTGCTCCAGTGCTTTTTCATAGCCTCATTCATTTCAGTGGGATGATTCCCAATAGATCAGGAGTGTCAAACTGATATGTTATGATGGCTGGGTCGGACATAAATGGGACTTTGTTGGGCTTGACCATGCATGTCATAAAATGCCAGGTAGAAGAGATTGGATTTATACCCCATTCTTCACTACCTGAAGAGTCTCAGAATGGCTTACAATCTCCTTTTCTTTCTCTTCCCCACAACAGAGAGAGTTCTGACAGAAACTGCTCTTGAAAGGAACAGCTCTGCGAGAACCTGTGACTAACTCAAGGTCACATCAGCAGGTGCATGTGGAGGAATCAAACCTGGTTCTCTAGGCTTGCCAATCCCCAGGTCTCACTTTCCCAGGCTCCTTCCTCCCCAGTCAGCTGGCCGTCGGGGAGAAGCCCCTCCCCCACAGCCACCATGTGACTTTCTACCTCCGGAGGCTTCAGTCTCTGATTGAAAGGCTTCCTCTTGGGATGGTGTGTCTGTGTTACTTTGAAGAAGTTGGCAGCAACTCATGAGTAGAGATGGCAATCCCTCACTTCAGAGTCACCAGAAATGGGGGGGAGGGGGGAGGGAAATGTCTGCTGGCACTTTATTATTCCCTATGTGGAGATCGATTCTCATAGAGTATAATGGGGATTTGATCTGGAGGTAAGGAGAGTGCAAGAACATTCTTCCATTTCTTATTTTGACCAGGGGTCATTTTGTAGAAAAATAGGTGGTGGAGCTCATCCAGGGATTGTTATGCAGCTGCACTTACTATTCAATGGACAAGGAGGTGGAACTCTCAGAAAGGTTCAGGAGCTGCGCTTCTGTGAGCTCCCGCTGAATCTAAGGCATGATTTTGACTATTCCTTTTTCGTAGAATCTAGTCAAAATGAACCAGGCCCCCAGTGGTTGATATGACTTCCAGGTGCAGACACACACACACACATGAAAAATTAAAAAACAAAAACAAAAATTGACTTCCATTGATTTCAAAGAGGGAGCTAATTTTTTCTTCAATTATTCTAAATCCCATGAAATAACTGAGAACAAAGAGCTCTTGGCCCTGGCCTGGATAGCCCAGACTAGCCTGATCCCTTCAGATATAAGATTTCCCCTGGTCAGTATTTGGAAGGAAGCCCCTGATATCCAGAAAGACACCCCTGTACTGATTCCCAAGCCATGCACCCCTGGAATGTGATATTGCAATGTAACCCTAGAATATTAATATGACTGTCAGGTCTTTGGTGCCCCTCCCGGTCCCCCGGCGTTGCCGTTGCCCCACCCGGGCACTCTGGGGCGTTCCCCGGAGGTCTCAGAAACAGGGGGGTGGGCACTGGGTTACTTCACCGCAGGCCCCCGTTCCCTCCTGGCTGTGCTATGGCTCCTGTCCCTCTCTCTCGCGAGGCAGCCTCTTTGCGCATCAGCCAGCTCTCCCCAGCGACCTCCTCCCTCCCTCCTTTTATGCTTCCCGACCCATCCTCCCCCCTCCCAGGACCTGCCCCTCTCTGGCTCCTCCCCCCTTCAAAGCCCCAGACGCCCAGGAGAGGTGCGTCGGGGCCGGGCTGACTGGGCGTGCCTCGGGCGTCCCAGCCCTCAGCGGCGTGCTGCAAGGGAGCGTCTCGTGCTGCGACGAGCTGAATGGCTCTCCCTCTTGCTCTCCGGCGTCTTGCCCCGGCCAGACCTCACGGACTCGAAGCCGGGCTCGCCGTCTGGGAGGCGTCGCTCGGGTGGCTGCTTTCGCCCCGTCAGTCGAGGTGAGGGGTGGGGCCTCCACAGGGGCTTGGAGAGGTGGGGAGGGCTCTTGGGGCGATGCCGGGGGCTTGGAGCGGCTGGCAGGCGCCGGGGGGTCTCCTCCGCGCAGTCCCTGCCCGGGCTGGGCGGGACAATGACACAGCAATGCCTGTTTGAATTGGAATTGTCTTTCTTGTGCATAAGGAAGAAAAATCCAGTTCCTTCTAGGCCCCAGGCAGGCTGGAATGATGTCAAGTCTGGTTCACAGGCTGGACAGACATAGTGGCCAAATACTGAACGGCTAAGAAGCATCCATCTTTCTGCTTCTGGGAATGAAGAATTCCAGGCCCAGAGAGGGACGCAAGGTGGGCAAAGCTGTAAAAGTTCCTTCACTTCTTTTGGCACAGACTTTTAAGTCCTGTTATCAAAACATAAAGAAATAAGGGTTACCAGGAACCCTGCAACACAAATAAATGGCTCGTGTGTGTGTGTGTGTGTGTGTGTGTATATATATATATATATATATATATATATATATATATATATATATATATATATATATATATATATATATATATATATATATATATATATATGTTCTGTTATTCTTCAGGGCAAGACAGCAGAAACACAAAGGCTAAAGGTTAAGTGGCCATCTTGTTGTGAATGTGTGGTATACCTGTAAACTGGTCTCACATTTATGCCAGGGAACAAAGTTTCTATTTTTCTTTAATTATTGCTAAGGCTATAAAGTCAACCAATCTCCTGAACACTTGATGGATGCCTATCCATGTTTGACACTAAGGGAGAAATCTATCACTTTTGGGGGAGCTTCAAAGGAATCAGTTTGGAAGAACAGGGCCATAAAAAGTCATTTGGCCAGTGTAATTAAAATTCCTCTATGGATCTATGACACAATGATCTCTGATTGGATATTCCACATATGACACTCTGATTTTCCATTGGTGTGACACTCTGCTTCCTCATTGGGTAACTGAATTGCTTGATGTGACGTAATTTACCCTAGAAAACAGGCAATCCCACCTGTCAGGATTAGAGAAGTCAGAGAAACAAAGGAAGAGAGAAGTCAGAGAAAAGAGAAAAAAGGAAGAAAAGAGACTTCCTCCATCCTTTCCTCCCTCCATCCCTTCCTACCCTCACCCCCCTTCTTATCAAGAGAAATCTCCCTCCAGAGGCCTTGCGTTTCCTCTGATTGAGCCTACCCTGCAAGATCTAGGTATTGTATAACCTCTCCCCCCCCATCCATACTTATTCAGCTAACCACTGTATTCCTCTTGTATGCTTGAAATTGTTTGATTGGGATGTAACTATTTAAAAATCTATACCTATAATAAAATCCATTATTAACCAAAGGATTTTCTGTGGTCTATCTCCGTAAACATAGACAGAGATCCTGGCTCACCTCACCTCTCGTGGACTTGCCATTTTGAGCTAAGAAATATTAATATTCCCCAATAAAAAGTTAGTTGAGGTGTAACACCCCCCCAAGGAATACCAGGGTTGTGAGGCAGGCAGTGGTTAGAGTTGCCAGATCTTTCTGGCTACTAGCAGGGGATAAGGGGTAAAGTTGCCAGATCCAGGTTGAGAAATGCCTGGAGATTTGGCAATGGTGCCTGGGGAAAACAAGGACCTCATAGAGTCCACCTTCCAAAGCATCCATTTTCTCCAGGAAAGCTGGCATCAGTAGTCTAGAGATGAGGTGTAATTCCAGGGGATCCCCAGGTGACCATGAGGTTGGCATCTCTAGCAGTGGTAAACCGCCTATGAACATGTATTCCTTAAAAACTCATGAGGTCATCCTAAGTGAGCTCTGAGCCGAAAGGTGACTGACTTGAGGTAGCTTTCTATTGGATAGAAGTTGCTGGATTTTAATGAGGAATTTAATGTTATATTAACCATGGTTTTAGTTTAGTTTAGTTGATTGTGGAAAAGGAGTAACTAAACAATGCAAAAGTGGTTGCAGTACAATCTTAAACATAGTTACATTGTTCTATACTCATTGATTTAGAAGACTTTAGCTTTGATTAGGATTGCACTGGCAGTATGGAAGAAACTTTACTATTGTTCTGTTCTGACAATGACTGCACACTTTCCATCTAACAGAAGAACAGTCAAACTGCATACTTTTGAGAGTCATGAGAGGCAATGTGGTTTGGTGGATAGAATGCTAGATTATATAAAATCTTCATTCTGCAATGACTGCCATAGAGAAGTTATACTCTCTTAGTCTAAGGTCCCAAAGGGACATATCAGGCCCAAATGGGAAGGGGTGGGCTATTCACACCTACCAGAGCTCCTTAGAGGAAGGGAGGAATAATATAATAGACTATAATCTGAAGAATACAACATGTTCATTGTAGGGTTTCCAGCTCCAGGTTGGGAAATACCTGAAGATTTTTGGGGTGGAACCTGAGGAGGGTGGGGTTTGGGGAGCAGAGGGACTTCAGTGGGCTGTAATTCCATAGAGTCCTCTTTTCAAAGTGGCCATTTTATCCAGGTGAACTAATTTCTTCCGCCAAGAGGTCAGTTGTAATCCCAGGATATTTCCAGCCACCACTTGGAGGTTGGAAACCTTAATTACTGTCAGAAAAGCAAAACTAAATTTACCTTTTTGTTGATTTGCCCATAGATTAGAGTTTTCTTGGGTCTGTATTAGTTTTACAGCACATTTTAGAAATCATTTGGCTGTTCAAGAAACATCTGTGGCATGAGTCAGCTCCCATTGAAACTGATAAACCAGGAGTCAACCAAAGTTGCTCTAATTGGAACTGAAGCGGGCATATAATGAATTCTTCAGCACCCTGGGATGCCCAGCAGTCTGGCAGCCTTTCAGAAATAAATATTTTACTAGCAAAAGTGACAAAGCCTACTGGGGAATTCCTCCTAATATTTAGAGAATGCAAACAAGTGAGGAAAATGAAGAGGAACCTGACAAAGTAGGAGGAAAATATACAGTACACAGAGATGAATGAGAAAACCTTTGCTTATGACCTTTTAAACTTTAACATACAGTCACATTAAAATTTTGTCTGCAAACTTAGTTTGCTGGATTTTTTACCCGGCAGAAGTTTTAACTGATGAACCCCAGGGGACCCATTTCAATCAGTGGGTCTGCCAGGCGAGGGCTTCCTTGTTTATTTCTTGAGGCTATTTTGGTGTGGTTTTTCTTAATGAAAAAGAGTAGGATCTTTTGTTGAATTGTACTTTGCATGTTGTTCAGTATCTTTTAAATAACCTATATTAATATTGCAGTGATATGTCCATTGGTTTACATTAAATTTATTATTTATTCATTACCTTCAAATTTTAGGCCACCCTCCCCTCAAAAACAGGGCTCAGGTCGTGTACAACAGTGATAAAAATTGCAGGTCTTACAAAAAGATGTCACAAATTAAAATAACACATAAATTACTATTACAGCAGCCTAAGCCATTCTGATGGCAATAAGACCTGGAAGGTCATTGCCTCATTGAGGAAAGAGATGGAGAAAGAAAGAGGAGAGCCAGGCTAGATGGAGAACCATCGCTGTCTTCAACCAAATGCCTAGCGGAACACCTCTGCCTTACATGCCCTAAGAACATAAGAAAAGCCATGTTGGATCAGGCCAATGTCCCATCCAGTCCAACACTCTGTGTCACACAGTGGCCAAAAATACACACACACACACACACACACATATACACACTGTGGCTAATAGCCACTGATGGACCTCTGCTCCATATTTTTATCTAACCCCCTCTTGAAGCTGTCTATGCTTGTAGCCGCCACCCAGGGGCGTAGGAAGGGGGGGCGGGAGGGGCGGGTCGCCCCAGGTCTCGGGGCTCTGGGGGGCCCCTTGGCAATGCCAAGGGGCCCCTCAGAAGCCGGCTGCCTGGCGTCCCCGCCGCCTCCACAGAAGGAAGTTCTGAGGAAGAGGTGAGCGTGCGTGCGCGCGTGTGTCAAGCGGCACGCGCACTCCAGCCTCAACTTCAACCGAGATGCAGCAAAGCAAAGCAAAACTAAAGAAAAAAAAGACAAGCCCTCCTTCTCGCCCTTCTTAGTCAGTTTCCTGGAGTTGCAACTTAGGCGCTCACAAGAGTCCCCGTTGCGAAGTGAGGCAGATGGCCAGGGCTGCAGGAGGAGGAGCGAGCGGGTCATCAGCATAATAGGAGTCCCTGGGCCAATCACAGGCAGCGGAGGAAAGGCGCCTTCCAGCCCTCGTTAGCAGAAAGCAGGACTCCTCGGAAGGCGCAGCTGCCGCCGCGGCAGGACTTTCCACGCTATTTGCATCAGCCTTGAGCAAGGGGCCAGGCAGAGTCGCTCGGAACGGTGGGATGCCGGCCTGGCTCTGCAAAGCACGTGGGTTGCATATCATTAGAGAGCTCCAGCCCCGATCCGGCTTCATGATTACTGAGAAGTCCCATGGGGTGGCCAGACTTGCTTCACGTAAGAGCAGCACAGAATGAATATCAGATGTTTGAGAGCAGGGAGGAGAGAGGGATTGAAAGAAAGCAACTTTAACTTTAAATGCATTATTCAAGCTGCTGGCTGGTTTGGAGAAGTGATTTCAAGAGAGAAATGATTTCTCCAAGCCAGCCAATGGGGTGGTAGGGGCTTTGGAAGCCACACAATATGTTTGGTGTAGTGGTTAAGTGTGCGGATTCTTATCTGGGAGAACCGGGTTGGAGTCCCCATTCCTCCTCTTGCAGCTGCTGGAATGGCCTTGGGTCAGCCATAGCTCTCGTACGAGTTATCCTTGAAAGGGCAGCTGCTGTGAGAGCTCTCTTAGCCCCAGGTACCCCACAAGGTGTCTTGTGGTGGTTGGGGGGGGGCAGTAAAGGAGATAGTGAGCCGCTCTGAGATTCAGAATATAGGGCGGGAATATAAATCCAATATCATCCAATATCACCAATATCATGTGTAAAAGAGCCGCACATGGCTCCTGAGCCACAGTTTGGCCACCCCTGTGCTAGAGTGTTGAACTAGGATCTTGGCGATCAGGGTTTGAATCCCACTCTTTGTGCTTCCTCCAAAGCAAATCCCATGGATGTCTCTGAAACTTATTCCTAAGTAAGATGTACAGACTTTTGAGCAAAAGAGCTTGGAAGGAAAAAAAATAGGGTCCAAGACATGGGATGTCCTCATTTAAATTTTCTGCCATGGGAACCCACATATTTTGTGCCCTTTTGCAACTGTTTGAAAAAAAAAAAAGAAACCTGGCTGCTATATTTCTCCTGTCAGGTTACTGTTGAAAATGTAGATGCAGTTCCCAGTGAAAAAATGCTGCCAAACTGAGTTACGTTGCTCTTGCGTTCTTTATGAGAGAGTGAGCATTGAAGTCCGTTGAAACGCTGCTAAAGCTGCAGTACTGCAAAGCTCTCTGCTCATGACCTGAGTTCGATCCTGGCGGAAGCTGGGTTCAGGTAGCCACAAAATAAGAGTGGCTGCACAGCAACAGACCAAAACAAAAACAATTGTGCCAAAAACAATTACAAACAGTCTCTATTTCATTAGAAAAGACGCCGCTCGGCGTCTTAAGGCAGGGAAGCCCCTCCCCTCCCCTCAGCCACACACATAGGGGGGCCCACATAAATCTTGGGCCCCAGGCCCCCAAAGCCCTAGTTACGCCCCTGCCGCCACCACCTCCTGTGGCAGTGAATTCCACATGTTAATCACCCTTTGGGTGAAGAAGTACTTCCTTTTATCGGTTTTAACCTGACTGCTCAGCAATTTCATCAAATGCCCATGAGTTCCTGTATTGTGAGAAAGGGAGAAAAGTACTTCTTTCTCTACTTTCTCCATCCCATGCATTATCTTGTAAACCTCTATCATGTCACCCCGCAGTCAACGTTTCTCCAAGCTAAAGAGCCCCAAGCGTTTTAACCTTTCTTCATAGGGAAAGTGTTCTAACCCTTTAATCCTTCTAGTTGCCCTTTTCTGGACTTTTTCCAATGCTATAATATCCTTTTTGAGGTGCAGTGACCAGAATTGCACACAGTATTCCAAATGAGACCGCACCATCGATTTATACAGGGGCATTATGATACTGGCTGATTTGTTGTCAGTTCCCTTCCTAATAATTCCAGCATGGCGTTGGCCTTTTTTATTGCAGTCGCACACTGTCTTGACATTTTTAGTGAGTTATCTACCACAACCCCAAGATCTCTCTCGTGGTCAGTTTCTGCCAGTTCACACCGCATCAAATTGTATTTGTAGCTGGGATTCTTGGCCCCAATGTGCATTACTTTGCACTTGGCCACATTGAACGTCATCTGCCATGCTGACGCCCACTCACCCAGCCTCAACAGATCCCTTTGGAGTTCCTCACAATCCTCTCTGGTTCTCACTACCCTAAAAATTTTTAAAGGCTTCATACTGCACTACCACACAGGAGGCAGAGCACACAACACCATACTCACAATGCAAAAGACAGTTACCCAAAGTTGGAGCTTTAAGGTTGCACAAATCATTCACCTGATCTTGTTAAAGTAGTAGCAAAGCAGCCTGCAGCCAGTGGGATGATAAGATTCACATCTGACTGACAAATAATCATAGGCTTTGATTAAAATATATAATTCTGGGACCGCATAGCTGTGTAAAATTGCTACCACTCTAGATACTGGCTTTAGCAAAGGAAAAAATGGCACTTCGCAGTGAACTGTGAGTTCCCCCCACTCTGACCCAAACAACACAGTCAGAACGAGATCAAGGCTTCTGGTAGAAGACTAGAAAGGGAGACCTTCAGGGTGCTGGTTTTTTCAGATCTCGGATCTGCTTGATCAGATAGTTCTTCTCATCCGTGAACTGTTCGTCGTCTGCCCTCTCCGGCTGGAAGTTGCTCAGGAACTCGATGAGCTTGGGCTGGTTTTTCAACAGGATGTCCACAATGGCGGGTGACTTGTTTGGGCTGGCCACAAAGACCTTGAAGACGTGGAAGGCCTCGAACTGGATGTTGGGGCTTTTGCCACGCAGCAGGTTCATCATCAGCTTCAGGTTCTCCGGTCTGCTGATGTACTTGGTCATGATGGCAAAGTTGTGCCGGTCCAGGATCAGCTCACCCAGCAGCTTTAGAGACTGTCTCTTCGTCACGTAATTCTCAGAATGAAGCAGCTTTTCATAATCCTCGAAGAACATGTCATAATTTTGTTCTAATAATTCTGCTACCAGCACTTTGTGTCTTGTGAGCAGGTCCTTAAAAGTAGCAAAAGCATCAGAAGCTATGACATTCCCACGTATTGGAAAAAATCTCTGAACTGATCTGAGAAGAGGACGATTTTGGCCAAAGGCTCATGCCGAACGCATTCTCTCAACATAATTCCACAACGTAAGGCGATCTGAGGTGTTTCATACCCTTTGAGCAGCATGAACAGGATATGTGGATGGGCACTAACATATTCCACTGTGGGACTCCGAGTTCCAATCTGTCTTCTTAAGATGTTGTTGAATATTTGGGAGACATCCTTTTTGCCCTCAAAGTTGATCAGCTGCAAGTTGGCTATGAGGCAGACCAGCAGGCCGCTGTTGTACAACTCTTTTTGTTGTTAAAACAATTTTTATTGGTAACATATGGCAGTTATATCTAATACTAATAAAATATTAATAATCACTTAATGCCTTCCCCATACATTACCCTTTTCCCTCCCCCTCCCCCCAGTCTTAATTATAAACATTGGTAACATAAGGTAACAATTTCTATTTCTACATCCTTAATCATTTTTCACCACCATCCCCTATATTACTTTCTAATTACCCTCCCCCCATTACTTGGCTTCTGCTGATGATAATCATTCAAAATAATAATATTTAAAGGTACTCTATTCTAATCAAGAACCAATATTTATACTCTATCTTCTTCTAAAACTTAATCTTAATCATTATCAAAAACTACTAACATTTAAAGATACACTTAACTACTAAAACCAAAAATTAATATTCTTCTTTCTTCTAAGACTTAATCATTATCAAAAATTGTCCAATGTCCTTTTACTTTCCACTTTTTTCTGCATATCTTCTAAATCTTTTCCACTCCATCTTAAAAACCTCCAAATCATAGTCTCTTAAAGTTCTTGTTAATTTGTCGATTTCACTCCATGTCATAACTTTAACTATCCAATCCCATTTTTCTGGTATTTTTTCTTGCTTCCACAACTGCGCATACAATGTCCTTGCAGATAAGAGCATATACCATATTATAGTTCTATCTTCTTTTGGAAACTTTTCCATTTGTAATCCCAAGAGAAAGATCTCTGGCACTTTCTTGAATTCGTACCCCAAGATCCTAGAAATTTCTTGTTGAATCATCTGCCAGTACTGTTTTGCTCTTTCACAAGTCCACCACATATGGTAAAAAGGAACTTCATGTTTTTTACATTTCCAACATCTATCTGACATCTTATTGTTCATCTTTGCCAATTTTTTAAGAGTCATATACCACCTGTACATCATCTTGTAACAATTTTCTTTTATACTATGACATGTTGAAATTTTCATAGAGTTTTTCCATAAATACTCCCAAGTATCCCTCTGTATTTCTCTATTTACATTAACTGCCCATTTAATCATTTGAGACTTCACTACTTCATCTTCTGTAGACCATTTTAACAATAATTTATATACTTTTGAGGTTAATTTTTCATTATCTCCAAGCAAGACATTCTCCATTTCAGTTCGTTCTTGTCTAATTCCTACAGTTTTGATATCATTTTCCACCAAACTTTTTATTTGCTGCATCTGGAACCAATCGTATTTGTTATTCAGCTCTTCAGCAGTTTTTAATTCTATTTTGCCACTTTGTATTTTCAATAGTTGATTGTACGAAAGCCGCTTTCCTTCATCTGTCTCAACTGTTATTTTTATCACTTCTGCTGGTACTATCCATAATGGCTTTCTTTCATCACCATATCTCTTATATTTCACCCAAGTATTTAACAAATTGTTCCTTATGTAATGGTAAGAAAAAAGACCATCCAACTTTTTCTTCTCATAATACATATACGCGTGCCAGCCAAATTTATTTCTATAACTTTCCAACGTTATAAGTTTTTTATTCAACAGCGTCATCCAATCTTTTATCCACACTAAGCAAACTGCATCATGATACAGTCTTAAGTCTGGTAGTTGAAAACCACCTCTTTCTTTAGCATCCGTTAATACTTTCATTTTGATCCTTGGTTTCTTCCCAGCCCATACAAATTCAGAAATCTTCCTTTGCCATTTACTAAATTGTTTACTATCCTTCACAATCGGAATAGTTTGAAACAAGTGCATTATTCTCGGCAAAATATTCATCTTAATTGCAGCTATTCTTCCAAGCAATGACAAATTAAGTTTATTCCTTTTATCATGTCCTCATCCATTTTACGCCACAGGTTCTCATAATTGTTTTTGAACAGATCAATATTTTTCATTGTAATTTCTACCCCCAAATATTTTACTTTAGGGGTTACTTCACATCCAGTTAATTTCTGCAGCTCCTTTTGTTTGTTCACTGGCATATTTTTACATAGAAGCTTTGATTTCTCTTTATTAATATAAAGTCCCGCCAGTTCTCCATATTCTTGTATTTTATCTAGCAACAAAGGTGTTACTTGCAAAGGATTTTCATTTATAAACATAATATCATCTGCAAATGCTCTGTATTTATAAGAAAGTCCTTTAACTCCTTCTGTCTTTTTATCATCTTGTATTTGCATCAAATTTTAAGAGTCATTATAAACAGCAATGGCGACAGCGGACACCCTTGTCTTGTACCTTTGCTAATTGTCATTTCATCTGTAAGATCTGCATTTACACATAATCTCGCACGTTGCTCAGTATATATTGCTTTTATCATTCTTATGAAGTCTTACCCTAATTTATTTTCTCCATTACTGCAAACAGAAAGTCCCAGTTCAAATTATCAAAGGCTTTCTCTGCATCCACAAAGAATAATGCAACTTCTTTCTCTGGACATCTCTCATAATATTCTACAACATTTACAACAGTTCTAATGTTGTCTCTAATTTGCCTTTTAGGGAGAAATCCTGTTTGGTCTTCTTTTATAAAGTTGATCAATTTTTTTTTAAGTCTTTCTGCTAAAATTCTTGTATATATCTTATAATTATTATTTAGTAATGAAATTGGTCTATAATTCTTTACATTCGTGACATATGAACATATGAAGCTGCCTTATACTGAATCAGACCCTTGGTCCATCAAAGTCAGTATTGTCTTCTCAGACTGGCAGTGGCTCTCCAGGGTCTCAAGCTGAGGTTTTTCACACCTATTTGCCTGGACCCTTTTTTGGAGATGCCAAGGATTGAACCCGGGACCTTCTGCTTCCCAAGCAGATGCTCTACCACTGAGCCACCGTCCCTCCCCAGAGACAGTGACATCTCTGTCTTCTTTAGGAATCAACGAAATCACAGCTTCCTTCCATGTATTTGGTATTTTCCCTTCCGTTCTTATCATATTCATCAATTTTTGAAGTCTCAGTACTAATTCTGTTTTAAAGGCTTTAAATTTTTTTGCTGTATATCCATCTGGTGCCGGTGCTTTCCCAATTTTCATTGCATTAATCGCTGCCTCTATTTCTATAGGTTCAATTGGATCATTCAAAATTTTCTTCATATATTCCGTTAAGGGTGCAATTTTGACCTTTTGCAAATATGCTTCCAACTTTCCTTTATCTACATTCACACCCTTAAATAGTTTGGCATAATATTTGAAAAATTCTCTTTATTCCTTCTTGATCTACTTTCTCTCCTCCTTCCGCTACAATTTTATTAATTATTTTACTTTCTCTCTTTTTCTTCAGTTCCCAAGCTAAAAATTTTCCAGGTTTATTCGCACCTTCAAAGGATTTCTGTTGTAGTTTTTTCAAATTCCATTCCAACTCCTTGTTTAACAGATTTCTCATTTGTGCTTGTAATATTGCAATCTCTCTTATAATTTTCTTTTTCCCTGGTGTTTTCCTCAGTTCCCCTTCTTTTTTCTTTATTTCATTTTGAATGTCCAACATCTGCTTTTCTTTTTGTTTTTTATCTTTATTATTTAGTTTAATCAGTATCCCTCTCATTACAGCTTTGTACGTATCCCACACCGTCTGGAAAGCTATATCACCCTTATCATTTATTTGAAAGAAAGCTTTAGTTTCATTTTCCAGAGATGTCACTGTCTCCTTATTTTGTAGTAAGTCTTCATTTAATCTCCATCTTTTTAGTTTTCTAGACAGTTTTGTAATCTACAATATTGGGTTGTGATCTGCACCTACCTTCGGCAAGATCTCTATTTTCTTTGTTATAAGGCTTAAGTCTTTAGTGCCCCATATCATATCAATTCTGGAAAAAGTATTATGTCTTGCAGAAAAGAAGGTATAGTCTCTTACAACTGGATTGAACTTCCTCCATATATCTTCTAAGTTTTCTTGTTTTATCAGTTCAAAAAACGATTTTGGCAATTTTCCTTCTTTATTGTTGTTCTTCTTCCCAGATCTATCTAATGAGTTCTGGATTGTTCCATTAAAGTCCCCCATCATCAAAATTTGCTCATAGATCACTTCATCAAGATGTTGTAAAATATTTTTTTTAAAAATATCTTTAGCCCCATTTGGAGCATATATTCCCAACAATAAAGTTTTTTTTAGTGTTCAATGTAATTTCCACCGCTATATATCTTCCATCTTTGTCTTTAAATACCAATTTCGGTTCTAATTCTTGTTTAATATAAAAAATTACACCTCTCTTCTTCTGCTCAGCCAATGCACAAAATTCTAGTCCCAATTGTTTATTCCATAAAAATTTGTAATCCTTTTGTCTAATATGCACTTCTTGTAAACAAACTATGTTACAATTTTGTTTTTTAAGCCAATGAAACATTGCCCTTCTTTTTTGTGGTGAATTTAGTCCGTTCACATTCCAAGAAATCAATTTATAATCCATCATGGTGCAAATTCCTTATTCTCTCTACAAAATTTATGCAGTTCTTCTGTACTTGTAATTGTGAATCTTTTCCCTTGAAATTCAAAGCTTAAGCCTTCAGGTATTATCCATCTATATCTCATTCCCTTGTCACGCAGTTTTTCTGTTAATTTTTTGCATTCTTTCCTTGCAGTCAGAACTTGTGTTGAGCTAACTGAGCCACAACCTCCATTTGGGGTTCCTTGTCAGCGGTCCTGCAAAGAATCTCCTTCATTGCTTGGAGCGATTTGGAAACTTCTTCTGATGCCTTGTCTGGTTTTTTATCCTGCTTTTCCAATATGGCCAAGTTTTCTTTCAGAGCTTTCACAATCTCAGCAGGGTTTAATGGCAATAAGTCCTGCAGGCCACAAATGTTATTTGTCAGGGAATTTCACCAGGTGGGAGCCAGGGCAAAAAAAGGTTTGGCTCTAGTTGAGGACAGCTGGATGTCTCTTGAGCTGGGGACTACCAGAAAGTTCTGGATGTAAAGCTCTTCTAGGGGTATAGTAGGAAAGGTGGTTCTGAAGGTATATAGGTCTCAGGCTGCTAAGGGCTTTAAAAGTTAACACCAGGACCTTGAATCTGATCTGGTACTCCACTGGAAGCTGATCAGTTTTATCTGTTAAAAGCAGATGATCACCTAGAACTTTTAAATATTCAGAAAGGGTGGATAAAGCTAAACAGTTCTTCCTCATAGAAAAGTACATATCTTTGCATTTTTGAAACAGTCTTTGAAAGTTGTAAAGTGTCGTCAAATGTCAGCAAACTTATGGCAACCCTGTAGGGTTTTTAAGACAAGTCTAATAGAGGTGGTTTTCCCATTGCCTTCCTCTGCACAGTGACCCTGGAATTTCCATCCAAGTACTAACCAAGGCCCACCCTGCTTAGCTTCCAAGATCTGATGAGTGTCCTATGAGGTCCTATGAGAAGGCAGTCAAAACCACAAATAAAGCTTTCTTTGCTGCCAAGATTGCATCTGCAACATCGCGCCCAGCATAATTATTTAGGATGATTCGGTCGCTTTCATAAGGCCACAAGGCAGGCCAAATTGTAGGAAATTGTGAGGCTTTTGTGAATTTTTTCACAGACAAGATCTTGTCACTCCGTCACGACCTTCCCGCTACAGTTGAAGCAGTATGTGAACTCGAGGCTCCATGCCTGTCTTCCAGACAGGCTTTGGATTGTTTTAAAAAGCTCAGTTTGGAGGAAGTTGACAGAATACTCTTTGCTGTATGCCCAACAACATGTGATCTGGACCCGTGCCCATCCTGGCTGATTAAAGCATGCCAGAGAGAACTCCGATATCATATACAGGATATCATAAATAGATCTCTCTTGGAAGGGCTTTTTCTAACGTCTCATAAAGAAGCAGTGGTCCACCCTCTCCTAAAAAAGTCCACCCTAGACCTGGCCGAATTGGCACACTACCGACCAGTCTTGAATTTACCCTTTTTGGGGAAAATTATTGAGAGGGCAGTAGTGCTACAGTTACTGAGTTTTCTGGAGGACACTTCCATCCTAGACTCCCATCAGTCCAGCTTCTGCCCAGGCCATGGGACGAAGACAGTTCTGGTCGCCCTAGTGGATGACCTTCAGCGGCATCCGGATCGAGGCGGCTCAGCGGTAGTGATGCTGTTAGACCTATTGGCTGTGTTCGATATGGTCGACCATCAGCTGCTAGCCTTGCTGATGCAGGGATTCAGGGACTAGCCTTACAGTGGCTTTCCTCTTTGGTCGGGGACAAAGGGTGTCAGTTGGGAGGGAGTTGTCCTGGAGATACCTGCTGGTGTGCCCCAGGGGGCAGTTCTATCCCCAATGTTGTTTAAAATCTACATGTAACCCCATGCCCAGATTGTCCGGAGGTATGGGCTGGGTTGCCATCAGTACGCTGATGACATCCATCTCTATCTACTGATGGATGGCCAACCTGACGATGTCCCAGAAAGCCTGGATCAGGCGCTGAAAACCGTGGCTGGTTGGCTTAAGCTGAGCAAACTGAAGCTAAGCTCGACGAAGACAGAGGTCCTTTGCCTGAGTTGCGGCGGCCTGGGCAGGGAAATCCCCCTACCAACTTTTGATGGGACGCCACTGACAATGGCGCCCAAGGTCAGAAACTTGGGGGTGCTATTGGAGGTTTCCCTGACGATGGAGGCCCAGATAGCAGCAACTGTGAAATCCACCTTCTTTCATCATAGGCGGGCAAAACAGTTGGTTTCTTTCCTTGGTCATGGTGACCTGGCAACTGTGATTCATGCAACGGTGACCTCGAGATTGGACTACTGTACTGCCCTGTACTTGGGGCTGCCTTTGTCGCAAACCCAGAAACTTCAGATAGTGGAGGGCACGGCTGCTAGGCTGCTGTTGGGGCGGCCCAAGTGGGAGCATGTACAGCCAGCTACCAATAGTGTACCGGATTTGTTACAAGGTGCTGGTTATTACCTTTAAAGCCCTATATGGCCGAGGACCCGTTAACCTGAGTAACCGTCTGTCCCCACACATTCCCCAGAGAGTACTAAGATCTGGATCTCAACATCTTCTAGTGATCCTCGGGCTGAAAGAGGTGAGACTGTCGACCACCAGGGATCGGGCTTTTTTAGTGGCAGCCCCCTCCTGGTGGAATCAATTGCCGGAAGAGGTTAGGGCCTTGCAGGACCTCAGTTCCGCAAGGCCTGTAAGACCACTCTTTTCCGGCAATCCTTCAGTCGACTGTAGGAGAATTCTGGAACAACTGTCATCCTGAGAATATGAGTAACATCTGATTTGTTAGCAGCACCTGTAGATTGTTTTAACTTGTACTGTTTAATGGTTTTATTGATTTTATGATTGCAATCATAGTATACTATGATTTGATGTAAGCCGCCCTGAGCCTGCCTCGGCGGGGAGGGCGGGGTATAAATCGAATTAAACATAAACATCAGAGGCCCTTGAGAAATTAAGTTGGTGCCACTTTGTTCCCCTTAGGAGTTGCTTTGTTTTATAGAGAATGAGTCAACGAGCTTGTGTATCTTTTACTGCACAAACCAAATGCACTTTGGTACTGGATTAGGTTATTCAGTAAAAAAGAAACCTGTCCCCGGTTTAAATTCATGGCATGCCCAATTCTCCTAGATCTTTTTAAAAGCATCCTTCTGTGTGCTTTCTTTCCACTTTCTATTCCTTTTCTAGAGTTAGTCTGCCCTGTTTCCCTATGCATTCTGGCACTGGTTATTTTGTTCACTTAAGACAATTTCTTTTCTCTTTCTCCTTCTATCTCTAAGCCAACAATTTGTATTCAAAAGATTCCCCCTCCCATCTCTTCATAGCAGCTTTTTTTTCTACATGCAGAACTAGAAAAACAATACCACAGCAGTGGAGGAGTGGAGTCAAAGAGGAAGGCAAACCCATGCCTTTCCAGTTGTTGCTATCTTTGAACATTTAATTTCTCATTAGAATTGTTTACTTATCAGCTAGAAACATACCTATGTTAGAAGAAGTTTAAGGCTGTGTTGCCCAAGGTGCATTCTAATATAGAAGAAGAACTGCTGAGTACTTTGCATGAGCCTCTTCTAACCTTATCGGACTGTAAATTATAAGTCTGCTCCATGAAACAGAATAAAGATATTTCTGAACCATGCTTATTAAAGGATACAGATTTTTCACTTTGAAGTGAAGTCTGTCCTATGCTTCAGTAGTTGATTACACCCTTCTTTTTCTAAAGAAAGCTGGGTAACTTAAAGTTAAAAAGCAAAATATTCATATCAGAAAATGTTCCTTAATGGATCATGACAGCTATATACGGTAATTGGAAATTGTTCTGTGTATGGATACATCAATGGCAACGGGTCAAAATTCCTTCATAAATAATACAAGAAACCCATGCAAAAATCTCATTCTTCTATGGAAGCTTGTTGGGTGATGTTAGACCATGCACACACACTCACCCTAACCTACCTCACATGGTTGTTGTGAAGATAAAATGGAAGAGAGGAGAGCAATGGAAGCTGCTTTAGATCCCCATTGCAGGGGAGAGTGGGGTGTAAATGAAGAAAATAAATACCAGCTATAAGGAAACAAGAGGGGGAAAAGTCTCTTCAGTGTTTTTCACACAAGGACAGGCATTTTCATGTTACTGCTGTAGCTGCCAATACAGTGCAACAGTAATGAATGGGGCTTCCAAATGGTAGGATTTCCCCACATTTTCCCTACCCCATTCTCTATGTAGTGGTCATTCCCCTTCCCCCTTTTCAGTTTTTTTTAATCAGCCTTGAAATAAAAAGATATTAGTTTTCTGCCAGATCTTCTCCCCACCCTACTTTGCAATTCTTTGTAGCAAATTAAGAAACTGTCAGCCTTGTACAGTGTACATCATCTTGCTCTTAACTTCATTTAGGGTTGCCAAGTCCAATTCAAGAAAAATCTGGGGACTTTGGGGGCGGAGCCAGGAGACTTTGGGGGTGGAGCCAGGAGACATTGGGGTGGAGCCAGGAACAAGGGTATGATAAGCATAATTGAACTCCAAGGGAGTTCTGGCCATCACATTTAAAGGGACAGCACACCTTTTTAAATGCCTTTCTTCCATAGAAAATAATGAAGGATAGGGGCACCATCTTTTGGGGCTCATAGAATTGGACCCTCTGGTCCAATCGTTTTGAAACTTCGGGGGTATTTTGGGGAGAGGCACTAGATGCTATACTAAAAATTTGGTGCCTCTACCTCAAAAAATAGCCCCCCCGGAGCCCCCAATACCCGCAGATCAATTCCCCATTATTCCCTATGGGAATCGTTCTCCATAGGGAATAATAGAGTGCCCAGTAGACATTTTGCTCCCCCCCCTTGCTTTCTAAAGCAAAACACTCCCTCTCTTCATGGGGGCTGGAATGACAATCACAGGTCTAGGCTGTCCCAGGAAGGCAGCTGAGGCAAGGAACATAGCAGTGGCAAGGGACCTGAGAGCATCCTTATCCCCCCAGCTCCAAATGGAAGGTAAAGCCCAGGCATTTAACACACACACCGGCATGGATGCAGATGGCTCCACTCTCACCCAATCAAGCTGCCTAGTGGCAGCAAACTGAGATCATCCTTCCCCCCTCCCTTCTCAAATGAGAGACAAAAGGAAAGGAAAGGTCCCCTGTGCAAGCACCAGTCATTTCCGACTCTAGAGTGACGTTGCTTTAACAAGGTTTTTCTTTTTACGGGGTGGTTTGCTATTGCCTTCCCTAGAGAGGCGAAAGCCAGGACATTTGTCCCCCCTCCTCCACCCTGAGAGCGTGGATTAAGAGGGCAAGACAGCAGCCTGAGAGCATCCTTCCTCCCCCACCCCCAAACAGGTGAAGCCAGGGCATTTAGCGTGCCCCCCGGCCCTCCCCCGCCGCCGATCATTGATCCGCCCCAGGAGGCAAAGCCAGTTAAAAAATTTTTTAAAGAGCCAGAGAGAGCTTGAATGCAGACGGCTCCACTTTCCCCCAAGTAAGCTGGGCGACTGCAGCAGCCTAAGAGCATTCCCCCCCAGTCCTGAATGGGAGGCAAAGTCAATTTAAAAAGAAAAAAAGAAAAGCCCGGAGAGCAGAATGAAGCCCCGACTAGAATGAAGCAAAGGCTGGCCCACACACACACACACACACACACAACCAACACCCCTTCCAGAAAGCACATAGCTGTTGAACTACTGGGAGGGGGCCAGAGCCCACAGCCCTCACCCCCCAGAGTATTTTAATCCTTGCTGAGTGCAGGCTTCCCTCAACCCCCCCCTCCGCCTCCCCCCAAGCAAATGGACATTTAAACCCCGAGTCGCCAAACCTGCCCAGCAGCCACAAGAGCCTGCCGCCGCCCTCAACCCACACCTCCCGGGGAGGGTGGGAAAAGGGGGTTGCAAAGCTTGGCCCTGTTGCGAGGAGGAGGAGGCGCGTTTGGCTGAGAAATAAACTCGCCTGCTGTTCAGCACCTTTTTTATTTCAGGGGTCTCTCCCGCGGTGGGCTTTTGCGAATGCCCCTTTCGGTGTTTGCAAGGGAGAGGGGGAGGCTTTAAAGAGAGAAATTTTCCAGGAGTTCAGCTAAAGTTAAAATAAAAGTGAGTAACATGAAACTCGATCCCAGAGCAGAGTGGAAAGCCTGTGTTGGCTCTCGGCATGTGTGACCTGCCCCTAACACAGGGAAGGCCCCACAGCAAGAGCAGCCCATAAAACTCGGGGCTTCAGTGGGCTCCCCTCCCTTCACTGGCCAGCTGACTGGGGGCGGGAAGCAGCCTGAGAAAACGGAAGAGCTCTGGCTGCTGCGACCGGGGCTGGGTGCGAAGGGCTGCCGTTCTCCTCCTCCCCTCCCCCCCCCGCTTTCCCTTTTATGGCCAGCGGGGGGAGGAGGCTCCAAATCGGGGGTCTCCAGGCCTACCGGGGGATTTGGGACCCCTAACTTCATTGGAGTTTTTTGGGTATGCTGTTGCCCACTAATCCAGTTTGATGAGATCTTGGAATATTGGCTTTCACCATCCTAAATACTTTGTTATTCTCATACTTGACCATTATATTGCTCATTCTCCAGTTCTGGTGGGGATGCAAGCCCCTAGGTCTGGGCTGGTGTTCCCTTGCTTTTGGGGGTTTTGGCCTGCCTTCAGCCAGCTGGCCAGTGGGGGAAAACCCACTCACAAACAGTGATGTAATTGTATGATGTCCCTGATGTAATGGCATAATTCCTGGGTGACATCATCATGCTGGGGATGTTGTATGGCAACGTTCTGGTTTTTGGGCAAACTCTATGGTTTTGAAACCAAAAGAAACAAACAAAAAACCCCCATAGAATTTTGCCCAAAAATTGTCACTCTGACATTGCCATTGTGATGACATCACTTCCGGGTGACATCATCGTGTCAGGGACATCTCGGGTGACATCCTACCCACCCCCAGAATGCCCCCAAATCCCCCCCCCCTGAAACGACAGGAGGATCTGACAACCCTAAATTCTAGAGTATTTGTGACCAAATTAAGTAACACCAGTTCCAGTACTGTTTCTTAAGGGATCCCATTGTTTACTTCCTTCTGTGGAGAGAACTGATCATATATTCCTCTTCTGTGCTATTTAATCCATTTTAAATATTTGAGATGCTCTATCTTCTTATTCTATGGACTCCTACTCAGGAGTCTTTGGTGTAGTACTTTATTAATAGTGTTCTGAAAGTCCAAGTATAGTATGCTTTCTGGATTTCCCTAGGCTTTGGTCTTCAATATACTTAATAATTCTCTATTTAATAACAGTTTCAACTGACCTTACAATATTTTTTCTCCTTTCTCCGGGGACGGGGACAAAGGGTGGTACTTGGCAAGCAGACTTCCTTGCGGCATCCACTTATATGTGGAGTGCCGCAGGGAGCCATTCTCTCGCCAATATTAGGTAACATCTATATGCGCCCCCTTCCCCAGATTGCCCGAGGTTTTGGGCTGGGTTGCCACCAGTATGCTGATGGCACCCAGCTCTATCTGTTGATGAGTGGCCAGTCAGTCACCGCCCCTGACCAGTTGTCTGAGGCTTTGGGAGCCGTGGCTGGGTGGTTACAACAGAGCTGGCTGAAGCTGCATCCAGCTAAGACGGAGGTCCTGTACCTGAGTCGGGGTGGGGTGGCTTTGGGCATCCAGCTCCCAGTTTTGGATGGTGCCACATTGGTTCCAGCCCAACAGATGAAGAGCTTGGGAGTGACATTGGATGCCTCCCTTTCCGTGGAGGCCCAGATCATGATGGTTGCCAGATCTGCCTTTTGTTATCTTCGGCAGAGCAGGCAGCTAGCACCATATCTGTCCCCCAGGACCTGGCTACAGTGATCCATGCAATGGTCACTTCCAGACTAGGCTACTGTAACTCACTCTATTCTGGCTTACCATTGAGATTGATCTGGAAACTACAGCGATGGCTTGCCTGCTGACTGCACCACCTTTGTGGGTGGGCATTCAGTCAGTGCTCCGCAGTCTGCACTGGCTGCCCATTGAGTACCAGATCCGCTTCAAGGTTTTAGTTCTAACATTTAAAGCCTTACATGGCCTGGGACCAACAAACCTTCGGGACTGTCTCCTTCTGTATATGCCCAGGAGGTCGTTACGTTCAGCCTCCCAACATCTGTTGGCCATCCCCGGCCCAAGAGATGCCTGCCTTGCCTCAACTAGGGCCAGGGCTTTTTCAGTCCTGGCCCCGACCTGGTGGAATCAGCTCCCTACAGAGATCTGGGCCCTACCTGGCTTATTAGCTTTCTGTAGGGCCTGTAAAACGGAGCTGTTCTGCCAGGCTTTTAGTTGAGGCTGCGAGCATCTATTTCTTGATCTGGTTGGCCTCCCCTATCGGTACTGTCACCTGTGCTAAAAATGGATTATCATCTGCCATCTCTATGAGATATCATAATGTGAGACAGCCAGGCTGGGTAATATGTGATGATATGGTAAACTTCTCTGAGTGCTGTTGAGTTATCTGTTTTAAAATGTTTTAATTGTATTTTATTGTTTTATCATATGTTGTACTCCGCCTGAGCCCTACGGGGAATGGGCGGTATAGAAATATACTAAAATAAATAAAATAATTTACCTGGATCAAATTTTGAACTAATTGATCTGGATTTCCTGGATATGCTTTGGACTGCTTTTAAAAACTGGTGTGACATTTGCCACTTTCCAATCCTCTGGCTAGGAAGATCAGGTGTGTGCCATCTGGAACTGGAGAATTATTAGTTTTCAGTTAGACCTTTAGTCCTGGAACTTCTTCTCTTGTCACCTCAATGTAGGTACTCTAATTCTTCAAATCCCTTCCCCAAAACAGCAGCTTTGGCATGGGTATATGGCCCACACTTTTCACCATGAAAACATGCAAAGAAGTCATTCAGTTTCTCGGCCATTTCTGCAGTAGTCCTGCCTTGATCTTCTCCCTGTTTTTTAACTGGTAATTTTATAAAGCTATAATCAGGTTTGCCAGTGTTAATTCATAAGATGTTCTCCAAGGACTGCCAGGATTCTAAGAACCTAGGCAAATCACAACATGTCTGTTGCAAATTGCTTAAATAAAAGATTTCATCTTCTTCCCCTACATTTCTTAGAATATCACATAGGGTAATTTTGGTCATACATTCAACATAGAATTGCTGCACAGACTCATTCATATAATGAAAGAAGACTGCATTATGCGCTCCTTTTCTCTGCCTCCATTTCTTGAGTTCTTAGCTGACCCTTTTTAATTCACCAAAGTGAATATATTAAATAAGGTGAAATATAATGCAATTGAATGTCATTTTGGATTAATGCTCAGTGTAGTCACAAGCCAATTCAAGTGGCATGATTCTTTTTCAATTGAATGATTGGGGAAATGTAGATTACAACATTAATCATAATTTTGCTTTTATTTTACAGCAAAAAGCATGTCAATTGATGTGGTAGAGTATTTTATTTATTTAGATTTCTATTCTGCCCTCCCTGCAAGCAGGCTCAGGGCAGATAACAAGATAATTGAGTCAATGACTGATCACAATAAAATTCAGATAAAATATACAATTAAGTTATAAATATACTGTCAATAAGAGTTAAAATAATTAAAATATAAAACTAAAACTAGTAGCAACTGTTGCGTAGGTGCCTCTTTAGGCCACATAGATGGAGGTAGATGAATGCTCCTACAGGATGGAAACTACAGTAGGGAGACCAACTACAGTAGGGAGACCTCCACCACCTCACCTGAAGGTCTGGAAGAACAGCTCCATTTCACAGCCCCTGTTGAATGGCAAAAGGTCCCACAAGGTCCTGATCTCCCATGATAGCTGATTCCACTAGGCCAGAACCAGGGCAGAAAAGGCCCTGTCCCTCGTTGAGGCTAAGCAGACATCCTTTGGGCTGGGGATTACCATATATGTTGCTCCAGTGAGTGCAAGGTTCTTCAGGCCACATATGGGGAGATATGTTGGTCCCAGGCTATGCAAGGCTTTGTATTGAATTGTAAAAGCAATTCAGTCAATTTCTTCTGGTTTGCACTGTGGTGTTCATGTCATTGCCCCTTATCTAGAGTTCCAGCTTGGGAATCATTAGACTTTTAACTTAACTTTCAAAAATATGTAAATGGATGGGTGTAAGGAACAAAGTTGTATGGATGCTTGTGGCTCTCTGCCAAATGTTACATGAGCGCAATGATGTTATAACACCATTTGGACTCAGTTTGGATCAAGATCATGGCACCGGGGGGGGGGGAGTGGGAGTTATTTGCCCCAAGTTTATTTATTTATTTAAATTTATTTATATCCTCTCTTTCTGTTCAAAAGGCAGCTAACAAATATGTAATCCTATTACCATACACAAACAATAATTATTCACTATTAACTAACAGCCTCTCTCAGCAAAGTCTCTGCATTGCTGTTCCTTTTTCAGGCATCAGAAGTGTGTGGGCTCTCTTTTCTCCCAGATGCCACCTTCCCTAGGCATTGCCTCCAAATTTCCAGGAATTTTCAAAACCAGAATTGACAACCGCATGCAAGATGCACTGAGGACTTCAATTGTGTCCCTGCCAAACATTACTCAAGGGAAACATCTGGGTAGGGAATATCTCATCTTGTTTGGCTCTGTCAGGCTCGTACCTAGTCTCTGGATGAAAGTGGACAGAGAGGCTGATTTTGCCTTTTTCCCACATGCCCATTGTAATCCCCTGGGACATGGCATGTGTAGTCTATGCAAATTCTGCAGCCTCCAACATTGTCATTTGGGTGGTCTCAATGCTGGCTGAGAGAAGAGGAGAGAAGGAATTAAAGGAAACCTTGTGCACTTTCTATTTAGCAAACCAGTTTAGTTTTCTCACAGCAATCCCTAACCATAGGTCATAGAATAATTCAGACAAAGTGTAGTTTGGTGCCACATTCATGTACGCTGTGCATTCTCCTTTCATAATGTCTCTTCCGTAACTTTATATTGTAATTCGTTTTTTAATGCAGTTATGATTACAAGCTTACCTGGAATAAAAATCTTACCTGGGATAAAAATCTTTAAAATAAAAACATAGCTATATTGTATATGAAACTCACATACACATATGAATCTGGCATATGAATGTTACATATGCAGAATTGTACTTTAAACCTTGTGTTTCACCCTTTTGCCTCAGTCTGAAGTACTTCTTAGCGTGAATAATATAGGCTGAAAATATTCTTCTGCGATTCTGATCCTCAAAGTTGCAAACCAAAAATGCAACAAAATGCCCCAAGTGATATGAACCTTCAGGAAGAGGTTTACTGTGAATTTTGCAACGTTACAAGTCAGGCCTGAGTATTTTAAACAGCTGTGGTGGTCACATATTATCAGAGTGCATGAACTGTGAATGGACAATGGTGGATTGATTAATTGATCCTTTGCTGGTGTTTGCAGGGCCAAAAGTTACTTCCAGGATAAGGGCAGGAAAGGCTTGAATGCTGGAAAAGCACTGTTGCGATTCCTCCATGTAAAATGGAGGTAATTTACAAAGACGCAAAATCAGCCACTGCAACAAAACAGTACTGCTGTTAGACACTTATTTTGATAGTCCCTTCTAGAGTTTTATTTTTTAACAATAGGTAATATAGTGGGCTCCAGTAGAAGGGATGAGAGCAAGTTTCTACAGATGACAGGTTCTTTATACAGGCTATTATGATGGCGTTAGTATTTATCCATGTCAGTACAGAGTATAAATTACAGCAAATGCGTTTCCCATTGGAGTGGAGATCTGTTGTTTTATTGCTTCCTGGGAGCAAGTATTTATCCATGAAACCTCAGTGTTCAGCTGTGGTTTAAGCCAGCCAGGAAACTCGCAGCTGAATCTCTCTATAGCACACAAATGGTATTTGTAGGCAGCACACAAAAGTCATTGTGTGCCTCAAAATGCTAACACTATTACTGACTCAGAGGGAATCATTGGGGTTAGAGCCTATCACTGCAGTTCATCTTGACTTGCGACTAGCTATAGTTTTTCAGAGAAATTGATCATAGAGAGATATCACTTCATATGGTATATAAACACATTTCTTACATCTCCTTGTCCGGTCAAGCAGATTTTGTTGGTTTTTTGAAATTACACAAGAAACACCAGAGGCCGAGGTCAAACTCACATAAACTGACGAGATGGGCATGGATGAAAACCAGATGCATGTCGGATTTTATGTGGTTGTCCAAACATCAGCATCTGGCAATGGTCGTTGGCTCGTTCGTGTCCCGAACTGCCATGACTGAGACACGGACTTTTTTGATAGTACATTAAATCCAGAATAAGAATGCTTCTGACGACTCCTGTGCGTACTTTCTATGTTTGAATGCTCCATTGTAGCCGACTCGTCGCAAGCGCACATCCACTTCCCTGCGAGAGCCCACTCCAAATGATATCATTGCACCAGCAATTGTTGACTCAGCCTTCCAACATTCCGAGGTCAGTAAAATATGCACCCAGCTTGCTGGGGGGGGGGGGAATTATAGATGACTGGGGAAGGCAATGGCAAACCACCCCGTAAAAGGTCTGCCATGAAAACTTTGTGAAAGCAGCATCACCCCAGAGTCGAAAACGACTGGTGCTTGCACAGGGGACCTTTCCTAAATGGGGGGGGGGAGGCAGATCGCCCACCTTTGCTGTCTCCCTGCCAGGGGAGGAAGATGACCCACCTTTGCCCTCCCCCCGCCAGGCGGAGAGACAGCAAAGAGAGTTGCCATGCTCTCCCCCCCATTTAAACACCACGGTGGGGTGTTTAAATGGGGGGGGGAGGAAGATCACCCACCTTTGCTGTCTCCCTGCCAGGCAGAGAGACAGCAAAGAGAGCTTCTGGGCTTCCTCTTCCTTTCTGGGTGTTTAAATGGGGGTGGGGGAGGCAGATCGCCCACCTTTTCTGGCACCTTTTTTTTAAAAAAAGCCAAGCATGATATCCCACATACTGCTCCTGTGCGAGTGTGGAATGCCATCTCAAAAAATGAGATCCGGTTGAGACTTCTGATCAACCAGCGACGGGACCAACGTTGCTTAGAACTGAAGGATGGAGGGATGTCTGATCAGGAAATTCGTTGTAAAAAAGCTGCGGGGTATAATAGCGACAGGTTAGGGATGGATTTAATGGTGAGTGTGACCGCGGCCCAGACTCTGCTTACCAGAGTCAAAAGAGGAGGATGTGTGTACAGATATGCATACAGTAGGAATCTCATTTCCAAATCAACTTCAGTTTGCCCAAAAGCAAACAGTCTCCAATGTCATGCATGCTGATCTACTGCTAATATATCATAGAGGAGACAAGCATGGATTAGGTACTATACTGTGTAACGGATGGTAATTTAGTCATAAATTGGAAAGTGGTGTCAAATCATATGATCATTATTACATCCAAAGGATTGCTTGTATGAGCAGAAGGAACTGTCACTGGCTCAAGGATATGTGTCTGTGATTTTTGTCAATTCTTCCCTTTCACCTGTTAGCCCCTTTTCCACATCCCACAGTTTCTATGAATCACCACGCACCCTAAGTAGTGTGTGTAGGGAATATAACAGGAGATAGAGCAGGAAAGTGATGAATGCAGATTGACTGCTGGGTCTGTTTTTTAACTTATACAAACAATTTCATTGTTTGCAATTAGAGAATATAAGTTTTTTGTTTATAAAGGTATATGTTACAGTTATATAAAAACAAGGCAGAGGAACAGGAGAAAACTATCCTAAGAGCCAGTCTAGATATAGTCAAGTGGAAAGCACATAATGCAGCAGACTATTATTTCTCTGAGCCTTTCCTTTAGTTCTTTCCCAGTTTTATTAGAAGAGCAGAGACTTTGGTCCTTAGTATTTTGGCAGTGGAAACCTGTCATATTTTGCAGTCAGTCTTCTTGGGCAACTTCAGACCTAAATGGATTATTTAAAAAACCACTCCTACACTGAATCCAGATGGCCAATTTGGGCCAACACAGGCAGCTCCCTTGTCTGGATTTAAAAGACATGTTCAAATGCACACATCTGGGTCTCACCTCGCTCCCTGCTGTACCTCATCCTCTGCTGTCTTTCTCCCTCCTTAAAAAGCCACTCGTTCGTAACTGATGGCAAATCACTGAAGCACTTCCAGGGTGCCTTTCCCAGCCGTATGAATGGCCGAGAGTGCCAGGGAAGCACCTCCCATTTGCTTGAATGGTATGACTACTCCTTGAGGGGGGGGGGGGGCAGCACAGTCTGTCTTTTTCCAGAAGTGGGCCGCATGCTGTCTGACTGCCCTAGGGCACTTTCAAGTATGCCAGCTTTCTTCTGAGATAGAAGGCTGCTTCCAAAGCTGCCTGTCTATACCCAATCCTAGAGTCCCCTAAAGTCACATCTAGGGATGGGTATGAACTGGCTCATGAACTAAAATTTGTGATGCATTTTGGCCAGTTTGTGGTTAGTAGGGTTGCCAAGTCTGACTCAGGAAATATCTGAGGGCTTTGGGGGTGGAGCCAGGAGACTTTCCCATCCCCTAAATAAATAAAAATACAGCAGTGCAGTTCCTCTGAATACAATTTTCATTTCCTCATCTTTTTTTTTTTTTTGCCTATCTTGGCAGCTGCACTTCCATTAAATGAAAGTGAAATTTGTCATACCCCCACAAGTCCCCTTGTCAGACTTTGGAAGCATTTCAAAGCATGTCTTTTTAAAGGGACACACACACACACACACAATAGAATCTGCAAGCCCACACTTTTATGATCTCACAGGAGCAATTTACTCACATGAGTTGTTGAATGTAACCATTTGCTGTATTTCAACCAGCTTCTTCAGACAGGAACAGGGAAGGAGAGCAGCCTAGAGGGTGGAGTTTTCCTTCATCCCATAATAAGGTTCTAGCTAATCCTTTCCTATACATTTTGCTATAGAAACTACTTCTGAAGCGAATGCAAAGCAGAGGGATTCTGCTCTCTGCCTTTCTCACAGTTTCACACACTGGTGGCTCTGCCTACTTGCTCTGCCCCACCCCCTGCTTTCCTGTTACTGAGATTTAAAGGCACACACATATTCCAAAACACAAACAGTTGCAAGCATCTTCTAAGCCTTCCAAGATTTAAAGGTACATGCTGGTACAGGTAGGGGTTTCCCTCACTGGCCAGCTGGCTGGCAGTGGGGGGAGCTTGCAAAACTGGGACCTGGGACCACTGGGGACCTGGGACCACTGGGACCTGGGGACTGGTAAGCCTAGTGGTAAGTAAACTGAAGTTCATGGCAGGTCAACTGGCCAAACTTTCAAGTGGTTTGTGGTGGTTCGTGAACGGATACATTTCCAGATGGACTGTCTCTGCTCAACCAAAATGTTAATCCAACTTCAAAGCAAAGGATGAGGGGGCAGAATTCTCCAGCCTTGGAAACATCAATAGGGGCCCTCCAAAGCTTAACAGACACTACTGGATGCCAATAATGGACTTCCTATTCTGTTTTATGGGATCAGAATGCTATATATGCCCTCAGCTCAACTTTGCACCGTCTCCTCTGTTGAGTTCTGGTAAGACAGAGAAGCGGGGAATTTGTTAAAAGTACAGCACATTAATTTATTCTTGCTTGTGAACATCTCTCCACTGGTGGGGTTTGGGTTTTAGGTGGATTCAGGGCTCTGAGCTATCCTACTTCTCTGCTCATGCTGAGCAGAGGGGCTTAGCTACTGGGTGTCTCAGCTGAGGACCCACATTTTATACCCTGGTGGGGTTTGGGTATTAGGTGGAATCAGGGCTCTGAGCCACCTCGTCTCTCTGCTCATGCTGATGAGACAAGTAATTGCTTCCTGGGTTCTCCATGTAGCCATTTTGGATGGCACTGTTGGTCTCCTTGGGGGAATGACCTCTTAGAGGATGGCCTGTCTTGATTTCTCATCCCATCCATGGAGTGGGGGAGCCTTTTTTGGAGGGTCTTCCTGCTCCCCTCTGCTTCTCCCTGCTGAGAGGGCCTCTTCTTCCTCCCTCTGGCCACCGCTTTTGGGAGGCATCTTTTGCAGGTGCCTGTGAAGGTTGGAGGAAGACAAGTGTTAGGGGTTTGTATAATACCTCTGGATATGGGTGTAGCACATCTGGCACTCTGACATACAGGGGTCACTGGGAGGGTATGGAAGTGTTTCCAAACTGTGGGCTGGAAATGGAACTCAGAATTGGAAAAGGTGGCACTGGGTTGGTAGGGGACATAGAGGACTGTACTTGAGCTGGGAGCAGCAACAGGGAGTTGAGATGTGGAAGGGGAGGATGCTCCCCTGCCTGCTGAATCACTGTTGTCAGAGACCACCTCTCCAAAGAGTGTTAGCAACTGCTGGAGTCTAAGGTGTGCTAACAACTCTTTTGCCTCTGTGGAGAGCCCCGGGAAATATCAGGGGAAGGAAGCTCCAAGATTCCTTGTGATGCCTTACTGCAGCTGGGTTCCAATTAGCCGTTACTTTTCTACCGGGTAATGGATCAGAGTTGTCCATCGAGATGGTGACAAACAGTATGGAGTGTCTGCCAAAGTCTTGAGGCAGCAGGAGGAAGGTTGCAGGCCTAACTTGCCTGGGAAATTATAGATGTTTGTATTCAAATGCTAGAAGTGTTCGAAGTAAAATTGGTGAGTTGGAATGTTTAGTGTTGGGGGGAAACATAGTGGGAATTTCAGAAACTTGGTGGAATGAGGAGAATCAGTGGGACACAGTGATTCCTGGATATAAGTTATATCGGAAGGATAGGGAGGGAAGGGTTGGAGGTGGGGTGGCTCTGTATGTCAGAGAGGGTATACAGTCCAGTAAGACTGAGGTCAAAGAATTAGATTCCCTTCTAGAAATGCTTTGGGTCAAAATAGAAGGCCCAAAAGGAAATTTAACTATGGGAGTTTGTTATCGCCCACCAAATCAAAAGATAGAGGATGATTATACTATGATGTAGGGATTAAAGATAGAGGCTAAACATAAAAACTGTGTCGTAATAGATGATTTTAACTACCCGCAGATTGATTGGGTCAATATGTGTTCAGGTCGAGAGAAAGAGATTGAGTTTCTAGATGCTCTCAATTACTGTGCTATGGAGCAGATGGTCACAGAACCTACCAGCGGTGGGGCAATCCTGGATTTGGTCCTAAGTAATGCCCAAGACTTAATGAGAGATGTAAAAGTGATCACACCGCTTGGGAGCAGTGACCATAACGTTATTGATTTCACCATTTGTATAAATAGGGAGTTGCCCCAAAAGACCAGCACAACCACGTTTAACTTTAAAAGGGGTAAATTCTCTGAGATGAGGAGGCATGTGAAGAGGAAACTGAAAGGAAAGGTAAAGCAGCAGATCCTGTGGAGAGAGTTCTCCTTCAGGCTCTACTGGTTTAAACTGGACTGTCCAACAGACACCTCAACACAGCTGAGGCTGTGCTGGGTCTCTCTTCAGCAGTGCAGTGGAACAGCCCAAAAGAGTGCCACAATTGTTCTGTGGACTGTCTTCTGCAGTCCTTTTGAACACTCTTTGTTCAAAGGGACTGCAGAAGAAAGCCAAAAAACAGCTGAGAAGCAGGAGCAATCTGCTCTAGCTTCTCAGCTGTTGTTTCAGGTTTGCCAGTAATCCCCAAATATATCTGGGATTTTGGGGGAATGTTTTTGGTCCTCCCAAAGAAATCCTGTATACATTTGGGATGCTGAAATTCAGATATATTTTTGGTTTGAGTAGACCTGAATGCACATTCCTAGTACACATCTTGCTTCTCTGGATCCTTCCCAGGAATTGGTCTTAAAATTTGTCCAGTGTATATGTACAACTGAAAACTCTCTTATTATTTAGGAAGGGCTTATTTCCTCCTTGACCTTCTTTATCAAAGCCAAGTCCTCCTGCTTCCTTAGATGCTTTCTATAAGATGTTGAGTATTCTGGCTTCTCTTCCTCTGGGCAAAGCCCTTTGATGACCCAGCCAGCCTTTTGTTTGGGCTTCCAGGGTCCTACCATCATCTCCCAAGATGGAAGGCTAGATATTGTTCAACAAGCTAGCAGCTGTGCTTCATGAACACAAGCTTACAACAAAGCAATGCAATGTTATCCGGAACAAAAGGTTACAGGCACAAATACGATAGTAGCTAAATTATTTATATATTCCCTGAGGCCTATAATTCCAAGCAAGTGACTGATAAAAGCTTTTAATCAGATACACAGGTTTCTTGCATGTCTTCTATCTTCTCCTAGAATGTGCTATCATTATATTGACATAGATGACCCTGGGGCAAAGTACTCAGCTGTGTATATACTGAGAATACAGAAATATCGGTTTGAAGACAAACGCAGGAGGAAAAGAAGTGACTCAAAAGCCAGTGTGCTGCCTTTCAGATATCTTAATCTTCCTCATGTTTTGTTAAGGCACAAAAATATGGACCCCGCCAATATAAATATTGCTCCTAGTTTCAGTAGGTTTAAAAAAAATCAAAGGGTCACACATACCATTAAAAGCGTGTGTGTGGCGCTCAAATCTGAACTGCTGAATATTGATTCGATGCAGGGTAGTTCAGATGAGCATCCAAGAATGCGATTCATTCTGTTGTGCGCGATCAGACATCCAATACTATCACGCTCATTTCTTGGAGCATGCGTAATCAGATGGTGATTTCTGGGAGGGGAGGGGGTCCATTGAACATGCACCCAACTGTTTGGAGCTGGGAAATCAAAACTTTCTTCAGAGGCAGGAGGGAAGGGCGAAAGTTTCCAGAATTAACGTTGCTGATCCAAACCACAGAACTGCCAGGAATTATTTTCCTAGAAATTGGCAGTGACAATGATATCTTGAAATCCTCCACATTGAAAAGAAAAGATTTTTTTCCTGTTCTGAATAGTGGGATAACGTTTCCCCCCCCCCCTCTGATCCTGTGTTGATTGGAGAAGCAGAAGCGTCACCTCAGATTCCCGGATGATCTGGCAATGCGCATGTCTGCTGGGGCTTTCTTTAAAAAAAAAAAAAAAAAAAAAGGTGAGAGGCAGTATCGCGTGTGAGCTGTCCAAACAACAAAAAGCCAATCTTGTGCCGCTGTTTTGAAAAAGGGCCAGACTTTATATGCTGTCAAATTAACGCGGCACTGATCCGCAGCAAGTCGGAATGACCCCGGATGACGCTCGACTGCCAGATGTGCATGTCTGAACGAACACATTTAATCCGTCATCCAGACGGAGCTGTGTCGTCACTAATGGTACGTGTGACCGCACCCAAACTTAATTTTCTGAAAGAGCAGTTACGTTGTTTGCAAAACGAAATATTCATTATTTCATTGACTACAGAGTTATGATAATTTAATTGAAAATTCAAAGATGCATAAAGTATCATCCTGGGCAGGGCAGTGATATTATTGAAATATTTTAGCATCCTACAAACAATTGTGAGTGGAAGTAGAAACAATGTGATAAAAGCTGTATACAGACATCATAGATATTTGTATAATATCTGCTTCCGTTTAGGATAATGTGCGGAAAAATAATGAAAACAGAGAAGATAGTGGAAAGAAATAAGAACAATTGCAAATGTTGATCAATGAAATCTGAGAGTGAAGAGAGAACAACATTCAGGAAGCAGAGTCAAAGCAAAGAGGAACAGCAAAGCTATACAAACACCAAGTGCAAAAAAGCTCAAGGACTAAGAAAAGGATTCTCCAGGGATCCAAGGCTAATTTAGTAGATAAGGTTTTGACTTTGTTCAGCTTTGTTTGTTATAATAGGAACTCGTAACAAAGGGCCATAATTTTTCATAGGTTGCTGTCTCATGGGAAAAAAAGAATAAAAGCAAGCAATTGTCAATTAAGATGCTACAAAGTAGAATATGAATAAGACATTGGCAGAAAACCAATCCATAATTGCTTGAAAGTGAGCCATGTTGAACTCAGTGGGCCTCATTCCCAAGTAACTATGCAAGAAATTAGGTTGTCAAAGAAATGCAGTAGATTTATAAGTAGACATATTAGAGAGTGTGATCCTATTAATAAAAATTAAGTTATTTCCTGGACTTAGACTGGAGTAACTGTATAGGTTTGCCAGGCTACAGCCAGTAGCTCCTAGTGCAAAAAGTTTGTGGGGGCGTATCACACCAGTGTGTGACATCTTATCATTAGATACTCTAAAATTTTCAAAATCTTTTGTTTGAAAATCTTACTTGGTTTTGCCAAAAGTTGCATCAGTCGGCTGACACGATACTGGTGTGCACCCACTCCCCCCCCCCCACTTCTTTCTATCAGTATTTCAGGTGCCAGTGGGCACAGTGAAGGTTTGCACAGTGAAGGTTTGCCAGGAGTACTATACAGTGAGACATGACAAGCCTAGTTTGCATTGTAAAATCCCTTTGAACACGGTAGGACATTTCAGAGTACAAAATATTAGGATAGTTCTGCACATTTTTTGTTAATATAGAAACAGTGCATAGTTAATGTCTTAAAAGAAAAGAGTCCTACCTCAGAACTGATCTAGAAATTTACCCAGGGCTGGCTGGCTTGGCCAGGTTTCTGGCTCAAAAAAAGGCCTCCAGCAGAGGGAAGGCAGCAACACACACGCCCCCAGATTGACTGGACTCGCAGGGCTGAGCCGTGCTAGAGTGGCAGCTTCTTGGAGCCCAGCTTACTGGCTGAGCTCACAGTTGCAAGGCACCTAGAGTTCCATGCCACTTGGCAAGGAGGGAGCCCAGTCAGCTGCCTGTCTTGCTGTACTGCCAACCTCCGCAAAAGAAACCATCGGCCGCCCAGCCCTGCTCCTTTGAGCAGCTTGCACCAGGCCAAGTGCCACTCCTCATTGGCCCGCGTGCCACCCATGCATGTAGCCTTCCATTGTGCTGCCTGTTGGCTGCTGGACCTTGCCAATCAGGAAGCCGGTGCTCGCCTGTCCTTTCAGGCTCCTGGGGCACATTTTTTTGCGACTGGAGCTGGTCGCCTGCATCAGATTTGCAACATCCTGTTTCTTTCTAGTCTCCTGATGTTTCTTTCTGGTCCCCTGCCCTCTCTACCTACCAGGTTTGTTTTTCTTCCACCTCCTTCCTCCCTCCTCCTGGATCAGCTGAGCAATAGGCAGCAGAGAGAGAGAGAGCTGAAGCCAGGCAGGCCTACATGCAAATTGTTTACAGTGGTCTGCTTTGCCCAGTTTCTGCTGCCAATCTGGGTTCAGCCTAGGGTTGCCAAGTCCAATCAAAGAAAAATCTGGGGACTTTGGGGGTGGAGCCAGGAGACTTTGGGGGTGGAGCCAGGAGACATTGGGGGTGGAGCCAGGAACAAGGGTGTGACGAGCATAATTGAACTCCAAGGGAGTGCTGGCCATCACATTTAAAGGGACAGCACACCTTTTTAAATGCCTTTCTTCCACAAACACAATTAAAGTGTTTTTTTTTTAAAAGAAACTTAAAACATTAGCACTCACCCTGCTTTAAATTCTATAAGGTGCACTGCTGGCTGTGATCCCTGGTGTTCATTTTATGCATGGAATCTTTCATTGTTTATTTGAATCCTGTGTAGTTGCTATCAATACAAATCCCTGTGATTCCCAGAACAGGCCGCCGCCGCTGCGCTCTGCTGCCCATTCGCGCTTGCTGCCTCCTCCTCACCTCAGAGGACTGGAGGACAGCAGAACAGGCCGCCGCCGCTGCGCTCTGTTGCCCGCTCGCGCTTGCTGCCTCCTCCTCACCTCAGAGGACTGGAGGACAGCAGAACAGGCCGCCGCCGCTGCGCTCTGTTGCCCGCTCGCGCTTGCTGCCTCCTCCTCACCTCAGAGGACTGGAGGACAGCAGAACAGGCCGCCGCCGCTGCGCTCTGTTGCCCGCTCGCGCTTGCTGCCTCCTCCTCACCTCAGAGGACTGGAGGACAGCAGAACAGGCCGCCGCCGCTGCGCTCTGTTGCCCGCTCGCGCTTGCTGCCTCCTCCTCACCTCAGAGGACTGGAGGACAGCAGAACAGGCCGCCGCCGCTGCGCTCTGTTGCCCGCTCGCGCTTGCTGCCTCCTCCTCACCTCAGAGGACTGGAGGACAGCAGAACAGGCTGCCGCCGCTGCGCTCTGTTGCCCGCTCGCGCTTGCTGCCTCCTCCTCACCTCAGAGGACTGGAGGACAGCAGAACAGGCCGCCGCCGCTGCGCACTGCTGCCCGCTCTTGCTGAGTCCTGGCCTGCCCCCTCCCCTTCTCTGATTGACCTCAGAGGACTGGAGGACAGCAGAACAGGCCGCCGACGACGCTGTGCGCCGCTGCCGCCTCTTCAACTTGCTGCTCCGAAGGACTCGGAGTCGACTCGCGCCGTGGCCTTTGCGCCGTTCCCCTCTTCCCTCCCCCCGCTTCCATTTTTTGGGACAGCGGGGGAGGAGGGTGCAAACCCGGGGGTCCCCCGCCAGGGCGGGAGGGTTGGGAAGCCTAGTTCAGCCTTTGCATGGGCTGCTGGTATTTTACAACCTCTTGCCTAGAATTGCAATCATGCAATAAAGGATGTCCAATGAATTGCTGCAGAGTGACCACCCTTCTCCAGTTTGCAAATGACAGCTACATAGATTTTTTTGCTCTGCGATGCCCAAGGCTCTTCTTTCCCTCTCCGATCTCTTTGTCCTCAGTTCTAAATGCATTGATTGTGGCAGAGCCCTACCAACCCTGGATTGCAAGGGGCTGCCCACAGAGGGGCTGCTAAATTGTGGAATAGGGGTGCTTGGAATGCAAATTGGGGGGGTTGTACCTTGCCACTTGCAAGATCCAATAGCTTTGGGGCTTCCCCTGACCCCATTCTTTTCAGGACCCTTGATTTGGCAGCTTGAGAGAAACTCTGTATCTGTACCTCAGTTGCTCCGGGAGTGTATAAAGAGGTTTCCTGGCTCTTCAGATTGTGGCACTGAGCTCTGAGTCAGAATGGAGCAAAGAATTTGGCCAGAGTGAAACCATTCAGTGAAGGGGGGGGGGGGTTGGACATTCTGAGCTCAGGGTGTGGGCACTTAGCGATAGCCCAAAGTCCCCCAATATTTAGTGATGACAAGTCAGAAGATGACCAGCATTTAATCCTTGGTCCAGAAGAGATCCTGGGAGAGATAACAAGAAGTAACCAGTTCTTTGCAACTCTTGAGGTGTTCTGCTTGGTAGCAGCAGGGGTCTACCCTGTATCTACCACTGGGCTGGGAAGTTAAGAATCTGATCCTAAGCATATATCTCAGTTGAGTACATTATTATCTTGGCCTTTTTTCCCAAGGAGTTCATGGCAGCATATGTGATTTTCTCTTTTCCCCATTCATCATCACAACAGTCCAGCAAGGCAGGCTGAGTGTGACTGGCCCAAGAAAACCCAATAACCTGGGGATTTGAACCCACACCTCTCAAATCCCAATTTGATCACCATAAGTGTAGGCAGGAAACTTCATAAATTGATATCAGTGAGACTGAACTTCCAGAAGGCATGAATTAGTGTCAGTGGGCAAAGGTGAGTCACTGATGCTAGTGGTATTTGCCAAGCTTTGAGTTACGTTAGAGTGATGTGGCAAGGTGGGCACAGCAGGATGATGACACTTGTGGTGACATCAGGGGGTGTGACCTAAAATGCAAACCTAATAAGCAAGTTAGATTCTGCTGGGCTTTTTCTACAAAAAAGCCCTGAATTTATCTTAATTCCTACAGTACTTTTCTGCCAAAAAATTATGTTGGTTGACTGATTAATTTGATGTCCATTTTCTTCTTGCACATGGGGGGGGGGGGATCCAAACTTGCTTTAAAAATACAATTATGAGAAATATACAACAGAAAGTCAGGGCTTTTTTTGTAGAAAAAGCCCAGCAGAATCTAACTTGCATATTTGGCCACACCCTCTGATGCAAAGCCAGCTGGAACAGCGTCATTGTGTATCCCTCTTAAAAAAAAACCCTGAAGAAAGTAATTAGAAAACATATAAGACAATGCATACATTGCACAGCAATGAGATTCTAACTTAAAACCTTCATATATTATTGTGCTACAATACATTGAAAATTTGCCTACAAATTATACTTTGAATCATGTGTGTTTGGGTACCTATTTGCTACGCACAAGATCCACTTTAATTCCTTTTCAGAAATGTAACTTCTAGGAACCTTGGGAAAAAATTAGATGCCTGAAAAATTATAACTCTTAACAACTCAAAATGGCAACACTTTAACACAAAAGCCACAAAAGGCTAAAAACAGGATGTCAAAAGTCCTTATTCAAACCCAGGCTAAAAATTTTTGTTAAGGGAGGGTTGCTGCTAAACAAAGTTGCAAAATGCCAGACACAGACTGCTCCTACTCTAGTCTTGGTAGGTGTCACCAGTCCATTCTGTCTATCCCAACAGCTCAGGAGTGAAAGGACAAGTCTCCAGGCTTTTCAGGGAGCTAACAAGAAAACTTTAATACTAAAATTTTAGTAATTTTAATAGAACAATACAAACTAAAACAATAAAATAAAATATACAAATCCTTATAAGTTCTAACAATATTAAACAAGTACAGTGCTATTATTCTTCAACAATTATAAGTATACACTTGCTTTCACCTTTAACTTACAAATTCTTCATCAGTATAGCTTTTTTACAATCTTCAATAAAATGTGAAATTTATACACTTTGTTGGAATTATGCCTTATACATTTTCATGTGGAGATACATAATTAAAGAAAGAGAACCAATTCTCAACAAAATTATTCGGCTTCATCAGTAGATCATTTATATAAAGTTGTATAGCCAATTTATCTATAGCAGCCACTTCTCAGATTTTTGTCAGCCATTGTAGTATTTCATTTTCCATTGCTGTGCTATAAGTGTTTTGGCTGCTATAGCAAGGAGCTAACAAGAAAAGTCAGCCCGCAGATTAGGACTTCAGACTGAATTTCCCAATGCAAAAGGTTATCTGGTGGGGTGGTTAATCATCAGGGCTTCTGGAAAAAGACTTTGAGGTCAGTGAAGGCAAAATTCCATAACAAAATTTAAAAACTGAATTATTTTTATTAAGATGCAGAAAATAGATCAAAGACAGACTGTGAAGGAATAAAATAACAAACTCAACTCTTATCCAGTTTAGCTAGTACAGTAAAGAAAAGTTCCGAGTTACCAGATGTAAATCCAAAGGCTGACAGGTTCAGCAGCAAAGTGGTTCTTGCCTTCAGAGACACACAGAACCCACAAAAGCAGCAATTCAAGATGGCTGCCAGGAGCAAATTAACTGCATGGTAAGAGAGTCATTTTTAGTTAAGAATAGGATTGCCAAGTCCCCCATGGCCTCCGGTGGGGGACTTTTTTTCATGTGCACTATGCATGCGTAGCACAATGACACCACTTGCAAATGATGTCATCGTGTCAGGGACATCATGCGCTGGCTGCTCTAGGAGTGTCCAGGAAAACTCTGTGGTTTTCCTGGACACTCTAGCAATTTGGAAGGGAAATTCTATGGTACCATAGAGTATTCCTCCCAAATTGCTGAGTATCCAGGGAAAGTTCCCCAAGCTAGCCGGAACTGCGTTCCTGTGTGTTCCTGCTCAAAAAAAGTCCTGCTTAGAACTAAGTCCCAATGAATGCAATGGGCTTAATCTGAAGCAAACCTGATCCAGCTGAAGGAGCAAAATGCAGTTTTATGTTATTGTTAAGGCAAAGGGAAGCCTGTATCATAAAGGCCACCAGATCATGCTTATTCCAGGCATATTGGTGCTGTTTTCCACCGTCTTGAGCAACAAGCTTCAGTTATGTTTTTTTAAAAACTCAGAGTAGGGCAGAATATTACGTTTAGTTTGGATGCACTTGGTCTGGGCAGAATATAACATTTCGTTGTTGCACTTTTACTGTCCCAAATAAAATGGTGGATAGAATCAAGGTGTTCATCTTTTAGCCTTTAGGACTTCTGAAAGTCTACATTTTTTTAAAAAAAGTTTGCTCAGGTTTTCTGATATTTCATGAAACAATCATGAATAAGTAGGACAGGGGTGTCAAACTTGCAGCCCGAGGGCCGAATCAGGCCCCAGGAGGGCTCCTATCAGGCCTCCGAGCAACTGGCTGTCATCTGCGTTCTTCTCCCTATCTCTTGCTTCCTTCTGTATCACAGTTTACTTTGCAATCACACAGCAGCTACAGAGCAAAGCCTCTGTTTTCTTCATTGGCTGAGGCTCCTCCCTTGGGGAGGAAGGGTGGGAAGGCAGAACTTGTTTTTCCAGGCTTTCTCAATTGCACAGCAGAGCTACTGAGCCAAGCCTCTCTTCTTTCTATTGGCTGAGGCTCCTCCCCCACCAGTCCCCTGGGGAAGAAAGGAAAGAGCCAGAGCTTCCTTTGCCTAGTTCCCTGGATTGCATGGGAGAATTAAAAAGAAAGCACCTTTAAGTCCAACAAGTGCTAACATTTTAAGCATGTTTTAAGGGTTTAAAAAAAAATCTTTAATTGTGTTTGTCTGTGTCCTTTATAAAATTTATATCTCTGCTACCTAATTTTAAATAGGTATACACATGGCCTGGCCTGACATGGCCCGGCCCAACCCAACATGGCCCAACAAGGTCTCATTTATGTCACTTCCGGTCCTCATAACAAATGAGTTTGACACCCATGAAGTAATCTGTTGACTTAATTACGGTGTCTGTTGTATTATTGAAAATGTGATGTCCCTTTTGTTAATGATATGCAACAAATAGGTACAAAGTATATTTTCAGTTCATAAAATGTTTTTCTTTTTTCTTTTTAACAATACAATAATAAACTTTTATTGAAATGTGTTCACCTTACATACAACGTATTACTCAAAGATGCCAATATAGTCAGGTGAAAGACAGTTGAACAGCAGTAATAAACTATCAATAATCAATTATAATAACAAACTAAAATCAGGAGAAAACAAGAAATAATGAATAACACCTTATCTACAGTGATCAACTAGAAGAAAATATGGAGGGCTGAATTTAAATAGCAAGATATCTTTGTATAATTTGTGCTTTGAAATAGAGTTAATATAGACCGAGTCATTGTCCAGTTTCTCTAGAATTGGAAGCCAAGTTGCAATGTAGTTTGAATATGCTTGGTAGGGGTTAGTAAGATCCAGACCAGCTTGTATCTTGTCCAAAGCTATATGTTCCCAAACCTTGAGAAGTCAGCTGTCTAAAGATAGACCGCTCAGTGTTTTCCATGACTGAGCAATGATCATCTTAGCTGCTGTTAAGGGTTTTGTTAAAAGGGATTTCTTTGAGGGATTAATTTGTAAACCCGACCAATTGTTAAGCAGAATGGTGTCTGGGTTGTCCGGGATGATGATGTTGGTTAGGTTTGTGAGATGAGCACGGACAAGATTCCAAAAGGGTCTGACCTTGGGACATTCCCATCAGCAGTGAATGTAAGAAGCAATGATTCCGCAGTTCCGCCAACATATAAAGAAGAAACATTTGGGGACATGTGGGAAAGATGCTGGGGGGGGGGTGTAATACCAACGGACCATTATTTTGTAGTTTTGTTGAAATATATTTGTTATGTTAGAGTGTAGCGCCTCCGAGGCCCATATGGAGTCCCATTGGTCCATGGATAAGATGACCTTACAGTCTTTATGCCAGGGACTAGTGTATGATGGAAGTGAGAGCTCAGTTTTTGATAAGAGAATCTGATATATCTTGGCAATTAATCCTTTGTTCGATTTGGGTGGGTGAAGGATCAGGTGTTCAAAATGTTTTTCTTGGTATTTATGTTCAATGCTGTTTTTCCCTATTCTCAGTTTTGTAAAGACAGTCAAGTATTTTGCTGGATTAGACCAAAGTTTTTTCTAAGCTTTTATCTCGAACAATGATCAGCCAGATGTTCCTACAGAGCTCCAAGCAGGACATGATGTAGTAGCCATGTGCTATTCCCCCCCTTCTGACTCTAATAATCAGAGGTGTAGGATTCACTGGTAAGCAAAAATGGCAAATAGCTCTTGGTAGACATATGCTCTAATCACTGCCACATCCTTTTAAAAAACGATCAGAGCTTTTATCATTTGCAACAAATTATGGCAAGGTAAGTTATGTATTATATGATATAGTACCAGTACTTATTATCAGTCAGTTTCATAGAATAACTCTGAACTCTGAGAAGTAGAAATCAGTTTCTCCTTAAACTCACAATTTTATAAACTTCTCACATGTTCAACCTCATGCACCTTTCAGTCTAGCTGATCACTGAAGCTTCCCACTTAACTGGGGTCTTATTCCACTCACCAATAACTGGGTTAAAAACAGGGATAGGAGCATGCAGCACCACATACTATCAGGCTAGCCTCATTGCACAGCAGCCACATTAAACATATGCTTCAGTTACAACTATGTATTAAGAACAGTCCATTCTCTAGAGCTCCTCACTAGTTAATTAGTGTTCTTATTTTGTTTTTGTTTTTTTTACCTTAGGAATGCTTTATTTACACTTTGATTAACTAGTTTCCTGATCAGACAGTTTTCAGGCTTTATTTTTCTTCCCCCAGTTATTTAGGAGTAAAATCTGAATGGGGTATAGATGCATCTTCTCATTCATGCACATACATGTAAATGCATTGCACTAGTACTAATTTGCCATACACTGCTCAGCTTATCATTTCACATGTGTTCAAACTAAATGTAATATTCTTCCCTACTCTGAGTTTTTTAAAAAAACATAACTGAAGGTTGTTGCTCAAGATGGTGAAGTTTAGCACCAATATGCCTGGAATAAGCATGATCTGGTGGCCTCTATGGTACAGGTTCCCCTTTGCCTTAACAATGACATAAAATTGCACTTTGCTCCTTCAACTGGATCAGGCTCACTTTGGATTAAGCCCGTTGCATTCATCGGGACTTAGTTCTTCTAAGTAAACATACACAGGATCAAAGCCAAAGAGAAAGAACTTTCAGAGAAAGCAAGCTACGAAGTGGTTGCCTTTAACAGATTGGGTAAGGCTGGATAAATAATGAGTTGGCCATCACTGGGGAGTTGCTCAAGTGAATCCTTCATTAGGGGAGTGTGGTGAGAGAGGGGGTGTGGCCTCTGGGGTGGAATCGGAGGGGGGTGGAGGCGGGCTGGGGGCGTGGCGAGCTGCGAGTCCGGGTCCTAGAAGGGCCCGGATTCATGGCTCGCCATGCTCCTGGCCTGCCTCCACTCTCTCCTTCTCTGGTTTTGCCTCGCTGGTTTTGCCTGTGCTGCTGCCGCCTCTTGGCTGCTCCTTCGAGATGGGCTCAGCCTGGGCCCATCTCGGAGGAGCAGCTGCGGTGGGCAGGGGGGGCGGCAGCGGCGCAGCGGCCTCGCCCGCTCCAGGATCGGGCGGCTCGCCATGCTCCCCGGTGCCGTTTTCCCTCTCCCCCTGCTTCCGTTTTTTTGGAAGCGGGGGAAGAAGGTGGAAATCCTGGGGTCCCCCACCAGGGCGGGCGGGTTGGGAAGCCTAGTAGATCCAATGACATTCTCAAACATGGTTGTTTTTCTGTTCTTCGAACAAGTGTACAAAACTGAACCTGAACCTCAGCTTTGTGGGTCTTCTTAATCTCGTTCATTAATTGTGTGGGCAAAACAGAAACCCAGACATTATCAGCAGGACCAGATCTACATGGTTTTTTTTTGGGGGGGGGCAAAATTAAAAAAATGACACCCCCTTATGGCCATTCTATCTTATGGTCCCATAGAATACAATGGACTCCATACCCAATTTTTCCTGCCTGCTGGACATTACAGCACCACCCTCCATCAGTGCCCGGGGCAAGCACCCCCCTCTGCCCCCCCCTAGATCTGGCCCTGATTATCAGAGTTTTTTAAAAGTCTAAATTGACTTCAAGAGTTGAACTGATTGCAAAGAAATGTCTATAGAAAAACTAATTTGGAAAGATTCATTTGTCATGATCAGGAGAGTGGAACCTTTATGAAAAAGCAGTTGCCCTCTTGGAAGATCCCTCAGTGGAGATTTTTAGTCATTAATTTCATCCCTTCCCTTAAGTAATAAAAAAAACTCCAATCACTGTTCCAGATAGCAACCACTATTTAATTATTGAAGAACAGGCTTGTGTGGGTCCCTCTCTCTCCCTGTGGTTTAGAAAGATGACAGCAAAGAAAACTTATGTATTTTTTGTTTCAAAATCATTTTAAAAATATGGGCATATATAGCTTTTGCACATAATTTTATCTAGATACAATAAACAGCTATGGAGAGGGATTGTGGTAGTGGCTGAAGGGGCCCACTCCATGCGGCCCCAGCTCTGTTGCCCAGGCCACTGGCTCAGGGTATGCTCTGGCCAGTTGACTGATGGGCCAGCTGGCCTACTTGAGGCTCACTTGCCCACTGATGTGACTGGAAAGTGGGATGAAGGGACTGCATCAGAACTAGGGTTGCCAAGTCCTATTCAAGAAATATCTGGGGACTTTGGGGGTGGAGCCAAGAGACTTTGGGGGTAGAGCCAGGACACATTGGGGTGGAGTCAGGAGCAAGGGTGTGACAAGCATAATTGAACTCCAAAGGGAGTTCTGGCTATCACATTTAAAGGGACAGCACACCTTTCTCAAATCAAATCAAAATACCTCTAATAGTATAACAGTATTAAAAAATAGTGCATTGCAACATACACTTCCACCTTTTTAAATGCCTTCCTTCCATTGGAAATAATGAAGGATAGGGGCACCTTCTTTTGGGGCTCATAGAATTGGACCTCCTGGCCCAATCATTTTGAAACTTGGGAAGTATTTTGGGGAGAGGCTATGCTGAAAATGTGGTGCCTCTGCCTCAAAAAACAGAGCCCCAGATACTCGTGGATCAATTCTCCATTATGGGAATAAGTCTCCATAGGGAATAATAGAGTTCCTAGCAGACATTTCCCTCCCCTCCCCCCACTTTCTGATGACCCTGAAGCAGGGGGAGGGCCTCTAAACCAGGGGATCCCCTGCCCCCACCTGGGGATTAATCAGAAAACAAAGGGAAAGCACAGAGAAGGAAAGACTGAGAGAAAACTGTGCTTGTATCATTCAGAATGCACCAGTCTAAATGCAATACTTCATACAATATACATTATAAATGTGATATAAATACCAATGAGCTGCTTAATACTTCTTTATGAACATACATAAGCATAACAAAATGCGCGGTACATATACTTAGTTGCGACCTGGTAAGTCCACAATGCATTTAAATTAATTACAAAGTCCACAGTGTTTACACAAATCAGTATTAGGAAAGATATCGAATAAGATGCTCCAGAAAGACAACAAGTTGGACACGCTTCCGGTAATAGGTGTTTTGATGGCATATCTTCGTCCACAACACAACTCCTCTGGAACCACAGAAAGGTTATTCTATAGTATGTGCATGTCAATTTCCAAGGCAATCACTTTCTAGCGTGGCCATGTGCTGCAGCCTAGAATTTATTGTATCTGAAACCAGTGCTCTATAAGCTAAACACAAGTTGCTAGTCAGTTACTCCCACACGGCACTATCAGTTCTCCAACACACTCTAACCATGCATGTTCATTGTACTTAGTTACCACACGTGAAGAGGGACTGTGTGAAAGGCACCTGAATTGCATGTGGACAAGTAGGAAATCCATTGATTTTAATTAGAATTTGTCTTGAAGAGGGTTTAGACCTCTGGCAGCCAGGAGTCAATGGGATAGATATTTTGACATGCAGAGCTCAATAGAAAATGGTAGCTCACTGGAATGGAAGCTGGCTCAGATATTTTCTGTGAGCTGCTCAACATCACTCAACTGCCACCTTCTCAAATTTACAAAATGTTGTACCCAGCACATGTTTTAAAGTCTACATCATAAAAAGAATATTTAATTTTAGCCAAAGCTAACTTAGCCATTTATTGGACATTTTTGTCATATGATTCTCCTCAAGAATGGGTTCATGTTATATTTCTGCACAGGTCCAAGGCACACAAAGGGTGAATGAGAGCAAGCACACACACCATTTGCCTGAATGTAGTCACAACCCATAGTTTGAATGCACACATTCAAGCTATGGGTTGTGGCATTGTGCCTACATTTGAGCAAATTTGCATAGGAGTGAAGTAAATTAGTTCCCTCGCCTCTTCTCTGTGTTAGCCTTCTACATAGATCTGTTGTATTACAGAGTTTCTTTTTATTCCTAGCTAGATAAAGATCATAAAGAGGATCTGTTTGCATGATTCTCCTCCTTAATCTACCTGAATCTAGGATCTCAAAGCTCTTTTATAAAGCTAAAATCTTACTAATCATTGTTTAGGTGTAGGAGGCAAAGTGACAGGGCTAAACTGAGTCTCTTCCTTCTCTATCTGCAGATCAGGGGAATGTTAGGGGTTTTTTTAATGCTCTGGATACACAACTTCATCTAGTTTGATTGCTTTGGTTTTGTTAGACTGAAGTGACATACTTTTTAACTTCCATCTTATGCAGGAAGCGGAACACAGTGTACATTTTCTTTTAGTAATATGCACATCCCTGATACATTTTCAGAAATATGTATGAAGAAAAAAATCAGTCTTAGTACACATATACTAAGGGCCTGTGCCTGCTTGCAGGCAGAATGGGATACAAATAGAATAAAATAAATAAACTAGATGTGATGGCATCCCTTAGTCTTACTTGTGAATGCCACCACCATTTTAAAGCCCGATGAGGTGATTTAAGAATCCTGTGTAGGGCCCAATGCCTTTGCAGCGCTTTAAATAACCTCATTGGATTTTTAAATGGTGGTGGCATCTACAAGAGGAACCAAGGAGGCATTGTCATGTCCAGTTTGGACCTAATAGAGATGTAAATTCCCGTGTTCAGATATTGACAGAGGCTAATTGAATTTCAGCTTTCCAAGTAAATAATTGTAGTGGGTTTAAAAAAAAAATCCAAAACCCAGACACTTCCGAGATATTTGGCATTTACTTTAAAATCAATAATGTGCGCAGGACATAAGTACTTTACTGATTAGTGCATTTCTAGTCATGGTACATTGCATTAGGCAAGGTTTACTGGAATACTGTACATCTGCAGCAGTGTTTTTTGTGCTTCAGAATACTAAGAGCCAATTGAGATGTTTAATTATAAAGGAAGGAAGACAGAGGTGTGCATGTGACCATTACTTCTGCTTTCAAAGTAGCTACAGGCCAGAACTTTACTGCTTACAGTTTCCATGAATTTGGAATAATGGAACACTACAAAGTACATGGCAGACTGCCAGTGGATGTGACTGCATTTTTTTTTTTGCTGCATATGTTTTAGCCTGTGATAATTTTTCTTCTGTATTTACAAGTGTGAGACCCATGAGTTCGTTTGTCAACCTCCAGATGGGACTTGGAAATCTCCAAGAATCAAAACTGATCTCCAGGCTACAGAGAATAGTTCCCCTGGAGAACATGGCTACTTTGAGGGTGGACTGTATGGCATTATGTTTGCTAAAAACTTCCCGCTTCCCATGCCCTCCCCTTCCCAGGGTATGCACCCAAATCTCCAGGAATTTCCCAACTTGGAATTGGAAACCTTAAGTTCTTCATTGTTCAGTTCTGAGAATAGTTTAGATCAGGGGTGTCAAACATGTGGCCCAGGCGCTGGATCGGGCCCCTGGAGGGCTCCTATCAAGCCCATGAGCAAGTCTGCTTCCTTCTCTCTCTTGCTTCCTTCTGCATCACAGCTTGCTTTGCCAGGCTTGCTTAATCCCACAGGAGCTACAGAGCAAATCCTCTGTTTTCTTCATTGGCTGAGGCTCCTTCCCTGGGAAGGAAGGGGGGGAGGGAGAGCTTGCTTTGCCTAGTTCTTTCAATTGCACAACAGATCTGCTGAGCCAAGCCTCTCTTCCTTCTACTGCCTAAGGCTCCTCCCCCACCTTATCTCTTGGGGAGGGAGGGAAAGAGCCAGAGCTTCCTTTGTCCCTCAGTTGCATTGGAGAAATACAAAATACTTTTAAGTCAACAAAGTTTTATTCAGGGTATGAGCTTTTTGCCTTTCTACAGAGAGAGAGAAAGAGTGTGTGTGTTTTGTTTACGCATTATGCCTGTGCTCTCCTGGGTTTGCCTCCCCCTTTTTACTATATTCAGCGGCCCCGTGGCGCAGAATGGTAAAGCAGCAGTACTGCAGTACTGTGGTCTGAATACTCTGCTCATGACCTGAGTTCAATTCCAGCGGAAGCTGGATTCAGGTAGCTGGCCCAAGGTTGACTCAGCCTTCTATTCTTCCGAGGTTGGTAAAATGAGTACCCAGCTTGCTGGGGGGGGGGGGGAGTGTAAAAAACTGGGGAAGGCAATGGCAAACTACCCCGTAAAAAGTCTGCTGTGAAAATGTTGTGAAAGCAACATCACCCCAGAGTCGGGAACGACTGGTGCTTGCACAGGGGACCTTTCCTTTCCTTCCTTTTACTGTATTCATGCCTTCAGGATCCAGTCTTTCTTAGTAAGAAAGCAATGTGAGCTATTTAGATGAGGAATAATAATGAACCAGTGAAGTGGATTAGGCTGTGTGTATGAGTCCAGACCAAGTTCACCCAGCACATTTCCTTTATAGACTGGGGATAGTAACCTGGGCTTCCCATAGAAGTAAGCTGATAGTGACCACTGTACATTACTGCCTGTGTATTCTTGCACTGCCTCATAGGAATTGTAGTTATTTCTTTGGGGAAGACTATAGTATTGTAGACAAACACATAGCCCTCAGTCTGTGTCATGGTGCTTTCACATGTTCTTGACCAACACATGAATCAATTTATGTACAAAAGCTCACAATGTCCAGCCATTTCATGTTCTCCTCTGGGCCTTATGCTCAAAGCATTGACCATGAGATTTCTGTAATAAATGCCAGTGAATCAAAAGTAGGTTTGCAACTTACAAGCAGACACCTGAACTGCATACTCAAGATTGCTACAGCACAGACATTGTCTCCAGATTTTTATGCAGTAATTCAGTGCAAGAGATGTCAGTTATCAGAAACTGTTAATCCTGTAAGCATGTTTTAAATTTTAAAAAAATCTTTGCGTTTGTGTCCTTTATAAAGTTTACATCTCTGCTACCTGGCATTACATTTTATGACACAAATGGCCTGGCCCAACAAGGTCTCATTTATGTCAGATTTGTCCCTCATAACAAATGAGTTAGACACCCCGGGTCTAGATGGCTAGTGCCCTCTAGAACAGCATCAGAGAATTATATGATCTAGACCTCAAGCACTTGGTTGTTAACCTTAAGACCCATAACTGATTGACCTTCCTATCTTGTTTCCAGTTCCTCTCAAGAATTATCTTGAATGGCTATAGGAATATGAAATACTTCTATATTCAGTTTATCTTGTGGGATAAACAAGAAATGAGTGAGATATATTGTGACTGAAGAGATGTTGAGTAAAATAAAAAAACTGCTTCAAAAGTGAAGTCTTGGCATAGGTTCCATAGAAACATCAATCCGTCTGTGAATTAAATCTCAATTTGCCAGTGAACTGAGCTTCCTATGAGATCCTAATCTAGGTGCCCCTGTTTTCTGAGGTAACGCTGCTGGACAGAAGGCTTTCTCTGTTATAGAGTCTCAGCTCTGGAACTTCCTTTCCAGATTGTAATTTGCTACGTAGGTTGAATCCATCTTTTAACTAGAGCAATTAACAGTTACTTTTATAGCATCATACAGGTACATATGTGCCATCATGTTGCAACTGACACATGGCAACCCCTGTGAGGGATGTTCAAGGCAAATGAAAAGCAGAGGTGGTTGGCTCTGTAGAGGTTTCCTTAGTAGTCTCCTGTCCAAGTACTGATCATATGCTGCTTCAGAGATCTGATAAGATTGGGCTATAGCCTATGCCAGGAGTGGTCAGACTTGCTTAATATAAAAGCCAGATGTTTGAGAGCTATAAGACACAAATTTCAGATGTTTGAGAGCCGCAAGAGAGGAAAGAAAATAGATGGGGAGAGGGAGGAGAGATGGAAAGAAAGCAACTTTAAATGATTTCTCCAAGCCAACTGATAGAGTGACGGGGACTTCAAGAGCCACACAATATATGTGAAAGAGCCACATGTGGCACTTGAGCTGCAGTTTTGCCACCTCTGAGCACCCCTGAGCCTCCTCCCCTCATTTTATAGCATTAAAGCTACCAAAAGATTATAAGCTTCTTTTTCAGACTGCTGATAGCGTTTTATTACTGTATTATACTGTTTCCATAAATAATTTGGACTGCTGTCCTACTTGTTTATGCATTTTCAACTGTATTGAAGACTGTAATTTTGTTATTGGAAACTACTTTTTATCTTTTTGCAGCAAGGTATTATATTCAATTTATTTACTTTCCTGGTTTCACTTATGCACATCATTCTGTTTCTTATAGGTTTTAGGATTTGCATTTTTGTTTACCATTTATTTTTATATTTCTGTTTTGTGTTCCAATTAGGACTGAGAACAAGCAAATTAGGATTCATATTCTGTTCTTCAATTCCTTTTGTGGAACTGGATCTATTAAATTTGATCAATTTCACTGTACTCACTGAAAGGAAAAAAATAACAACACAAGTTCCCATAAACAAATAGATTCAAGCAAACTCTTTATAAGGTTGGAAGGGGGAAAGAAAGAGAAGAAAGAGAAGATGAGGTGCTAAGATGTGACAGATCAAAGCAAAAGGAGTGTGTTATTTTTATGTAAACTCTCTTTCACTCTTGCTAGACCAAATTCACATGAAACTTGAACATTAGGTCGATAACACTTACTCTTGAAGTGTTTCTTAAATAGTGAATATTTTGGTAAAAGCAAAAAGTCTTTTTGACAACCTCATGCATGATTAGAAACTCAAGGACCATGTTATAAAAGGTACCAAATGTAATCATATTCACATCCCCCCTCTCTCTTTTTTTACTCTTTGCAAGCTAACAAAGAAAATGATTCAAGATTCACCCCATAATAAATGTTATAGTATATAATGTGAGAATCCATCTTATTTGTGCAGACACAGCAGAATGAAAGGTATAATGATGTGGGAGTGAAATATCAATGCATAATTCATATTTGACAGTGCACTGTATTGAGTTCTATCAGGCAATACTCCATAGCAAAGAGGTCCTCAAAAGCATCTTAAATTCATCTAGTATCAGCTTACTGTGTTTCTGCTTGGGTGGCAGAATCAGTCATTCAGAATGAGCAGAGTGCCATTCTATACCATTACTAAAGCAGAGAATGAAAGAGAAGTGCAGAATCTCTCTACTTTTATATAAGATTCCTCCAGTAGAGCAAATCCTTTGGATTGTGTTTATCAAGCAATACAATAACGGAGAAACTCTTACCTAATTTTCAAAGAAATATTTGATTGAATGATATAGAGCAGAAAAACCTGTAAGCAATGTAATAATATTTGTATCAAATTACTGCACTGCATGAATCTAAACACAATGCAGTTCATATTAAATACTAATTTGTATTGTCTAGCTTGAAATTTGCTTTTGTATTAAAGTCAAGCTGTAATCCAAAGTACAGTGCAATCCTTAGAAGGGTTTCATGTTGGTTGCCATGTTCGTCTGCAGTAAAAGAGCAAAATTCAAGTCCAGTAGCACCTTAAAGACTAGCAAGATTTCCAGGGTATGAGCTTTCAATTGTAAGGAACTTTGATTTTTGAAAGTTTATGCCTTGTTAGGGTTTGAGGTGTTGCTGAACTTGAATGTTGTCTTTAGAAGTGCATAATCCTATGCAGAATTGCATTGGTAACCTCTATCTGAGGAGACAAGCTGTGATTTACAAAAGCTCAAATTGAAATAAATGCTGTTAGTCTTTATGATGCCATTGGACCTTGATTTTCTGTAACATACTAATATGGCATTTTCATGTTTCTATATGCCATTATGGCATTTCTGGTTAAAACAATTTTATTTGGTAACATATGGTAACAAATTATATTTCTTGCATCATTAATAACTTCTTTTATCTATTCCATATATTACTTTCTACCCACCCCTCCCCCCATTACTTGACCCCGTCGGTGTTATTTACTTAAAGTACTAATGTTTAAAGGTACCCTTAACTAATAAAAACAAAAATTAATATTCTTTTTTTCTAAGACTTAATCATTATCAAAAATTGTCCAATGTCCTTTTGTTTTCCACTCTTTTTCTACATATCTCCTGAACCTTTTCCACTCCATCTTAAAAATTTCTAAATCATAGTCTCTTAAAATTCTTATTAATTTGTCCGTTTCACTCCATGTCATAACTTTTACAATCCAATCCCATTTCTCTGGTATTTTTTCTTGCTTCCACAACTGTGCATATAATGTCCTAGCAGCTGAAAGCAAGTATTTAATTACAGTTCTATCTTCTTTTGGAAATTTTTCCATTTGTAATCCCAACAGAAAATTCTCTGCAACTTTCTTAAATTCATATCCTAAGATCCTAGAAATTTCTTGTTGAATCATCTGCCAATACTTTTTTGCTCTTTCACAAGTCCACCACATATGGTAGAAAGAACCTTCATGTTTTTTACATTTCCAACATCTGACTGGCATCTTATTACTCATCTTTGCCAATTTCTTAGGAGTCATATACCATCTATACATCATTTTAAAACAGTTCTCTTTAATACTATGACACATCGAAAGCTTCATAGAGTTCTTCCACAAATATTCCCAAGTTACCATCTGTATTTCTTTATTTATATTAATTGCCCACTTAATCATTTGAGATTTCACTACTTCATCTTCCATAGACCATTTTAAAAGTAATTTATATAATTTTGAAATTAATTTTTCGTTGTCTCCAAGCAGAACTTTTTCCATTTCTGTTTGCTCTTTTCTTATTCCTTCAGTTTTAATGTCATTCTCCACCAAGCTCTTTATTTGTTGCATTTGAAACCAATCATATTTATTATTCAGCTCTTCAGCAGTTTTCAATTCTGTTTTGCCACTTTGTATTTTTAATAGTTGATTATATGACAACCACTTTTCTTTACCCGTCTCAGCTGTTATTTTTATCACTTTGGCTGGCACTATCCATAACGGTTTTCTCTTATCCCCATATTTCCTATATTTCATCCATGTATTTAGCAAGCTGTTTCTTATATAATGGGGAGAGAAAAAGCCGTCTATCTTTTTTTCCCCATGATACATATAAGTGTGCCAGCCAAATTTATTTCCATGACCTTCCAACGCTGAGTTTTTTGTTTAACAACATTATCCATTCTTTTATCCATACTAAGCAAACTGCGTCATGATATAATTTTAATCTGGTAATTGAAATCCGCCTCTCTCTTTTGCATCTGTTAAAATTTTCATTTTAATTCTTTGTTTCTTCTCCACCCACACAAACTGAAATTTTTCTTTGCCATCTATTAAATTGTTTACTGTCTTTCACAATTGGAGTAGTTTGAAACAAATACATTATTCTTGGTAGAATATTCATTTTAATTGCAGCTATTCTACCCAACAGTGACAAATTAAGTTTATTCCACTTTAACATATCTTCATCCATTTTACGCCATAGCTTCTCATAATTATTTTTGAACAAATCAATATTCTTCATTGTTATCTCCACACCCAAATATTTTACCTTGGAGGTAACTTCACAGCCCGTTAGTCTCTGCAAATCTTGTTGCTTATTTATTTGCAATTTTTTACATAGAAGTTTTGATTTTTCTTTATTAATACCAAGTCCCGCCATATTCCCCATATTCTTGTATTTTGGCTAACAACAAAGGTGTGACTTGTATGGGCTTTTCATTTATAAAGATTATATCATCTGCAAATGCTCTGTATTTATAAGTAAATCCTTTTACTTTTAATACTTCTATTTCTTTATCTTCTTGAATTTGCATCAGTAATATTTCAAGAGTCATTATAGACAACAGTGGGGAAAGTGGACAACCTTGTCTTGTACCTTTACTAATTATCATGTTTTCTATAAGATTAGCATATATACATAGCCTTGCACATTGTTCAGTATATATTGCTTTTATCATTCTTATAAAGCTTTCGCCCAGCTCCATTTTCTCCATTACTGCAAACATAAAATCCCAATTTAAATTGTCAAATGCTTTCTCTGCGTTCACAAAGAATAATGCTACTTCCTTTTCTGGATGTCTTTCATAATATTTTACAATATTTACAAGAGTTCTGATATTGTCTCTTATTTGCCTTTTGGGAAGAAACCCCTCTTGATCTTCCTTTATAAAATTTATCAAATATTGTTTAAACCGTTCTGCCAAGATTCTTGTATATATTTTATAGTCATTATTTAATAATGAAATTGGTCTATAATTTTTTATGTTCGTAACATCTCTATCTTCCTTTAGAATCAACGAAATAACATCTTCCTTCCACGTATTTGGTATTTTCCCTTTTGTTCTTATCATATTCATCAATTTCTGAAGTTTCGGGATTAACCTCTTTGAGGGTTTTAAAAAATTTAGCTGTATATCCATCTGGCCCAGGTGCTTTTCCATTTTTCATTGCATGAATTGCTGCTTCAATTTCTATTTTTTCAATTGGATCGTTCAAAACTTTTTGCATATTTTCTGCTAACGGTGCTATTTTTATCTTTTGTAAATACTCATCCATCTTTTCTTTCCTTATTTTAATACCTTTAAATAATTTGGCATAATACTTAAAGAATTCTCTTTTTTTTCCCTTCTTGATCTACCACCTCTCTTCCATCCACCACAATTTTATTAATAATTTTACTTTCTCTCTTTTTCTTCAGTTGCCAGGCCAAATATTTTCTGGGTTTGTTTGCTCTCTCGAAAGATTTCTGCTGCAATCTTTTCAGATTCCATTCCAGTTCTCATTTACGTTTGTAATATTGTAATCTCCCTTATAATTTTCTTTTTCCCCTTCCTTTTTCTTAATTTCATTTTGAATGTCCAACATCTGTTTTTCTTTTGCCCTCTTTTTTTTGTTATTCAATGTAATCAATATTCCTCTCATTACTGCTTTATAAGCATCCCAGACCGTCTGAAATTCTATATCCTCTTTACCGTTTATTTGGAAGAAAACGTTACTTTCATTTTCTAGAGATGTCACTATTTCTTTATTCTGTAGTAAATCTTCATTCAATCTCCATCTTCTCAACTTCTTAGACAATTTTGTAATCCACATTATGGTCAGCCCCAATTTTAGGTAAAATCTCTATTTTCTTTGTTATAAGGCTTAAGTCTTTAGTGCCCCACAACATGTCAATTCTGGAAAAAGTTTTATGTCTTGCTGAAAAAAAGGTATAATCCCGCACTTCAGGATTAAATTTCCTCCATATATCCTCCAAATTTTCTTGTTTGACAAATTCAAAAACAGACTTTGGCAATTTTCCTTCCTTATTATTTTTTTTACCCCCAGACCTATCCAGTGTGTTCTTAATTGTTCCATTAAAGTCCCCCATTATCAAAACTTGGTCATAAGTCAGAGAAGACAATACTGACTTTGATGGACCAAGGGTCTGATTCAGTATAAGGCAGCTTCATATGTTCATGTTCTTCATATGTTCATATGTTCAAATTGGCAGACTGGCAGCGGCTCTCCAGGGTCTCAAGCTGAGGTTTTTCACACCTATTTGCCTGGACCCTTTTTTGGAGATGCCAAGGATTGCTGATAAGGTCCAATCGCTCCGCCACGACTGCCCTGCCAATTTAGATGCAGTAAGTGAACTCGAGGCCTAATGCGTGTCTTCTGATTTAATCCTGGACTGCTTTGACCCGCTCAGCTTGGAGGAGGTTGACAGAATTCTTGGCACTGCATGATCCACAACTTGTGATCTGGACCCATGCCCCTCCTGGCTAATTAGGGCTTGCCAGGAGGAATTACGATATCCTATACGGGATATTATAAATTGATCCCTTTCAGAGGGTGCTTTTCCAACACCCCTGAAAGAGGCACTGGTCCGCCCTCTCCTGAAAAAAGCTTCATCAGACCCGGCCGAATTGGCACACTATCGACCGGTCTCAAATTTGCCCTTTTTGGGCAAAATTATTTAGAGGGCTGTGGTGTTGCAGTTACAGGACTTTTTGGAGGACGCTTCCACCTTAGACCCATGCCAGTCCGGCTTTCGCCCGGGCCATGGGATGGAGACAGTCTTGGTCGCCCTCATGGATGACCTCCGACGACAACTGGATCGAGGCGGCTCGGCAGTATTGCTGCTGCTAGACCTATCGGCTGCGTTCGATATGGTCGACCATCGGCTGCTGACCCGCCACCTCGCCGACGCAGGAATTCGGGGGCTAGCCCTACAATGGCTCTCCTCCTTCCTGGAAGGTCGGGGACAAAGGGTGGCAATTGGGGGGGAGCTGTCTCAGAGACACCCACTTCATTGTGGGGTGCCTCAGGGAGCAGTTCTCTCCCCTATGTTGTTTAACATCTTTATGCACCCCCTTGCCCAGATTGTACGGAGGTATGGGCTGGGTTGTCATCAGTATGCAGATGACACCCAGCTCTATCTATTGATGGACGGCCGGGCTGGCGATGTCCCTATAAACCTGGACCGGGCGTTGCAAGCTGTGGCTGACTGGCTTAGGCTGAGCGGGCTGAAGTTGAATCCAGCGAAGACTGAGGTCCTTTGCGTGGGCCGTGGTGGACCGGGAGGGGAGATTACGCTACCGGCTTTTGACGGTGCATCACTGATACCAGTGCGCAAAGTCAAGAGCCTGGGAGTGCTACTGGAATCCTCCTTATCAATGGAGGCCCAGATAGCTGCCACTGCTAGATCCGCCTTCTTTCATCTCAAGAGGGCGAGGCAGTTGGCTCCCTTCTTGGAGCACAGCGACCTAGCAACTGTGATCCACGCAACGGTCACCTCGAGACTAGACTACTGCAATACCCTCTACATGGGGCTGCCCTTATACCGAAAACAGAAACTTCAGGTAGTCCAGAACGCGGCGGCCAGGCTGCTATTGGGACTACCACGGTGGGAACATGTGCGGCCTGGGCTGCGGGATCTGCATTGGCTGCCGGTTGTGTACCGTGTTCGCTATAAAGTGCTGGTCATTACCTTTAAAGCCCTATATGGCCAAGGACCTGCCTACCTAAGGGACCGCCTCTCCCCATATGTTCCCCAGAGAGCACTGAGATCCAGCTCTCAAAATCTTTTAACAATCCCTGGGTCAAGAGAGGCTAGATTGAAGACAACCAGGGAGCAAGCCTTCTCAGCAATGGCCCCTCGATGGTGGAATCATCTTCCAGAGATGGTACGAGCCCTGCGGGACCTGAATCAATTCCGCAGGGCTTGCAAAACATTTCTTTTCCAGCTTGCCTTTGAAACAGAACCTGGCTAAACTGATGTGTAGCCACCCAGCCATCTTATGGATATTATGACTCATAGTAATTTAGCACCTATTTTTATCTATTTTAATTAATTTATTATGTAATTGATTATTTAAAATTGTTGCTACTGTATTGTTTTATTGAACCATGGAATTCCATGCCTGTGAGCCGCCTTTGGCGGGGGAGGGCGGGATATAAGAATAAATTTATTATTATTATTATTATTATTATTATTATTATTATTATTATTATTATTATTATTATTATTATTATTATTATTATTATTATTATTTATAAAACCTACGCAGTTCCTGTGTGCTTGTAATTGTAATCCTTTTTCCTTGCAACTCAAAGCTCAGACCTTCAGGTATTATCCATCTGTACCTCATTTCATTGTCACGTAGTTTTTCTGTCAATTTTTTGAATGCTTTTCTGTCATTTATCACTTGTCTTGGCAATTCTTTCATGATTCTTACTCTGCTGCCTCCCACTATCAATGTCTTTTCAAATTTTTTATTCAAGATTTTTTCCCACCATTTCTTTTGTCATATATCTTATAACCACATCTCTTGGTAGATTATTTTTCTTGGCATATAGTGAGTTCACTCTATACATATAGTCATACATGTTTCTAGTTCCTTCAGGATCTTCCTCCAAAAATTCTGCAATTATTCTTATTATATATCCTTTCAAATCAGTCTCTTCATCCTCAGGTAATCCTATCAGATGTATCTGGGTTTCCATCAATTTGCAGTCATGAATTGCCACCTTTTCTTGCATTTTTAGCAAGGTGGAATCATGTACTTTCACTCTCTCTTCCACCTCTTGCACTTTCTTTGAAGTTACCACAGTCTCATTTTTGAGATCTTCTATATCTTTCCTTAGCTCTTCAATGTCTTTTCTAATTTCTTTTTTAGAAGCAGTTATCATGTCTCTCACCCCTTTCATCATCCTAGCTTCCATTGCTTCTAATTGCTCTTGCATTTTCTCCATTGAGGCAGTCCTTGCACAGGTTAACTTATGCTCTGACATTTAAAAAAACAGCAGAAATTTTGACCTCTCCAAATTAAATTTAAACTATCAAGTTTGATAGAGTAAGGCTTGCCCTTTTCAATAAACCTAATTTTGCCGACCTCAGAGTCTGCTGGGCTCAGATATTAATTTTTAAAGTTTTTATTTCTTCCAAAATGGCGGTCGCAACTTTCTGCTTCCCTTTAAAAAAAAGTTTCCTTCAAAAGGCTTCTAAAATAATTATTAGCGATAATGTCCAATAGTATTTACCTTATAATTGTCACCTCTGTCAGCTTCACCAATTTTTAATGTCCCAAACACTTTAAAAACTTTGTTTAAATTTTGACCTCCTAGCAATGGCTGCCGATGTTTTTCTATGATATTATAGTCCTCGAGTAGGCTAGCTGCTTCAATGATTTCCCTTTTCCATCCAACACTTCCTGCTTTTCTTGCCACCAAATCCTGACCATTATGGCATTTCTGTATTGTCAAATATTATGAAATTTACCTAATGAAGAGTTAGTATGGAAAAATGGACACAAGCAATAAAAATATTCCATAGTAGTTTGGTAAGAAATATGTCACACTATGTTGTATTCTCTATTAAACAACAACAAAATCCCCCTACCATCTACCATACTGAAAGACTGATGCTGGACTTCTCATACATAGAAGAGTAAATAAATATAAAAAAATCACATCAGGTAATATATCCCATATCCTTAACTCACTGAAACTAGTATTCTAGATTCTCTCTATATACTTGATATTAACCTCATGAAACTTTCTGATGGTAGTTAATGGCTTCTTTTTGAGATATTGTACTCTGAAATAGTATGCTACAAGTCTGTTATTATCCTGCCAGAAATCTATAACACTTGTTTTTGTTGTTGACAAAATACAGTTCCTTATTTCCTTGAAAAAATAGGCGTTCTTCAACAAAGCTTGAACCTGCATTGAGAATTTAATTTGTGCACAAAAGCAAGCTAAGATAAAATGCTTGTGGTCATTTTGTGTAATAGCTTTGGGGGGATGGGATCCACATAATATCTTTTTTCAAATTATTAGCATGCAGTACAAAAATTTTTGTTTTCAGAAAAACACACCTCAATTAGAAATTTAGTGAGTGATTTTACATTGAGAATTTATTGTGTCATAATGAACTCAATCTTTTGCATAATATCTTGAAGATCAGTCAGTGGGACTTATTTCTGAATAAATGCGAATAGGATTGCAACCAAAGTCACTGCAGCCATGCACATTCACAGGAGCCAGATCAAGTGTGCAACCCATATAAATGGCATTGGAGTAATGGAGTGGCTTCTGACATAGGCTGGTTGTGTGAAATTTTAAAGTTACATTGTGAAACAGATGCCTAACCAGGGGTATACCTAACCTATTTGATGTCCAAGGTGGATAATTTTTTTTAACATCCCCTCTTTTTTTCTTACTATCAAGTCACAACTATGGTGAACTTAGAGGGTTTTCAAGGCAAGAGATGTTTGAAGGAGGTTTTCCATTGCCTTCCTCTGTGTCAACCCTGCTTAGCCCCTAGTGGGGCCCATGAAGTCAGTTCTGCCCCATAATCACTTCCTAGGCCCTTCATTCTCAAACCTTATGTGTGATGTACCAGTCACAGAGTATTCCCTTCTGTGGCCTCCAGGTGAGGCTAATAATATGGGGGCCATAAGTTTAGGTGGTGCCGGTTTCTGCCTGCTTGGTCTAGGCACAGGCTATTGTGCCAGTATTATGGGCCAGTGAAATAATGGGCATATGCATCCATGGCTTCCTGGTGTGTGTTGGGGGAAATAGGCAAAGGTGTTCAATGGCATGGATTAGGGTTGCCAAGTCCAATTCAAAAAATATCTGGGGACTTTGGGGGTGGAGCCAGGAGACTTTGGGAGTGGAACCAGGAGCGAGATTGTGACAAGCATAATTGAACTCCAAAGGGAGTTCTGGCTATCACATTTAAAGGAACTTCACACCTTTTAAATGCCTTCCCTATATTGGAAATAATGAAGGATAGGGGCATCTTCTTTTGGGGCTCACAGAATTGGACCTCCTGGTCCAATCCTTTTGAAACTTGGAGGTTGTTTTGAGACAAAGTGCTGGATACTATGCTGAAAATTCGGTGCCTCTACCTCAAAAAACAGCCCTCCCAGAGTCCCAGATAACTGCAGATCAATTCTCCATTATTCCCTATGGGAATTGATCTCCATAAGGAATAATGGAGTGGCCAACAGACATTCTCCCCCCCACCCTGCTTTCTGATGACCCTGAAGTGGGAGAGGGCCTCCAAACTGGGGGATCCCCTGCCCTCACCTGGGGATTGCAACCAAATAAATCAAAACCACTCTGTGAAAAATATATTTACAAAATGTGATTGTTACAAGAAAAAAGTGCCATTCAGCAACCGCATCATTTTACATACCGCATATGCATATCAGTCCAAATCATAAATAAATCCAAGACATGAATCCAAAAAGAGCTCCAACAGACAGCTAGCAGTGTAAAGCCCATTTCCGACCACCAGCTCCTTCCTCCAGGGAGTGTCTTGCAGAACTTGCAGTATATGTATAGAGAATTTCACAATGTTCAGATCTCACCTGGGGATTGTCAACCCTAACTAATTCTTTCTCTCTCTCTCTCACGCACACACACACACAGAAAGAGAGAGCAGCCAAAAATAAACATTCTGCAATCCCACACTTGTGTGGTCTCACTGGGACAATTTACTCACGAGTTGCTGAAGTTCCAAGTTCTTTCAGAATAACACAGGGAAAGTGAAGGTTCTAGTTCTAGTTTCTAGGTTCTAGTTCTAGTTTAGGGGAGGGGCGGTGGCTCAGTGGCAGAGCATCTGCTTGGTAAGGTTCAATCCCCGGTATCTCCAACTAAAACGGGTCCAGGCAAATAGGTGTGAAAAACCTCAGCTTGAGACCCTGGAGAGCCACTGCCAGTCTGAGTAGACAATACTGACTTTGATGGACCAAGAGTCTGATTCAGTATAAGGCAGCTTCATATGTTCATATGTTCCCCTTTACTGTGCAAATCATTTCTAAAAGGATTGTGAAACAAACAGCTTCACAACTAAGTGGGAGCAGCCATCTTGTAATACCAGCTCACTCTCCCCCATTCAGCCTGGCTGCATCCTAGATTTAAAGGCACAGACACACTGTCCAGAAAGCAAGCTTTTCCAAGGTTCCTCTAGTTCTAAAGTGGAAAGGCAGGTGGGGGCTGTGGAGGAAAAGCTTCCCCCCACCGGCCAGCTGACTGGGGGCGGGAAGGAACCTGCAAAACTAGGGGATCCCCCGCTTGAGCCTGGGGATTGGCAAGCCTAACATGGATGTTTCCCAGCTGTGACAGTAGCCACAAGACCACAGCAGCCCAATCTGTGGTTTGGAGATAGGACAGTGGGTTGCATGGAAATGGAGTGCCCACAATAAATGAAGACTGATGAAGATGTTCAGGGTGAGAAACAGAAGAGGGAGAAGACAGGCAAGAGGATATGGAAAATAGTGAAATTAAAAGTGAGCAGGAGGTTGGGATGATAATTGAGAAAGAAGACAAGGAACAAAGTTTAGAAAGGTGAGTATGGAAGAGGACAGAAATGAGAGAGAGACAAAGGGAGAAATGGGGTGGGAAAAAGAAGATGGACTCAGAAAGCACAAAGGAAAAAAAAATAAGGTAACTAGAGGAAAAAGAGAAGTAGGTAGTGGAGAAAGGAGCCTCAAGCCTCCTTTTGAGAGCCAGAGGCCCATGACTAGGGTGCACTGGAAACAGGGCCGGCTCAACCACTAGGCAAACTAGGTGGTTGCCTAGGGCGCTAGGAGGGTGGGGGAATCAAATTGGACTCCCCTCCCTCCCGGTGCTCCAGGCAAGCACCTAGTTTGCCTGTCTCCACAGCCCCGCGTGTCTACTATAACTGGAATTATCTGGCCTGTTGGGGATAAACTGTAATGGATGCCAAACACATAATGCACCCCAAGTTACTAAAAGGGTCCCAGTAGAGCCCTTTGCTCAGCAATGTGGCAACCATAATAAACTATAGGGATACTTAACTCTTATATAAGTCTTACAGACTGAAGCTGCTTCTGTAATTATAGGCTTGGAGCCAACAAAAATTTGTATGAACAGAAGGGATTTCTGTCAAAAGAGTGGTACTTCCTGCCCTCCACCTTTTGCTGCAGCCTCAAATTCCCCCTGAAATATTGCTCCTTGGGGAACCCTAAACAGCATAAGTGAGGAGTAAAAGGTTTGCAGTAGGAGGGGGGAATTGTTGAAAATAACTTCCCTTCTCTGTTTGTGGAAAACCTCCACTAGATTCAAGCCAGAGTGCTTTTCCATCTGGTGTGTTAGCATGTTGTGTTAGCATGTATGGGTGAGACACATAAGAATATGGTGATGTTCCTAAAAACAAACAAACAGCAACAACAACAACAAACCATGGGGAGAGTGCCTTGCTTACTTTAAGCACAGTTTAACTAGCAGATTTCAGAGTGATCTTTAAAATGTGGTCTCTAAGATAAAGAAGTGTAGATATATTCATTTATGTTTAATTTTGGCAAACCAAGAAAAGGTATCACAGAAGCAGCAAAATGGCAGGAGGCGTGGGAAAGTGAAGAATTATGCTTAGGTTCCATGACTCTGAAACATGTTGTAGGTTGGAGGCAAAATATAGATTTGGCCTTTAGCTGTGACTCGATTTTTTTTTTTTTGGCAAAGTACCGGAGTTCCACCAGGACCTCTCCACAAATTTTAATGCAAATAGTGTACTGGAGGCTCCCTTGCCATTGTCTGGCTCTTTTTTGATCTCTTCTGCCCATTCTCATTGTTAGATACTGCCAGGGTCCTGGCTGATGTGAAGGTAACAATTTGCTCCTTGGAACCTTGGATCCCTGCCCACCATGGCTCATGGCTCATGAAAGCCAGCCAACACGTGATAGGAGGATCCCTAAGGGAAATTATTAATTTGCCTCTTGTTCAGGGGTGTTTCCCTAGTGCCTTGAAGGAGGTTGTATTCTGCAACAATTTATTCTTCAATGATGAGAGGAAATAATTTTTGTTGAAAGATTTATGAGAGAAGGGCCAAGAAGATTAAAAAGAACTGAGCTTCTGTTTCTCTTTCAAATCAGAACTGTTACTTGAGAGCAAGTAGTCAACAGATTTCTATTGTGATCTCTATTTTTTCCAAATTCTTTTAAAATTTGCTCAGTATGATGGGAAACTGGTTCGGTTCACCCATGATTTGTTAATTTTTCATCAGTAAACTCTTTTGTAAGAATTTCCTAAACTTTACCATGTTGAGTGATTCCCCAAGAACTGAAAGAAAAAAATTCAGAAATATGACACTCCTGTATGGAGTTGCCAGGTTCCTGCTCTGGGCAGGGGACCTTCTGCCCTTGGCTGGCCCTTCCTGCTGTCACTTGGGCGTAGTATCAAAATGGACATAAAGTAGAGAAGGTGTAATTGGAAGTGACGTCACATAGCCAGCAATGCTGTAGCATTCAGTCAAAATTGCATGGTCAGATCATAGAGTTTTGGTTGACTGCTAAACAATCACCGGTGTGATGTCATTACATTGCTCGAAGTGACTTCATTGCATCACCAGTGACATCCTTACATTGCTGGTGAGGGGTGCCCCCACTAATATGACATCTCCTGCTAGCTGTCAGCCTTGTGCTGGCAACCCCACTCTTACAGTCTAGTAGCATAGTCCATCATTCTACTTCAGTTGTTATTCCCCCCCAGGCCTGGTTCACACACACACAAGTGAATTAGGTGGTAATGAGGAGTTACAATGAACACTTCAGACTACACATGTTGGATCCTGGACAGTCACATTTTGGAATGGTCCTCTACATTTAAAAATTTCCTTGCAAACAGAAGGAACCTTCTATTCTGTGATGGAACCTTGCTCCTTTCTGTGCTTATTGGGTATTTCCACAATGTTGTTTATGCTAAGACATTTACTATCTGCAGCCTCGTGATGCAATCTATTCTACCACCAGTGCTCTGCTTGTTCTTTTGAATGTATGGACTGGGTATTGGACTGTACACTGTGTAGCTTCACTTGCATCCTTGGAGTATGGAATCTTTAGAAACTATTCAAGCTGTGTAAGGAATAAATCTTCCATTTTTGATTAATATTGGACAAATGGTGCTTTACAGTCTGTACCCTATTCATAATGGAATCAGAAAGCTGGAGTGTATCTACATATGTATAGCTCATATTTGCATAAAAGCAACACTGCTGAGGCACATGAGTTGCTCTTTGAATCTTTGGCTTCATAATGATGACAATACATAATACATATCTTTTGTGATCTCACAGAAAAATAAACCTAAATTTATGCAAAGTAAAAATTGTCATTGTGGAATTGTTATTCTACATCATTTTAACTCGGTTTGGATGAAATCAGGTCTCCTTTCTAACTCTCAGCTACTACCATTTATCCTCCTTGACAGCTGAAGTTGGTGGTTGCATCATGTTCATGCTCACGGCATTAAAGTCTTTCTCCTTATGCTACAGCATGTGGGTGATGCATATTTCTACCAAAGACCACCAGCAAACTTCCATAATGATTCTCTGGACTACAGATGAATGAAAATGTCATTTTTGCAAACAAACAAACAAACTAAAATTTCAAAACTGAACAATCTATTTCATATGTTTTTAAGTGTAATTTTAACAGCACAAAAAGCTTGACATTCATTCGTGAAACCAAGGAGGATATAAAGGGTTAGATCCCCTTTCCTTTCCCATTATGCCTGGAACTGGGACTATGTGTACACAATTTATCTGTTACAGACTGGTGGAGTTCAATCAGTGATCTCCATGACTTCTGTTGCCCCCTAGTCATTTGGCATTTCACTATTATAATGGCCCTGATCTTGCCAAGCTTTACAGAATGAAAAGAGGGCATTTTTCACTTTCAACACTATTTTAATGGTTCCCAGGTTGAATAAAATTGTAAAGCTGAACCAATGATAGGTATGGAAATCATAGAGAGGAAATTTATATTTTTACTTGGAAAAACTGATACAGGAGCCTGTGACTTTCTATTTAGACAAAAAGCCTCTGGGCAGTGCTCACTCTTCTTCCTCCTCCTCCTCTTCTTCTTCTTCACCAGAATCCATTGTGAGCATTTTTAGTACTCTTTACAAGTCACCCACAGAACATACATCTTTATTTAGGCTTCCCAACCCTCCCGCCCTGGCGGGGGACCCCAGGATTTCCAGCCTCTTCCCCCGCTCCCCAAAAAAACGGAAGCAGGGGGAGAGGGGGGAAACGGTGCCAAGTGGCGAGCCACCCCATCTCGGAGCGGGCGTCCGCTCACCGTAGCTGCTCCTTCGAGATGGGCTCAGCCAGTTCAAGCATTGGCTGCTAGAGGTTGCCACTCACAGCGGTGGAGTTTTTTCCTGAGAAGCACTTCCGGCTCTGAGCCGAACCCAGGAGGAATGACAGGATGAAAGGGGGTCGAAACCATACAGATTTCAAGCACCGCCGCTCCCTTTGCATACTCCGGCGGTGCGCGGGAAACAGAAAGTTAAAGTGGACGACGGAACAGCCTCTGCCGATACGGAGGCGGGTGCTGCGAGCGCATGCGCACTTGAGAGGATGCGGAGGTGGGCTTGGAGGAGCGCCCCCGAGAGTGTTAGGTTGTCCGGGCGTGGCGAAGCGGCGCTTTTTTCTCCCTCCCTCTCTTTTCTCCTCCAGAAGGTTCCGCGCCAGTTTCTTCACTCACCTCATCGCGAAGATGATGGGCCCTCGCCCTGTCCTCATGCTCAGTGAGTCGGGGGGAAGGAGGGGAGGGAAAGTCCCTCGCACTGTACTCGGTGTCCTAGATTATTCCCTACTGCTTTGACTTCACCGCCAAATGGAGAGCCTGCCCTGAAACCGCTAAATATTCCCTGTCATTATCTGCTTCGCTCATTTTTCCCAAGCGTATATTGAGAACTTGTGCGCAGGGTACGGGGGCATCTCCCCGTGCTTTTTCCTACCAGCATGATCCAAAGGACACCCCAGCATGCTTCAACTCGGGTCGTGGTTGGAAACTGCTAATATTGCTCCCCTATAGAGAGTTCTTACTATTTCCTCCCTTGTAGATAAATCCAGGAGAGCAGCCTTGTTGGTCTGAGGCAGTAGAACAAAGCAAAGTCAAGTAGCACCTTTAAGACCAACAAAATGTTATTGAGAATATAAGCTTTCAGGTGCTTTAAGCTTATATTCCGAATAAAACTTCGTTGGTCTTAAAGGTGCTACTTGACGGCTTCGTTCAGTTTTCTCCCTTGTGCGTGTTTCCCTGTCCTTGCACCCTCTTACATGCTTGTGAGTTCCCCTTCTTCTTTGTGCTGTGCCCCGTTGCCTTTTAGGTACAGTCCTCTCTGCACTTTGTTCAAGCCCCTTTTACATGGCCCAGTTTGATTGATCCGCGGGTATCTGGGGCTCTGGGGGGGCTGTTTTTGGGGTTAGAGGCACTAAAATTTCAGCATAGCATCTAGTGCCTCTCCCCAAAGTACCCCCCAAGTTTCAAAAAGATTGGCTTAGGGGGTCCAATTCTATGAGCACCCAAAGAAGGTGCCCCTATCCTTTATTATTTCCTATGGAAGGAAGGCATTGAAAAGGTGTGCCGTCCCTTTAAATGTGATGGCCAGAACTCCCTTTGGAGTTCAATTATGCTTGTCACAGCCTGATCTTGGCTCCACCCCTAATGTCTCCTGGCTCCACCCCCAAAGTCCCCAGATATTTCTTGAATTGGACTTGGCAACCCTATCTTTATTGCTTGTCTGTTACATTCATTCACATCAATTAGAAAACAAGAATGTATAAAATGAAAATGGGTTAAGTATATTGCCCCCCCAGTCGGAACGAAGAGGCAGACACAAGTGTTGGGTTTTAAACCGGGCCGCTTTATTAAACCATTAGTTAACTGTAACTGGCAGGGGGGGGTGAAAACCTGAACCAGACAAGCCCTGGGGTCAACCCCGGACCCCGCCTTGTCCAAAGGGCGAGCCACCCTGCCCCCAGCACAAGCCCGCCGTATTCGGGTTGTAGCTGAGCGGCCAGGCCTCCAGCCATCCACCATCTGGGCCAGAATCAATCCCCGTGGAAAGATCCGCCCAGGTGAGGCTCCCTGTGATCTGCATTCCCCGCACTGAGCCGTGTAGCCCATCTACGGTTCATACAGACCACCGCACCAACGGTGCTAGGCCATAGGTGCTCCCCTGGAAAACCCTGTGGCCAAACCTCCTCCAGCCACCGCCAATGCCAAGCCTCTGCTTAGGCATTAGCGCCCCAATGGGTGGCCCAGAGCCAACCGAACCCCCTGCCGAAGCTCATCTAAAAAGGCCCGGTTGCCCAACTCAGAAAGATGAACACAATCCAGCCGATACAGGTCAACCTGTTCGACCCGTATGGCCGGTTGTGGGAGAAAGATTCCCATTCCCCTTGCATAGCTTTCTGAATGGCCCTATTGGCCTTGCGCCTGGCGCAGTCCACACCGCCCGGGGAAATGGCATATCACCACACCCTGCGCGGCAAGACCGCCGACCAGACCAAAATGACCCTGGGCCACCTCTGCTGAATCTCGCGGAGGTCAGCCACACCTGCTGGGAGGGAGCTTTCACACGCAGCAGCCCCAATTCGTTCCTTCCCAATTTCTACATGGCCCTATTGGCCTTGCGCTTAGTGCGCTCTATCCCCCCAGGTGAAAGGGAACACCTACAAGTCTTTCATGGCGATCTAGCTGACCACACCAGGACCAGCCAAGAAGGACAAGCCCTGGGGTCACACCCTGACCCCGCCTTGTCCAAAGGGCGAGCACCCTGCCCCCAGCACAAGCCCGCCAGGTTCGGGTTGTTGCTGAGCGGCCAGGCCCTGAGCCATTCACCACCTGTGCTAGTGTCAATCCCCCATGGAAAGATACGCTCAGGTGAGGCTGTTCAGTGATCTGTAGTCCCTGCACCGAGCCGTGTAGCCCATCTGCTGTTCATACAGACCACCTGCACACTTGGTGCTAGGCCATAGGTGTTCCCCTGAAACCGCCCCAATGAAAGACACAGATGTGCGGAGAAGGTGCCCCGCCTCTCTCCGCACTACGGCCAACACCGGCCCCAGCGACCCAGCCCTTCCCCAACTGCCCCATCGCTGAAACCCAGCTGGGTGCCTGTTGGAGACCACATGGCTTGAGGGGCCGCCTGGAATGCCCCGCTGTGCGCGCAGATGAGAACACGCTGCCTCCGCCTACGAGCCACAGCACCTGAAAAACAAAAATTTTGTCAGAACGAGTCATGGCCAGGAGGCGATAAAACCCTTCGCCCTCCAAAAATGCCCACTAGGCAACCAACGGGCGCACCTGGCTCAAACGGTTGCCGCCATCCGCAGGCCAACCAATGTTGACATCCCAACCTGGGGTGCCCGCCCCGCAGTGTCAGTAATTAGACTGCACAACTAACCAGCCAATACATAACGCCAAAAATAGGCCATCAACAAGGCCGCATGAAGCAGCGCGGTCCCGAAAGGGGAAGAGCATAACCCGCGCCACAGAACCACAACATGTGGTCCCGCGGTGCTCCCAAATGCCCGGAATTGGGAAGCAGCTTTGTCATATGCCCTTCTGCTATTAGGTCTTCTCAGCCAACCCCTGGGCTTTGCCACTAAAGGCAACGCCGCCAGTTGGCCCCCAATAGTCCTCGAATCCAACCTCTCTCTCTACAACCCGCAGGATTACCTAATATGAGCCGTCGAAATCGGCCAGTAATCCTACAACACCACGGCCCCATGCGGCTCCTGAATAGGAAAGCCGCTCTACTATGATCCCCTCTGGTACTAGGTGCCCCAGCCAGCTGGAATGCCTACCAGCTTCAGCTTCACAAATTGCCAGAGATCCGGGAGGAATCACGTCGGCCGCTAGTCAACTTCTGGGACGGGCTGCCGAAAGCACCCCAGCTATTGGCAAGGTAGAGCGTTCGCTGCCCCATTGCAGCCTACGGGCACGTGCCCTACCAGGAACCAAATGTTCCCCCGGAGGTAAATTATGAATAACCCAACCTGTTTCATCACACACGCGACTTAGAGGTCAAGGGGTTGCTAACATGTACTACCGCCATGTACTACCGCCATGTTAAAGCCCCAAACAAGCCCAAACCGGTCGGCGAGTAGCTCACCCCAAAGCCAAACTGCCAAAAGAATTGGAAAAAATTCCCAATTGGCGGGACTGTACTGAACCCGCTGTCCAACGCAGGTGCCCCTGGCATCCCAAATACACCTAAAAAGAGGCCCCGCAAGGTGCCCCCACTTTCATGCAAAGTTAAGGTGACCAACCACCTACTGTAATTAGGGCAGCGACACCTTGCGTTGCCCCCTAAACGCAGCCAACCGGCCCCTAAAGTCAGCAAGCACTTTCACCGACAGCGGAAAAGCCCACGGGTGGGTATCGAGCTCAATGCCTAAGAAATATAAGCACCGTACTGGGCCCCTCGGTATTCTCATATACCCAAGGGACCCCCAGCTTGATGACCAACTCCTGCAAAACATGTAAGAGCCAGGCGCATCACCATGTACCTGCTGGACCGCAAAAGGTAGGCGCCCCGAAGGTGTGCCGTGTCGTTAAACCCGGTCCTATCCTATAACGCCCACTCCACCAAGGAGCTAAAGCGCTCGAATACAGCGCGGGAGACCGGGCACCCCATCGTGAGGGCCCGATCCATGTAGACTTGCTCTCAAAACAAAAACCCCAGGGACTCATAATCCTGGAATGCACGAACAAGAGGTGAAATGCCGCCTAAGGGCATATTGCCAGCGCTGCCCCAACACCACAAACCACACAGTACTTAAACCGACTGGTCAAAGGAAGTATACTTCAAACGAACATAATCCCATAAGTCACCGACACCCCACTGGGGTAGGACCGGTGAAGAATGAGGTGATATTCCCCTAGCGCTTTATTAGGCACCACCCCCGGGGGAAATACGCACAGTGTGACCACAGGCGGCATACCAAAGGGGGTCCTAAGACCCTGCCTTCCTGGTGCTCTTTGGCGCTCTTACCCTAACTATGCGCTCACAACCTGTCTTTCACCGCTGAAGATTGGCCTTAGACCCCTGATAAGGGTTCATAAACCCCAAAGAGAAACACCTTGGGCAAATACTGGCGATCCGCTGCACGTGGGAACTTGCTCAATAATCAATTGAGTACCCTCGGTCAAATGGGGCTGGGCCCCCTTTCCAGGGGGCTGCTGATTGCCACCACCTCCACGATGGGGCGCCTGCCCCAAGGCCTCGGCTTCACCTAATACAGGCGGAGGAGGCGTGAGCCACACCACAAAGTAGTTTTCCTCCAGGCGCCGCTGCCCGCCTGCTCACCCAACGGACGCCCATCCAGGCCATCCACCTGATCCGGTTCCAATTAAGGTTCGAGCCCAGGTGCGCCGCCCCGTGAAGTAATAAAGCGGGCCCGAACCGCCGGCTCAAAAGCTAGCGGCGCCTATCCGCCCTTAGGCTTCTTCTTCTTCTTCTTCTTTTTTAAAACAAATTATTCCTTCTGGTTGAAGACAACCCAAATTTATACCTCACCCTTTTCTCTGAATCAGAGCCACAGAATAGCTCACAGACCTCTCAATCCTCTCCCCCCACATCAGATGCCCTGCGACGTGGGTGGGCTGCGAGAGCTCACAAAGAAGCTACCCTTTCAAAAGGATGAAGATACTGGATCCATATCCGCCCCCCACTCCGGAGAGTCCCAGAGCGGCTCACAATCTCCAGTACCTCCCTCCCCCACAACAGGCACCCAAGAGGTGGGCGGGCTGGAGAGGGCTCCCATGGTAGCCGCCCTAACAAGGCCAGCTCCTGCCAGAGCTATGCAAAAAGGTGCAAGTAGTGGAGTAGTAAATGAAGCCTGGCTCACCCAAAGTGGGAGGTCTCCAGGCCCTACCTGGAGGCTGGCAACCCAAATTGCCGGCCTCTGCATAACAACTCTGGTATTCCTCAGCGGTCTCCCAACCAATTATTAACCTGAGCAGACCCTGCTTAACTTCCATGATCTGACAAGATCAGCTAGCCTGGGCAATTCAGGTGAAATGATAATAGTCCGCACCTTAACCACTACGCCAAGCTGGCTCCAAAGGAGACTTTAAACATACAAAAATATGAAGCTACCTTATACTGCATCAGACCCCCGGTTACACCAAAGTCAGCACTGACTGCACTGACTGGCAGCAACTCCCATGGACTGAAGCTGAAGTTTCAAAGCCTATCCATCTGGATCCGCTATTGATTGAGGATGTCGGGAGCTGAACCTAGGGGCTTCCGCCTACCAAGCAGATGCCCTGTAACCGGGCCATCGCTTCTTTCCCAGGCTGCAAGCGGGGGGGGGGGGCTACCCACAACTCATCTGCTACCTGCACTCCACAGACCACCTCTCAAGCGCAGCCACCAGGAGGGGGAAGGAAAAAAGGGGGGAGGGGGGGCCACCCGGCCTCACCTCGTGCACCCCCGCTCAAGTTCCCCTCATTCCTGAACAGAACTGATTCACCACTCATGTGCTACTTAAAAGTTATTTAAAAGCTGTTCAGCGCTGCCCAGAGCCGCCCCGAACTGCTCCTTGCAGCCACGACCCTCTCCTTGCAGCCCCAAGCAGGCTGCATTGGGAAGGGAGGCACACGCTGCACCGACTTGCAGCTCAGGCGCACAAGCCTCAGCCCCAGGCGACTCCAGGAGACGTGGCTAATTAATAGCCATTCAGCCACCAACCAGGATCCCCAAATTACCACAGCAGGTGCCACAATTGCAACTCAAGGCACCCAAAGGCAACAACAAAATGGCCGAGGAAGGATAAGAACATAAAACACAAGAGAAGCCATGTTGGTTCAGGCCACCGGCCCATCAAGTCCGACACTCTGTGTCACACAGAGGCAAAAAATTTCATATACACCCATACCCTGTGGCCAACAGCCACCGATGGGCCTGTGCTCCATACCTCTATCTAAGCCCCTCTTGAAGGTGGCCATACCCGTGGCCGCCACCACCTCCTGTGGCAGTGAGTTCCACATGTTAATCACTCTTTAGGATGCCCAAACATGGCTGCCACGTGCACACTGCCCCTTAGAAGGGCCACTGCACACTGCGCCCGGTACCGAGGGGTAAAGAAACAGGAGGCCAGCACTCGCCTCCCCCCGGTAATGGTCACTAATTAGCCCCTGAATGGGCCAAGGGACCCAGCACCGACGAAATGACCACCGCAAGCGCTTGCCTTCTGCAGCCAGCAACCCCCCCGAGCCGCCCCTTCACCCAACTAAAGGGCCGCCCAACCCCCACTTGCGCAAACCACCGCCACAAGCGTCTCATCCACCGCACGCGTCCCAGCCAGCCAGCGCAAACCACTGCTGCAAGCGTCTCGGCCGCCGCACGCGTCTCAGCCAGCCAGCGCTGCAGCCGCCGCTCGCGCTCCGTCTTCGCCCAAGGTACGATACAGGCCTCGTCTTTGATCCGCGTGGCTCTCCATCTTCGCCCGCGTCCCCCGGCCCCAAGGTAGGATACAGGCCTCGTCTTTGATCAACGATGCCAGCACGTGGCTCTCTCAAACAGAGAGCCGAAAAGAACTGTGTGTAGGAGGGCGGGAGCCGGGGCTTATATAGCCCCGACTCCACGCCCCAGCAAACACCCGTATATTGGGTGATGCTGCCTCTTCCTCCTTCCGGGAAGGGGCAAAGACGGCCCCCAGCCCGAACGCCGGCGAGCCGACTTGGCTGGGGGGGGGGCGGACCTTTAATGAGATAAATAGCCAGTATCCCTTATTTGAGTATGCCCATATAAAACATTATTCTGATACACTATTATAAAAGAGAAATACATTATATATACTTAACCCATTTTCATTTTATGTATTCTTATTTTCTAATGGCAGACTAGAATGATGTTTATAATGTATAGATTGATGTTGATAAGTAGATTGGGTGGACTACAACTAGGATGTCCTTTTGTGATTTACCTAGATTTGCAGAAACACCATTTGGCAGGGAATTTTATTACCTTTTATAGCTATGCAGACCAAATGGCCAAGCCACACTGTTTTATGTGACCATGTGACCAGATAGTTTGCCCTCTTAATCAACAAACTGCATGTATTCCAGCCACAATACCTGATCCCCTCATCTGATGAATTGTACTTAGCACATGAAAGCTTACGTTCTAAATAAAACTTGGTTGGTATTAAAGGTGCGACTTGACTCCTGCTTTGTTCAACTGCTTCAGACCAACACATCTGCCCACCTGCATGTATCTGTAAACAGGTAGCGACAGAGCTTTTTGATAGAAAAAGCCCAGCAGGAACTCATTTGCATATTAGGCCATACCCCCTGACACCAACCCAGCCGGAATTGTGTTCCTGTGCATTCCTGCTCAAAAAAAGCCCTGGGTAGTGAACATACACTGGAGAACCATGATTAGTCATAGTACTCCAGTATCTTTCTATTCCACGCGCCCATTAATTTATAAAGGGAGGTGTATAGTTTATAGGCAACATGCCCACTTGCTGCATAATATGTGTCTTATTCACACAAGTTTTCATTTTCCAGCCCTTGTGAATTAGACTTTGTGTGTCCACTGCTGCCATCTCTGTGGCAGTCTCCCACACATGAAGGAAACAGTACAAAGGTGAAAATAATTACAGATGCTGACACTGCCCAAGAATGTGTTCCCCATATAGAAAGTGGGAAAGCTAGATCCAAGTCCTGTAGCATATTTGAGACCAACAGGATTTTCGGGTATAAACTTTTGAGAGTCAAAGGGCACTTTGTCAGAGACTAGTCCAAATAGAGATCTCTGAGTCCTTATATCTCAGTCAGAAGGTGGGAGGAAGAGGTATTGCAAAGAAGGAATTCAGAATGCAGAGTACAATGCACAGTTGGAGATGGTAATCTGATCATAAATCAGCAAAAGCCTTTCACTTTGGGACAGGGGCTACATGTCTGATTTGCCATTTGTTCAATCCCACACCAGAGGATTGAAATAACTCCATTTCATATTTCATCTAAGAAAACTGCGCTAATAATCTGAAAACAAAAGAAACTATTTTGCTTGACCAGAGGGGCTGACTAGTATTCATCTATTAGGGCTGGATGCAGGGACCTCCTGTGACCTCTGAGATTCCCTATGCCATACTTAGAATATCTGATCCAAGTAATGTGATGTATCTAGTATGATGTGATTTTATGACTTTATTTTGATATCATTGTTTTTTAAAGCATCTATGTTACTTTTCTCCTAACATGGGGACTGAGGTGAATTAAAAGTTATTAATAAAAAAGCATGTAAAAATCAGTTACCTGTGTCCTCTGTGCATTTGGAAAGATGCAAGATATTTTCAATGGATATCTGATTCAGAGACATTCAGTTAGACTTGCCAGCCCCTAGGTCCCAGAGGGGGATTCTCCATTTTTGCAGGCTTCTTCCTGTCACCAGCCAGCTGGCTGGGAGGGGAAACCCCGCACTTACAGCCACCATGTGACTTCAAACCTGTGAGAATTAATAGAAGTCTGCAGACTGCCTGTGTTTTGGACTGTGGGTGGGTGGGCTGAGTAGGCAGAGCCATGTGGTTCTTTCCAGTCAGTGTATGAAGCATGTGAGAATAGAAGAGAAGTGAGCAGAGTCCCTCTGTTTGTTTGGAGGAAACCCCCCCCTCCCAGGCTGCTCTGCTTTTGTATTCCTGTTAGTCTGAAGAAGTTGGTTGAAATACAGCAGATGGTTACATTCAGCAAGTTCCATGAGTAATTTGTCCCAGTGGGATCACAAAAGTGTGTATATGCTGTATTTATTTTGGCTCTTGGTGGGACTCTGTGTGTGTGTGTTTGCTTTCATTTAGTGGAACTGCTGCTGCTGGGAGATGAGGAAATTAAGACTGTATTCAGGTGAACTGCATTGCTGTAGTTTTATTTATTTATTTTAGGGGATGAGAAAGTCTCCTGGTTCCACCCCCAAAATTCCCATGTATTTTCTGAGTTGGACCTGGCAACTTTACATTAGATGTTAGACTTAATATTTAATCAAGCATGTTGGAGCCATGGATCTATTTTATGCAGCACCTCACTGATGGACTAAGCACAGAGGAATGATACATATGGATGTCTCCTTTTACTCCAGTAAATATATGCAGTGGTGAAAAACCATTATTTATTATGTCATAAATTGGGCTTCTTTATCTTTTCCTGCTTTGAGGAATTTCCTCAAAATTATGTATTACTTGTCATACTAAATATTTCCTGGTGGAATTCATTTCTGGATTCAACTTGTATTGTTAAGTTACAGATCCTTCCTTCCTTCCTTCCTTCCTTCCTTCCTTCCTTCCTTCCTTCCTTCCTTTGCCGTGCAAGATTATGCTATCATATATAAATATTTGCCTACACTAGTCCCTGGCACCTTCCTGGGAGTAAGCCTCATTGAATTACATGGAACTGATTATTTTATTTATACCCCATCCTATCCCACAAGTGGGCTCAAGATGGCTTACAACAGAAACCATGAAAGCAATAAAAACAGTAAAAACAGAAATATTGTGGATGGCACAATAAAACGGTAATAAAAAAACATGCCTCATGTCAGACAGAGATGGGTACCCTATGATGCTCCAGTGCCCAATTCAATCCATGGGGCACTGGCAAAGGGGCCATGAACAGGGGAGGCCAGAAGGATTGAACATCTGCTGCATCAACTAAAAGCCTGGTGGAACAGCTCCATTTTACAGGCCCTGCAGAACTAATGCAAGTTTCTAGGCAACTTGAGTGGGAGCATGTTCCACCAGGTTGTGGCAAGGGCCAAAAAAGCCCTTGCACCGATGAGGCTAAACAGCCATCCCTTGGGGCAGGGACCATGAGGACTAGGCTTCCCAAACCTCCCGCTCTGGCAGGAGACTTCTGGGTTCCCAGCTTCATCTCCCGCTCTCCAAAAATTGGGAAGCGGGGGGTGGGGGGTGGAGGGGGGGAGAACATACCTGTAGGCTTCATGCTGTTAGCTCCTGAGCAGTTTGTAAAATGCCTGCTCCTTTAACGCTGGGCAGGAAGGAGGAAACAGGAAGGGCTTCGCTTCGGAGAACGGCCCCTCCCTTTCTTTGCTTTAGTTTTCACAGCAGGCAGAGGGAAGAAGACCCGGTAAGTATTTGTGTGTGTGAGAGAGAGGGAGGGGGCAGGGAGGGGGGGATTCCCTGGTATGGAGGCCCTTCCCCCCCTTTAGAAAGCGTGGGGGGGAGGGAAATGTCTACTAGGCACTCTATTATTCCCTATAGAGAACAATTCCCATAGGGAATAATAGGGAATTGATCCGTGGGTATTGGGGGCTCTGGGGGGGCAATTTTTTGAGGTAGAGGCACCAGATTTTTAGTATAGCATCTAGTGCCTCTCCCCAAAATACCCCCCAAGTTTCAAAACGATTGGACCAGAGGGTCCAATTATATGAGCCCCAAAAGACAGTGCCCCTATCCTTAATTATTTCCTATGGAAGAAAGGCATTTAAAAAGGTGAGCTGTCCCTTTAAATGTGATGGCCAGAACTCCCTTGGAGTTCAATTATGCTTGGCACATCCTTGTTCCTGGCTCCACCCCCAATGTCTCCTGGCCCCACCCCGAAAGTCTCCTGGCTCCGCCCCCAAAGTCCCCAGATTTTTCTTTAATTGGACTTGGCAACCCTAATGAGGAGGTTCTGGTCAGCAGAGAATAAAACTCTCCAGGGCTCATATGGGGAGAGGTGGTCCTGCAGGTATGATGGTTCCAAGGCACTGCTGGCCTTGGGAACAAAATTCCATTGAGTTCTACCCTATTATTCCTTTCTACTAAGTTGGGTCCTATGACTCCCCTGACACCAAATCTTTTTCCAACAGAAAAATACTTTCTTTAAGAAAAAAATAATTTTCTTTATCAAAGGAAGATTTCTCCATCAGAAAAAGTCATTCTCTTTCTTTAAACACCAAGCATTAAGACAGTCTTAACTGCATATGTTTCCTTCCTGAAATCCTTCTTTGTAATTCATTTGTCAAATTATGATTTAAAAACTCAAATTGTTTTGCTGTGTTATCAGAGAAAGAACATGGTTAATCTGCAGTGAGGGGAGTCAGAAGTTACAGACAAATTCAGACCCTGAATTGTCAACCAAAATCACACTAGAAATCGGAAATAAGTTTCTTAGCATAATAGTTTTAAAAGTAAGTGTAAGTGATAACAAATGATGAGAAATTGAGCTTGAAAATATTTTAGAATGTTCTTCCAGTTCATTTTTCCATGAAACAAATGTTTAGTCTTTAAATAGGTTCCTTTAAGTATGTTGTATATCTGCAATGATGAGCCTAGTGACAGTTTTGATCCATGTGATAGAACATAATTATCAAATTAAATGGCTGTGATAGGACTAAATTGTAGCATTGTGTTCCGTATCATTGGATGGGACATCTCATAAGAACATAAGAACATAAGAGAAG